>NW_006439757.1:2413350-2415239 GCF_000325575.1 Pteropus alecto
ATCCACCGCCCTCTGCCTCCCCTTGGAAATCTTCACTTCCTAGTCTGCCAAATTAATTGTTCAGCAGATGTTGGCAATAGAGTGGACTCCTAAATTAAACGGTTGAGCCTCCTTGGTTGATGGCGGTTGTGAATTTGGGGGAAGGAGTTAGGACCGTTAAAACGGGCTTTTCTATCTGAATGGTTTAGGGTTGTCTTTTAGAGAGGCTTGGTTCTCTCAAAATTAGTTTGATTTACTAAAATCTATGCCAAATTAATTGTTCAGCAGATGTTGGCAATAGAGTGGACTCCTAAATTAAACGGTTGAGCCTCCTTGGTTGATGGCGGTTGTGAATTTGGGGGAAGGAGTTAGGACCGTTAAAACGGGCTTTTCTATCTGAATGGTTTAGGGTTGTCTTTTAGAGAGGCTTGGTTCTCTCAAAATTAGTTTGATTTACTAAAATCTAAAGTAAAAATATATCCGTCTCTCCCACCTTTGGGTACCTTGATAAAGAAATCAATTGAAGGAAAGAGGATGGGGAATCAGATCTTCGTTATTCAATCCTTTTCTACATATACAAAGTGCTAGTAACAAGATAATCAGGCCTGAGGGATATTTATTGATCAGTTTATTTACATGGACATCATCTAGTGAAGTACAATGGACAAATAATTCTTTTTGCGGAGTTGTAAATATTACTTCATATACCTGGGCATGCCCTGGATGCAGTGTCTGCTCACTTCATTTGTTTTGAGTGCAGTTGTCTCTGTCATGAAATACTAGACCTTTGTTTGACTGTTGATGTTCATTCCTTGTTTTTATAGTCTTAATGTTCTTTTAGAATCCCCATCCTGAATTACAGTTATGATGGGGAGGATGACATCATAATATGTTATCGAAGAGGAGCCTGCTCTGGGATTCAAGAAACATGGCTACCTTCTGAAGGCTTGTGTTTAGTGTTGGGTTCTGGGTCCAGTTCTGCTGCTAATTGACTATGTGACCTTGGTCATTCAATTTATTTAATGTCTTGGAACCTTGTTTTTCACATTTCATGGGACCTGGGACTAATAACCTCCACCTGTTTGGTCAGTGACTGCTAAATTCAGTGGCCAATCATGGTGCTCATCTTCTTTGATCTATCAGTGGTTTTGGACAAAATTGATCACTGTCTCCTTAAAATGCTTTCTTCTTGCAGTCTCCTGAAGTTTCTCAGTCTCCTTGACTGGTTCTCTCAAAGCTAAAATTTGGAGTGGCCTCTTCTCTGACTTACTTACCCTTCTGGTGCTCTCTTCTGTGATATTTAGCATCAATACCTTGATAGATTCTACATTTCTGCCTCCAACATGGACTTGTCCTGTTCTTACATCCCTGTTCAGGTACCCAGCTGCCTGCATGACATCTTCTATAAAAAGCATCTCAGAAGAAGCATATTTAAAGCGGAACTGATCTTCACCCCCTCCAATCTGCTTCTCCCCTAGTCTTATCTATCTCAGTAAATGGCAACACCATCTTTCCATGCTCAGGCCAGAACCGTTGCAGTCTAACTTGTTTTCCACCATCATTCTAGTCTAAACCACCACCTCCCTAATTAGACTATAGCAGTAGCCTCCTACTTAGTCTCCCTGGTTTTCCCCTTTGCCCTTCTATAGCCATAAAATATGTATACACACAGCACTGACCTTACTGAGGACTGTTGTATAGGCCGTATTCTTGAGACTCTGAGTTAGTATCGAAACCCACATGTCACGGAGACTTGTGATGTGAGTTAGCTCTGAGACCTAGTCCCGGTTCTGTATTCTAATGGGTGGAGATTTAAGAATCAGAGACTGTAGGACTGCTTAGATCAATGGAGGCCACTTCTGAACCTCCCTTAGGTTCCCAAGCAGCCCTGTTTTGGTTGTGATGTGCTC
>NW_006439757.1:2415277-2419891 GCF_000325575.1 Pteropus alecto
CTTTCCCTGATTTGCAACTCTTTCCTCAGTAATCTTGCAGGCTCACAGTAACTTCAAGAAGAACCCAGATAGCCTGCGGAACTTCCCCTCCTCCCCCTTACCCCCACCCCGGCCCAGCTGCACCTCCCTGGGCAGCCAGTAAATGTTTGTTTTCCAATGAAAGAAAAGGGTATCGTAACAACTCAGGACTGGGATCAGGTTTTATTCATTTTGGTCTGGCACAGTGCCTCTCACACAGAGTATGTCAGATATTTATCAATTGTACATAGGTTTATTCTTCAGAAATATCTATTCTCATATTCATCAAGTATTCTGGAATAACATAATTGTTCTAGTTTAACATTTACTCATCAGTAAATATTTCTTGAGCATTGTGCTGGGCCTTGGGAATATAAAACAGAAACAACTTATTTCCTGAACCCAAGATCATTTTTTTTTTTTTGGTCTTTCTTTGTTTTATCTTTAGATTTATACCACATTCATCATGTCGTTTACCTTTCAAAAGTCCAAGACTCTCAATGAGGAATAAGAACCGTTTTTGTAAATGTAAACCATAGAGAAATAACTCAAGATGATTATTTCTATCTTCTCATCTCTTTTTTAAAAAGTTGTAGTTAACACAGAGTGCGGGGAAGTTCATTCATTAAAGTCTTTGGTAGCCCTCAGCCCCACAGTTAGAGTGGGGCCGAGTTGCTTTCAGCTCATCCTCACAGAGGGTGACTTCAGTGAGGGTGCCTCCCAGCCCTTGGGACAGAGTCGTCTAGCTAGGCCTCTGCTGCTTCTGCATCTTTGCCCCCTCCCTTTGGGCTTTGGGCTGCTTGCAGGTTCCTGAATACTGAAGAGAAGGCAGACTGACAGCCAGTTCTGCTCTTCTTGAAATTTTCCACTGTGTCTTGTTCAGATGCCTTTCCTCCAGAAAGCAGATTTCATGAGCCACTCCATTTGTTTCTGGACTATTGAAACACTGACAGATATGATTTAAGAATCTCGACAAGGAGACATTTAAAAATACATGACACTAATTTGCAATGCAGTTGGATTTTACATTGTCTCTGAAGCCTACGGTGGTCACTTGAACTATCCATCAGCCACAAAGCGGGTTTTGTCTGATTTTTGTAGCATCCATTTGTTCTTGTCTTCCTTTTCTCCCTTACCGCAATATTCCCACGATCGCAGACACAACCACTTGTGCCCTGTTTGAATTTCACACTTTTGCTAAACATCTTGACGTGAAATCCCAAAGTCAGATTTTTCTTCCTTCTCTGAAATCACTGATGAAAAGATTCTGTTTTGTATGGAGTCTGTAGAATGGCTTAATTGGAGATGGACAAACGTTTCTAGGAGGGCTAGGAGGGAACTGCTTCTCATCTCAAAAGGGTTGCTGTGGACCTTTCTGAGCTCAAGTGTCATGGAGAAATAACAATCAATTATAGGACCATTTATCTTTCAGTAAGTCTCCTATTTTCTATTTCAGTAATTCTCGTATGTATATGGCATCATGTCTGAGTTTACCCTTTTATGATGGTAAAAGCCGTCCATCGTCTTAGACGGTATTGAAGTTGCATTATACTGGGAAAAATGTGTAAATGACTATCTCAGTGATTAAGGACTACTTCTAACATTGCACTGATTTTCATGTAGTTACTTAAGACTTGGCTGTGGCAAGGTCTCTAACTTAGTGGAAAACATTTCCACCTGTGAGGAACGTTTACATTGAACCTTTACAGTAGGTTTTAGGAATTTCAACATGTCAGAATAAAGGATTCTATGGCAGTTATAAGAAATTAGAAGCATAAGTAATGCTTAGATGTGCCATGATAGCTTATGAAAAATGAGAACTGTGATGTGAAGATACCTTTAAGAAGAAGAGCTGTTTTGAGATGTACTCTCTTATTCATTCAACCATTAATTCAGCCAACTTTGCTAAGTACCCATCAGGTACAGTGCTGGAGCTGAGGGACACCAAACTAAGGCAAAGCTCTTACATACACTGTTTAGGGAGAAGAGTATCTTATAACTATTTTTTTTAGACCTATGTCTCTTGTGTTCTATTTTCGGAATTGCCTTTGAGGTTTTTACTAAGAAACTAACTTAAAGACAACCAGTTAATGTTAGAATGATGGAAGTAGGAACGCTAGGGCCTCGATTAGAGCAGGTTATCCCTTTGACCTCACATGTTTCCATCATACCCAAAATGTGAGAGGCAGGACTGGGTTTTGCCTGAATTGATTAAGAGCTTGAAACAGCAAATGTGATTTAGACTTGATGGATTGGAAATATTTCTTTTACAAAGATATTATTGCCATTGAAGGAAATAATTTCTGGAGAACACTAGGAATAGAGAAATCTGCTGCCACTGCTACGGATATTTTTCTGTTTTCTCGTCTTTTGCATTATCCTATAATAATTTATTTTTCCTTTAGTCAGCATGATGGAATGGGTCATCGCCCCAATGTGGCAGTGCTTGAATGTAAAGTACAGTGACCAAAAACTCATTAAGATAGAAAGGGTTTCCAGGGGCATACCCCCAAAATGCATATGTATGTATGCACAACTTCTGAATTTGGATAATCCAAAAGATATATGGTTTTACTCACATTTTTAAAATTATGTTTAAATTATTGTTAAACTTAAATTTTAAAAGATAAATTTATACTTTGTGCTGAAGAACTTGAGGAACTTCTAGTTCCTCAGCTACATCATCCATAGTCACTCTTACTCCAAGCTACCCTTTTGGTTTACTGCATCTCTTTCTTTGATCTATCAACTAAATGTGAAATAATTGGCTTCTCCTAAGAATTAGTGTTGGATTTTAGTGATGAATTCTCAGGACATATACAGTGTTGGAAATTTTAGATTTTAATAAAACTTTGGATTTTAATATACAGTGTTGGAAATTTTAGATTTTAATAAAACTTTAGATTTTAATAAAACTGCTATGGATCATAAAAGAGAAGTGATTAAGTTGTTTAGTTATTATCCTTATTTCACCTACTTGGTTATAATGCAAGTTCAGTTTTTTTTTTAACATATTGTTAGACCTTTCCATTGATTGATTAAATTCTCAGATTCACATAGGATTAGTTCTTTTCAGACAACATAAATATTACAATGATTTAATATTTAATGTAGCCTTGCAAGTAATTAAAGGATTGATTAGTCTGTTACCTTTGAGTTGACTAAATACACTTTAAAATGAATAGCACATTCATGTTTATATTTTAGGACTTGGCTTATGTTCCTGATTTTGTACAGACTGCCGTGGCTCTATATATAAAGGACATTCACGAAAAAAGGTGACCTGAAAGATATTTGTCATTAAGTCATCTTAATTTCCCATATTAGTGGCATATCAAATTTTAAGAGGATAATTTAAATAATTACCTTTTATTATCTAAAAGTAAACAATTAAATTAGATAAAGATCAATAATTAAATAATTGGCATTAGATGAAAGAATCTTTAAAAATATAGCCACTGTTAACCATCAGCATATTTGGGTTGATTTCCAGTCAGAGAGTTAGAATTGCACTGTTCATTGGCTCTCTGAGCCTGGGTCTTTTATGGCTCAGGGCAAATCTTATTATGATGGCTCCCCGGAATCAGAGTGAAACTTGTGGCTCTGGGACCCATAAAAGCTGCCAACCATACTTGAAACAAATCCAAGACTCTGGCTTCACTATCATAGTGCTGTGATTTATTGAGCTAACAAAGAAAGTCTTTCGTACGTGGGTACTAAAGTAACTTCAAGTGGCATTACTAAGTATCTCTTACGTACTGAAAATACTTCTCTGCTTAAGAAGGATAAATCCCTTAAAATATGTTGTTGTTTAAGATCTTTAAGATAAAGAGCTTTGAGTAATTAGTAGTCTGGATATAGTTATGTACCCTTTGGTTTTATTGTTGCTGCATCTCAAAATACACCAGCAAGGAGGGTCTGTTTTTAAAAAATATCATTATTTTTCACTAGGGGGAGCTATATGCTCCTTTAAAAATCAGTTACCCTGAAAAAGAGTAAGGCAAAAAGCAAGCAAGGTGTCAGACTGAAACTTCTTATGAACGCAAAGTGCTGGTAGTAAATTTGTTATTTGTATATTCTCTTTCATTTTTGGAATCATAAAGTGTCAATTAACGCACAAGTTGCTGTGAGCTAGACAGTGTTAGTAGGCGTTAACAGTACAAACAAGGTCTAAGACACTAGTGCTTTTTGGATGAGAAGCTCAAAATAGAAACAGGTTTGAGTGATGGTTGAAATCATTACCAGGAAGGAATTCTGTATGAGGGGTGGGAATGGACGTAAAGGAGAGTTGGGTTGAATTTTAGGGAACCCCTGGAAAGGGGAGGCATGGTGGAGGCAAAGATGAGATGTAAAATGTGAGGGGAGGGAAAGGGTGAACCGTTGAAGAGACAGGGGAAGAACCTGGATAGGGTAGTCACCAGAACCCAAGAAGGAGGGAGTTTTAAGAAAGTGTTGGTGGGGTGGAGGAAAGGAGGACGAGGTGGGTTCAGGCGTACCTGAATAGGTGGAGGAGAGTGAAAACAGAACAAATGTTGTACTTGGTTAGAAAGAAGACTAGTGAGTATAAATTCTAATTGCATATACTTAATAGTCATT
>NW_006439757.1:2419914-2483004 GCF_000325575.1 Pteropus alecto
GGGCATTCAACTTTTCAGATATTATCTGATGGCTATTAACCACCCACACAAGTCCATACAGAGTCTAACACCACAAATGGCAGCAGAAAAGGGGTGGGAGTAGCAGAGTTTCCCTCCTGTCTCTGTCACTGACCAGCCACGTGACCCTGAACAAGCCACTGAGCCTCCCTGCACCTTATTTCTTCATCTGTAAATGAGGCGGTTGGATTTGACCCAGGTTTCTTAATCTGGTGTCTAAGGATGGGCTTCAGGAAGTCTGAGATGCCCCTGGAATTATAAGCAGAAAAATGTTTTTCCCCCTAAGTTGAGAATCCATAGCTTTCATCAGATTCCCTAAAGAATAATGAAGCTTAAAAAGATAAGAACTACTAGGTTAGGTGATCACTAAAATCCTGTCTACTTTAGAATTCTAGAATTTTGAATCTCTGGCTTTAGCCACTCTATAGAATTCCACATGGCCTGTCTCAGCAAATCGCTGTCCAAGATCACATTAAAGGTTAGAGTTTCTAAAACGTGATTGATTGGATCAGCCCTCTCCAAAAGATTATTTAGAAAATCCATATATTTTTAAAAATTAAAACTAATCATTTTTAATAGCATACAGACATTTTTATTAGGTCCCAGCTGTTACATCTTTGTTCATATCAGTTACCAGCCATGCATTTGATGAGCATAAACACCAAAAGTGGCTGCAGCCATTTAAATGTTGTATAGGAATGCCATTGTAGTTGGTCTGTTTGCCTCTAAAGAGAAAGCAGTTCATTGAGTGAAAACTGGTGATTGAACTTGCACCAGAGTGATTGATTGCCATGGTGTTTCTCTTCTGGCAGGTGTGCCCTCAGCATGCGAGGGAACCAGCCCTCTCATGTGTGCTGCTGCCCTTGGCAAGATGGCCGGGAACGCTGGCGTTGATTTAATAATAGCAGGGGTCGCCGGAGATGACTTCATGGGAGAGGTTATTGATGTTTATGTGATACATTCCTAAGTAAGAAGCCATCATGTGATAAACGATATGATCGTTTAATTTGACCTACTTATTGAATTTGGTGTAACTCTTCAGATTGAGCTCTAGAGATCCCTCTCTAATATGCCTCACTTTAGTCTAGAAAATTTGGTATGTCAGCTGCCTAGACTAGTTGTCTATGTTTATAAGCAACTTACGTGTATGGTATCAAAGATTTGGTGATTCTTCAATGACAGTGTTTAAAATGACTTTGGACCTTCTTTGGACATAGAAGACTAAACTGAAATTGTTCTTACAAAACTTAAATTTATTTAGCACAAGTCATTATCTGCCTTTCTAATCTTAACATTATCTTGGTTCCAGTTGTGGATTTTGCTGCAGGTGATACATTGTGTCACAAGAGGAGGGGAAATAAAATTAATAAGTGTTTTATTAACACTTTAATTGGACAAGTTAGATGTTTCAGGCAAGCATCCAGCTTTTCATTGGTGCTGTTAGGACCGTCTGAGCTTGGTTCTCTGTGAAATGCAAAGGGTGTAAAATCCTATTTGCGAAATGCAAACAATTTTTGAAGGTTCTTGGTTACTTGCACTAGCTGTCAGGAACCCACAAAAACCAATTGACTCATTTGTCTGAGTGTAAACAGAACAGATCTGCTAATTAGCTTTATCTTACTCAAGCCTTTGGCCCCTGGCACATAGGACTGCTGAATGTCCTGTCTGTGCAGGTTTAGATTTATGATTTGTGAAAACTGCCGGGGAGATAACCTTGCAGAGCTGTCCTATTTCTGTATAAATTGTGTATTTGTAGTTCATCTGTATCCTTCTTCTAAAAAAGAGGTTCTTATTTTTACACTACCGAAAAAGTAACTGACAGTAAATTTGCTGCCGTAACTGTCCATTGATTTATTTAAAATATGATGTTACTATTAGCATGTGGCAGACTTCTGCTTTAAGAGTCCCAATGTGATGACAAATATGCAAAATCTTACTCAAGAGAATTAAACCATAGGTCTGTTTTTCCTTTATAAAAGGAAAATACTCCCAGAGAGATTTTAATTTGTTTAATCTGTTTATAGAAAACAAATATGGAAACAGTAATACCTTGAAGCAGGTCCTCGCCTGGGAATATCAGAGCTTGACCTTTAATAGCCAAAACCTGCCTATTCCTGTTGTAATAATAACTGAACACGATGTAAAATATACTTCCTATAATATATAACAGTTGTTATATGTATGTGTATGTTATGTTATATCTTGTAGGTATGTTTTATAATACATATAAAACACCGAATGCCTATTGGTGACTTGAGGACAGAGCAGTCCCAGCTTTAACCTTTGGTGGTGAACAAAGTGTGCTCAGCAACTTCAGAGCTTCTGTAAAGCGATTACATGTTCTTTTTATGAATGACCATATCTAAGCAGCTTCAGCTAGTGCTGTGGTGGTTGACACAATTTTCAGGAGCTTTGCCCTGTTTTCCATACCGCTAGCCTGAGTTCTTTTTTGTAGTGGGGGTAAGGGGGGAGTCGTGAGACCACCCTATAACCATGTTCTCTCCAGTGCTTTGGTGAGCCTTGTTCAGGGTTGATGAAACATATTTATCACCAGGGTCAAAGAAGAGAGTCAGCCCCAAACAGATTAAACAAAAAGAAAGCCATAACAGGTAAAACATAGTGCAACTGTCTAAAACCAAAAACTATGATTGTAAGAACATCCAAAGAGGAAAGACAACACACAAACATCAACGATTAGATTGATAGCACACCTCCGAACAGTAAAATTAGATACCCAAAGATTGTGCAATACTGTCCATGAAGTAAAATGACTGTCATTCTAGAATTGTATGCCCAGGTGAACCAGCATTGTAGAATGAGGGTAATGCTGACAGATCACCTGATAAACAGTGCTACAGGAAATGCCACTTTAAAAAAAAAAAGTAATGTAAATATTCAGGAGAGTGTTTTTACTCACATCATTTTATGCCTTGAACTATTTGAAGCATATATGAGTCATTGGACAAAATGATGCCTAAGCAGTTTTGTTTGTTTTAATCAAAAGCTTTAATCTGACCTGGGTTAAAAACAATAACAGTGATGTTTTATTTCCCAAGGAGCAAGACCAAGAAGCAAGGCCCCGCATCTTGGTGCTGACGGAGTACTGTGTCATCAGAGCTATGGTGCCAGGACCTCTCATTCGTGCTGTAAGTTTAAGGGGAGAACACATCCATTACCTTCAGCTTATCTTTGTTTCACTTACTAACACACAGTTGATTTGCTTTGGCCATTATGAAATGTGTTTTCAAGTTTGTAAACGTTAAAAGCAAGCCGAAATAAATAAATTGCTTTTGTAATTGAGGTTTAATATGCCCGGTGTACCAAAAGTCATACAGTGAATTTCAAACTTGATTTTGTAGAACAACAATATTCCATTAAAAAGTGGTAGAATACTTATTGTTGTTGTTGTTAGCCGAGTTATTCAGAGATGACCATGTGAAACTGGTTTATAAACTGATATATGTGGTTGGTATAATAATTTCTTCATCTCTATTCAATACCCCCAGGCTTTATATTCAATACCTCGGAATCCTATAGAATCTTAAGGTAATTAGAAAAGTCTTTAGAGTTTGAGGACCCTTCTATATTAGGGGACTATTTTGATTTTGTCAATTTTGTAATCGTAATTTTTTTTAAACGTTGATGTATTAACCCTTTCCTGGCCAAATTCCCTGCTCTTGGTGTGCCTCCATTTAATCCCTTAGGTGTTTGAAGTTCTTTGTTGTGAAATATTCTCAAGTCAAATCTGGCTTCTTGAGAGTAGTGGAGCCTCTTTCTCTACATATGGAGAGAGAACAGTGATATTGTGTTATGTAGATAGAAGGGATGATTCATATTTTGGGCTTTTTGGATCTCCCCTGTTCACCCGTTCTTACACAACCCAGTATATAACTGCTCTTATGAGGTTTTGTTCTCTAGTTTTAAGTCCTCACTCTCCCAGGAGAGGCTGCTTCTAAAGCAGATCATTTCATATTGATCCTCAAATCTGGCTGCAGCTGTTCCTCAAGCAGACTCTTCCTTCTCTCCCTTTTCCAACCAGTTTTATCCCTTTAGGGCCTAGCTCTTACTGAAATTGATTTCCCTTTTCCTCTCTTTTTTTTCCTCCCACTCAAGAAGTACTGTTCTTTGTAATCTTGTTTTTGCTAATATTTTGAGGAAATTGTGTACTATGTATACTCAGGCTGCTTCCAGTATTATCATTATCTCTTACTAGATTTGTGACTTAGGGAAGGTATATAACCTCCAGGCCTCTGCTTCCTTATCTTCATATCTACATGGGTGGTTATGAAGATTAAATAAAGAAACCAGGTGAAACACTTAATACAGTGTCTGTGAGGCTCCAACAAGCATGTTAATTGTTACTAGAAATATGGTGAACAGTATGAAAGAGAGTGTTCAGAAAGCCTAGAGGATTTATAGCTGGGGGCTCAAACCTGTTTCGAAGAGGAAAAGAAAGTCCTCCAGAGGAAGTTTGGTCACTGCGATTTCAGGGATCATAAGGTGAATTAAAACTCTGAGTTCCAAACCCTGTAACAAAAATGCTGTATTTAAAATAGAAATACCTGTATTCCCTAAGCAGATAATACAATAAACTTTTTTTGTAATAGTTCACATTTCCTTAGTGTGTATTCATTCATTTTATCAAACTTGAGACATATACCGAAAAGTCCTTCATTCCTTATCTTTCCAGCTAGCACCACCTTACTCAAAAAAAAAAGAGAAATGTACCCAACATAAGACAAGAAAAAATCAGACATTCGAAAAGCAATACTGCCTACCCTTTCCTCCATTTGACTTTTAAGTTGAGATCTTCAGGGTGGATATAATTTGTTCTGGGAAAAAACAAAGGTTCCAAGTAGAAGAAACTGCACTGCACGTTCCAGGGCCTGAAGACACATGGTGGAGGGATGCAGGAACTGAGAAGCCCGGATGGTGAGACGGAGAGAAAAAGCTGGAAAGATGGTGAGAGGCGAGCCCTGGAGAAGTAGGCAGGAGCTAGAAGGCAGAGAGGACTCTGAATGTCATCATTAGGATTTTATACTTTATCTTGACCACAAATCAAGAACCAGTAAAGAAAAGTAAAAGCAAAGAAATGACAACGAATGACATAAGTTCTAAAGTGATCATTCCAGCTACATAGTGATTTAGGAGCATCAGACAGGAATAGTAGGCTATTGCCAGAAGTGAGTCGAGAGGTAGTGGCTTGAGTGAGGGAAGGAACTGAGAACAGTGTACTGATAAAATAATTGTTAGGAGGTAGACCTGGCAAGATCTGATAATGGAGGGAATGTACAAGGTCAAAGTAAAGCGAGTTCTAGGCTTTTGGACACAGCACCAGGATTATATTTTAAAAAATAATAATAACAAGGAAAAAACCCCCATAGGAGGAAAAAAAATGGCATAGATGATAGAGGCTCTGTTCATCCCTCTGGCGACTAAATCAAAGTTGTGATGGAAAAAAGGAGCAGCAACAAGGAAACATCGCCTGGGATCTAGATGAACAAGCCATACAACTAGGAAGAAGTCCAAGAAATCACCCTGCAATGGCAGAAGTCAGGACAGAGCGAGGACGCAGGGCAGAGGCTTTGGCTAAATTTGGCCTGCAGCTGAATCCCTCTCAGGACTGTGCCGCTGGACACCTACTTCACAAATCTACACTAATAAGACTGGGAGACTTAGGAACTTTGCTTAGTACATAGAAATAGGCACAGAAAGGCAGCCAAAATGGGAAGACAAAGAAGCAGAAACCATATGGGAGAACAAAACAGAGATCCAGATATAATGCAGTGAAGGAACTTTTGGGAAGTGTAAATAAATTCAGTGAGAATGTTAACAAAGAGATAAAAAACACAAAAATGGAAATCGAAATTATAAAAGGGAACCAGTCTGAGATGAAGATCACATTATCTGAGATGAGAAGTATATTAAATGGAATAAACAAAGGAATAAACAAAGTAAATAAAGAAAAGGATCAAATGACCTATCTAGAGGATGGGAAAGCCAAGGACACTCAACCAGAGTGACAAGAAAAAAGATGACAAGACTTATAAAATTATAAAAATAATTTAAGGAGCATATGGGACACTATTAAGGGTCAAAATATCCATCTGATTGGCATACCTAAGGGAAAACAAGATGTTGAATAGCTGTTTGAAGAAATAATAATGGAAAACTTCTCTAATCTGGTGAAGGAAATGAACATAAAACCCAAGGAAGCTCAGAGAATCCCCAAAACCAGGGATCTAAATACACCTACACCAAGATGCATCATAATTTAAATGCCAAAGGTTAAATACAAAGAAAGAATATTAAAAGCAGCAAGAGAAAAGCAGATAGTTACCTACAAGGGAATACCCATAAGACTGACACCTGATTTCTCAAAAGAAACTATGCAGGACAGAAGGGCAAGCTTGGCACAAAATATTTGATGTGATTAAGACCCACAATTTACAACCAAGGATACTTTATTCAGCAAAGCTGTCATTTAGAGTTGAAGGACAGATAAAGAGCTACTCAGGCAAAATTAAGCTAAAGGAATTTATTACCACCAAGCCAGTACTCCAGGAAATGTTGGAGGGTCTTCTTTAAGAAGAAAGAATAAAGAATGGTAACAACTACATTCCTATTGATAAGTACCTCAAATGGAAAAGAATTAAGTGCTCCAACCAAAAGATAGAGTGGATGAATGGATGTTGCCTGCGTACAAGAGACTCACTTCAGATTAAAAGACACACATAGATTAAAAGGAAGGGGATGGAAAAAGATATTGCTTTGATGGACCTAGAAGGTATTTAAGTCAGACAGAGAAAGATAAACACTATATGTTTTCACTTATATGTGGAATCTAAGGAATAAAAAGAACAAACTCATCAGAAAAAGACTCACAAATATAGTGGGCAATTTGGTGATGGACAGAGGGGAAGGGGGTTGGGGGAGGTGGGAGAATGGGGTGAAGGGTTAAAGAAGTACAAATTAGTAGCTGATGGATGGTCACAGGATGAGGAACACGGCAGAGGGAATGCAGTTAGCATTAATATGTTGGCTAGGTGAAGGGCCAGGGGAGGGAGGGAGCAATTGAGGGGATCGTTCTATGAACTATATAGATGTCTAACCAATGTACTGTATACTTGAAACTAATTAAAATATTAAAACTCATAAACACCTTAAAAATCTAATAATAAGGAAATGGTAGTACACTATCATTAATTATGTTTATAATAATTATAAAACAGGAAAGACACATTATTTAATTTCAGGAAAATAAATGCATGATTATAAAAGTATACCAGTTATTCTGCTTTAAAATGGTGAAAATATAGACATTAAAATTCTATAAATAGGGACAGATCAGGATAGGATTTATAACAGCTGCTGTGGTTCATAGTGTCTTAATGAGTAATTTCTTCTCTATCTCTCTTTTTTTTACTTTTCAAATATTCTCTGATGAGCAAGTATTTTATAATAAGAAATTATTTACACAATAAAATAACATGGACAAGAAGATTTATTTTAAAGGAAAATAACTTGTCACTTGTACTTTGTAGAAATCTAAATTTTTATTTGTGGCATGTTTAAAATACAACAAGGCCGCAGAAATGTTTCCTTAGGGGCAAAGTTGGCATTATTCACTTTTTATGTTGAATGACATCTGCAAATTATTATGAATTAACTAGTTTAAAAATGTTTGGAATGGTTTTCTGTGTTTAACACTATGTGGCAGCTCATTTAATCCTCATGTGAACCCATGTAGGGTGGCCCCATGTGTTGGCCACATAGTTTACATGACCATGTGTGGAAACCCTAAAACATAGAGGGATCTGGGCTCCCAGGGCCACTGAGCGCTAGACCCATGCTGTAACCACTGTTCACTCAACACTGTGTCTCTCTGGTCCTTCCAAGCGAAAAGCTGCACAAGGACTGGGACTCCCTGTTGTTGGTTGGTCACTGCTGTGTCCTCTAGTAATGCAAGGTCATTTTAAAGAATACAGTTAATCCAAAAAAAAAAAAAGATGTCCTCTAGTAATGCAAGGTCATTTTAAAAAATACAGTTAATCAAAAAAAAAAAAGTAAAATACAATAATAATCCCACTACATATAACTACAGTGAACATTTTGGTGTATATCCTTTCAGCCATCTATACATGAATGTACACACATATGCTTCATATATAAACTATTATTATATGTGTGTAATGAAAGCCTGGCTCCGTTTTTGACGTTTGATTGCTGACAGCGCTCAAGCCCCATCACTCTCTCTCTTCCTCTTCCCTACATTTGGGCATGCTGATAAGAAAGACCTTTGCTCCCTCCCTTGGCTCCAGTGAGAAGTTCAAACCACACCAGCTCTGGCTCACACGTGGGAACCCACGTCCCAGCCTACCTCTTAATTGCAGGAAAATTCAAGCCAGTCTTCTTCCCTGCTCTTCAAGCCAATTTTAGACCTGCTTGGGAGACTTCCTTGCTCTCCCCAGGAAACCTCATTGACTAATAAGTAAACCTTTCTTATGCTCTTAGTATGTGTATGTGACATCGTCAATCTCAGCATCTGAACCAAATCCAGACAGTGGGGCTGCAAGAGGTCCCTCCTGTTTTCCTGTGATATCACAACAATATTGACTATAAACATGAAAATTACAGCATATGTATCTCAGTGAGATTATACTACGATTATCACCTAATAATCTGATTTTTAAAATAATGCACTTTGAACAATAAATATCATTTGATGTTTTTCAAAACATCATTTTTTATGGCAGTGTTTCTAGTACATGGTACAAATGATCTAACCAACTTATAATTGGACATATATGTTGGGTCCAATTTTTTTACTATTTTAAATAAGCTACAGTGGATATCCTTATAGCTAAATCTTTGTGTCTTATCTTGATTATTTCTTTAAGATAAGTTCTTCTGGTTTTAAGTATTAGAGAATCATTAGCACAATCGGCTCACTAGAGTAAACATTTATGAGCACCTGCCATGTGCTGTTACTGGGGCTCCCGAATACAAGATGTCAAACTTGCTTTCAGAGAGGTCCTGATACAATAAGGGATTCAGAAGAATATTTGCAAGGTAAAAACTATGAATTTTTTTTTTTAATGAAGACAGCTTAAAGCAATAAATGTAGCCCTTTGTATAAAATTTTATAAAGTGCGAGGTTTACCTCAGGGTAGCACTAATACATTTCTATTCATTCGTGACATAATAATGATCTATTTTTTTGGTGATTTATAACTGGAAAAATATTTAGGCTTAGTCTGACATTTTAGAAATTAGTTTACATAAAAAAAGACAAGGTGAGGATTTTTATTTCAGAACTCAAATATTATATATGTTTTCATAACCACAGAGGCTGACAGGTGATTCGCTTTAAACAGAACAAAACAAAACCACATTAATGAACATTGTGTGTGTGTGTAAATGTTGGACACAAGTGATGAAATAACCAATTTACAGAGATGTTTTATATTCTGACCTGTGTCTGAATGAAATTTCAGCTTTTATGTTTGCTTAAATTAGGGATCCTCAATACTCCATTTCTTCTCTCTGCACCAATAAGATCTTGGGAGCAGGGAACTTTTACAAAGTATACTCTGCTCTTCTTCCCTGCTCCTTCCACTCTGAACATGCTGAATGCACATAGGGGGCGCTCCCTCCCCTCCTTCGCAGTTAGTGCTCTGGTCGGTGCCTGTTATTCACATTGATATTTGTTATGTCTTCTGATGAAATGACCTTTTATCGTTGTGAAATGACCTTTTCTTTTCCTGATAGTAGGCTTTGCTCTGAAATCTACCCTGATACTAACGTAGCTATGCCCCCTCTCTTTTGAGTTTTGCTTTTTTTGGATACTCTGACAATCTGTGCCTTTTAGTTAGGGTATTTAGATCTTTAATTTTAATGTGACCGTTGATACAGTTAGGTTTAAATCTGTCATCTTATTTGTTTACTGTTTGTTTTATCTAATTGTTTGTTCCCCATTTTCTCTTTTTCTGCCTTGTTTGAGAGTAACGTGTGTATGTATTTCTTAATAAGTCCATGTTATCTCGCTTGTTGGCTTATTAGCTGTAACACTTTGTTTTGTTATTTTAATGGTGGCTTTAGTGTTTGTTGTATACTTCTTTGACATAGCACTTTACTTTCAAGGATACTGTGCTATTTTATATAGAATATAAGAACTTTACAGTCATACGTATATATTTTGCATCAGTCCACCTTTAATGTCCGAAAGAGGCATGGATGCAGAGCATAAGAGATGTGCTGGGGTCTCAGTGCCTCCAATCATATACTTCTATTTCTTTCCTCCTATCTTTTATTTTCATACATTTTTATTTCTACATGTGTTAAAAACCCAACAATACATTGTCATTATTTAGTATTATGTTGTAGTTTATTGCTAATTCTATTTTATTGGTATTATAATAATAAATTATCTTTTAAAGTGCTTTAAATGCTAAGAAAAAGTGTCATATATTTACCCTTATACTGTAGTCAACATTCTGGTGCTCTTTATTCCCCTGTGTGGATCAGCGTTTCCATCTAGTACCATTTTCCTTCTGTATGAGGGACTTCATGTAACTTTTAGTTTTATAATGCAGTTCTGCTGGTGATGATTCTTTCCGCTTTTGTATGTCTGGCAAAGTCTTTATTTCACTTGTTTTTGAAAAGTATTTTCCCTGAGTGTAGAATTCAAAGTTGATAGTTTTTTTCTTTCAGTACTTTAAAGTTGTTGCTCTACTGCCTTCTCAGCATTGCTTCTAAGGAGAAATTTGCTGTCATCATATTTCTGTATGTAACATATCTTTCTTCTGTTGCCTTGTTTTCAGATTTTCTCTATCACCGGTTTTGAGCAATTTTATTATGATGTGCCTTTTTCGATGTTTCTCGTGCTTGGTGTTTGTGATCTTCCATCTGTGAATTTATAGTTTCATCAAATTTAACAATATTTTAGCTTTTATTTCTTCAAATATTTTTTATGTCCTTCTCCCTTCTCTGGGACTCCAGCTACACATATTCTGTGCCACTTAAAGTTTTTCGACAGCTCACTAATTCACTCTTAATTTTTTGAATTCTTTTTCTCTCCATGAAACTTATGGGTAGTTTCTATTGGTATGTCCTCAAGTGAAGTAATCTTTTTTTCTGCAATGTCTAATTTTCAATGATCATTATCAGTGGTTTTTTTTTTTTTCATCTCAGACTAGTAGTTTCCTTCATTAGAGGTTCGAATTTTGATTTTTTTGTGTGTGCTTTCGTTTTGGATCTATTATATGGTGTTTTTTTTTTTTCAACACATGAAACTCAGTTATAGCAATGTCTAACTATATTTTAATGACTGTTTATTTTAACATCTGAGTCAGATATGGGTCTGTTTCAACTGCTAGATTTTTCTCTCAGTGTGGGTCACATTTTCCGGCCATTTTTGCATGCCTGACAACTTTGGATTAGATGTCGGACATTGTGAATTTTACCTTGCTGGTTGCTGGATTTTTTCATATTCCTGTAAATATTTTTGAGCTTTATCTTAGAATATGACAAGTTACTTTGAAATGGTTTCATCCTTTTTGATCTTGCTTTTAAGATTTATTAAACAGGACCAGAGCAGCATTAAGTCTAGGACTAGTTATTTCCCACCATTGAGACAACCACACCAGTAACGCACTAGCCCCATTCGCTCAGTCTGTCGCTTGGCTTAGGTTCTTGTGATTCTTAAACCAGTGTTTTTTTCTATTATTCGAAGCTAGCCTTTCTGTATCATTAGCTTACTTCATCAACACAAACAAAAATAAAAGGGCACCATGCAGAGTCATCGAGTTTTTTTCTCCGCTTTTATGACAATACCTTCAAAAATAGAGTTTTATTTATAACCTATTATTTTCTATTTGGGCAGGTATTGAAAATTTTGCTGACCATATTAATGCTATTTTTTTTATTGTTGTTTGCTTTGCAGCTTTGCTGGTCATCTCATTGAATGTGGTGCTCAGAGTACTCGTGGCATATTCACAGATTGGCCTTTGGTGCCAGACCGGTAGGAAGCTATATTGTGTGTGTGTGTGTGTATTATAGCATGGCATATTACATCTACTTTTCAGAAATTTATTTTCTGTTTGTTAAATTGTATTTATTTTGCCATTTTAAATTTTGTATTTTTTAAATTTGTATCATATATTGTTTTTTATTCGTATTGTGAAATACAACCTTTATATCCTAGCCATCATTATCTTATTAGGATCCGTAGCTAAGTTTCAGGAGAATTCTTTTTGGCATCTTAAAAATTACACTTCTCTAAAATAATATACAATATGTTTATACTCCTGTTATTTTGGTCTCTAGTTTATTATTAGGCTGAGCTTGGGTTGAATTGTGTCCCCCAAAGATATGTTGCAATTCTAACCCCCAGTACCTTAGGGTGACCTTATTTGAAATAAGGTCTTTACAGCAGTAATTAAGTCAAAAACGAGATCCTTAGGGTGATCCAATAGGACTTTTGTTCTTATAACAAGTAGAAATTTGAACCTAGCGAAAGACACATACAGAGAGAAACAATGTGAAGACCCTGTGAAGATGGAATTGGAGTGATGTATCTATAACCCAAGGAACACCAAAGATTGCTGGAAAACCACCAGAAGCTAGGAAAGGACAAGGAAAGATTCTCCCCTAGAGACATTAGAGAGCATGGCCCTCCTTGCTCGTTGACACCTTAAGTTCAAAGTTCTAGTCTCCAGAGCTGAGATCATAGTCGCTTTAAGCCATCTACTTTTTGAAACTTTGTATGGCAGCCCTAGGAAACTAATGCAGTATCTAAAACTGAAATACGGTCTCTCTCTTTAAGGGACTAAATACACTATACTAGAACCTTGAAATTTCAGGACATGCTAGTAAATTACCTTTCTTATTACTCTGTTCCATCTAGGGCTTTGTCATTAGAAATCTCTAGATCCTGACTCTAAGAAGCTCCTACAGTATGAGCCAGCTTATCAATAAGAAGCTTACAATATATACATTTTTGCCTCTAGTGTATATTGGGAATCTATATATAAATGACATTCCAGACCCCTCTCAAACTAGACAGTGGCTCTTTCCAGTCTTGTCTCCCACTTTTTCTCTGAACCATACCTAGAGCCAGGTAGGTGCTGCTCACCCTTCTTTCTAACTATTCCTTTTCCTCCTCCTAGGCTGTCATATGGAGCCAGGCTAGTAGGCTCAGCTAATTCAAGTTCTCGTGCTTTTCTACCACATCTGCAGTTACTTCATCAATTGACGTCTTGAACCTCTCAAAGTCATCTGTGAGGATTGGAATCAACTTTTTCCAAACTCCTATTAGTGTTGATATTTTGGCCGTTTCCCATGAACCATAAAAGTTGTTAATGATATCAAGAATGGTGAATCCTATCCAGAAGGATTTTAACTTATTTTGCTCAGATCCATTGGAGAAATCACTATCAGAGGCAGCTATCACCTTACGAAATGTATTTCTTAAATAATAAGACTTGAAAGTCAAAATTACTTCTGGTGCATGGGCTGCAGCATGGATGTTGTGTTAGCAGGGATGAAAACAACATGAATCTCCATCTCCATCAGAACTCTTGGGTGACCAGGTGCATTGTCCATGAGCAATAGCAGTTTGAAAGAAATCTTTTTTTTCTGAGCAGTAGGTCTCATCACTGGGCTTAAAATATTCAGTAAACAATGTTGTAAACAGATGTGCTGTCATCGAGGCTTTGTTGTTCCATTTATAGAGCACAGGCAGAGTAGATTTAGCCTAATTCTTAAGGGCCCAGGATTTTCAGAATGGTAAATGAGCATTGGCCTCAACTTAAAGTCACCAGCTGCCTTAGCCCCTAACAAGAGAGTCAGCCTGTCCTTTGAAGCTTTGAAGCCCGGCATTGACTTCTCCTCTCCAGCTACGAAAGTCCTGCATGGCATTTTCCAATAGAAGATTGTTTTGTCTACATTGAATTCTGTTGTTTAGTGTAATCACCTTCATTAATTATCTTAGCTAGACCTTTTGGATAACTTGCAGCTTCTATGTAAGCACTTGCTGCTTCACCTTGTACTTACTTTCATGTCATGGGGATGGCTTCTTTCCTTATTCCTTATGAATCACCCTCTGCTAGCTTCAGGCTTTTCTTTTGCAGCTTCCTCACCTCTCTCAGCCTTCATAGAATTGAAGAGAGTTAGGGCCTTGCTCTGGATTAGACTTTAGCTTAAGCAAACACTGTGGCTGGTTTGATCTTCTATTCAGACCACTAAAAGTTTCTCCACATTGGCAATAAGGTTTTCACTTTCTTATTATTTGTGTGTTCGCTGGAGTAGCACTTTTAATTTCCTTCAAGAACTTTTCCTCCGCATTAACACTTTGGCTAACTCTTTTGCACAAGGGACCCAGCTTTCAGCCTTAGTTGGCTTTTGACATGTCTTCCTCACTAAACTTAATCATGTCTAGCTTTTGATTTAAAATGAGATACATGTGACTCTTCTCTTCACTTGAACACTTAGAGGCCATCGTAGGGTTATTATTTCACCTAATTTCAATATTGTTGTGTCTCAGAGAATGGGAGGCCCCAGGAAGGAGAGAGAGAGAAAAGAAATGGCTGGTCAATGGAGCAGTCAGAACATACACGTTTGTTGATTAAGTTCACTCTCTATTATGGGCACGGTTCATGGCTCCCCAAGATAATTACAGTAGTAACTTAAAGATCACTGATCATAGATCGCCATGACAAATATAATAACGAAAGACTTTGAAATATTGTAAGAATTACCAAAGTGTGACACAGATACAGGAAGTGAGCAAATGCTGTTGGAAAAATGATGCTAATAGGCTTAATTGGCACAGGGTGCCACAGATCTTCAGTTTGCAAAAAACTCAATGTTTGTGACACATAGTAAAGTGAAGCACAATAAAATGAGATATGCCCATATTCATTTACTATTTCTGTTGTTCCTCTTTATTTTCTGTGTCTCTATGTTACTGTTTTTAGATATGTAGTTTAAATAAAGTATTCAATACAAATGTAAAATGTGACAACTGTGGGTCTTTAAGTAATATCTAGAATGACCAAAATTGATCTACTGCTCCTTCTCTAAGAACAGTCCCAAGGTTACTATCTTAGGCATCTTCATTATAATTGTCATGGCTGCCACAACACATTACATATGGTCTTTTAAAATTTATAATTTGTATTTATGATGCTTAAAAAATGCAGTGGTCATAATGCAATATAAAATAACTTCAATTAATATATTTATTCTTTTTCCACTTCAGTCTTTAAAAAATAATAATAAACTCCCAGCGAACTTTTACCCTGTAAATGACCTGATATGACATATTTGAACTTACCATGAACTTTCACATGAACTTTTAGTTATCCGCTGAGAAATATAACAGATGGAAATTAAGCAGATTTTTCAAATATTTTTAGATGCAGTACTTTGACATGTTTAACCGAGACAACAAGGCCAACTATCTCTTTCCATTGTTTACTTTGCTGACTTTATGGTACTGTAGGCTGTTTAGTTACATTATGCCTGAATTAAGAGGTTCAGTTATATTTTTGTTTGACTGGCTTCTTGGTTTTAAACCAGCACTTGTATATGCATTTAAAGAAGCTAACTGGCTCATAAAATGTAAGAAATTCTAAGAGAACTTTATTGAACACATTGAAATAATATCGTTTCAAATCATTTAGATACTAGGGGCTATTAAAGATTCATTTCAGATTGTGGAATATGAATCAGCTATGTTTTTCACATTGAATAGTTTGCAGCTAGGAATTCAGTTCAAAATGCACACGGTTTCTGAACAGCCACTTGGGAGAGGAAGAGGAAAATTAATTGAGCGCCAGCTGCGGCATTACTGCTGCCTGGGTGTGCGATTGGCTCCTTATAGGTGGGCGATCTCTACAGCTCCCTTCCAAAGTAGCTTTTACATTCATTTTACAGAAGAGGAGAGGGAGACAGAAAGGCTGAATAACTTTCCCGAAAAGACACAGCTGAACTAGAAATTAAATCTAGGTCTCCCACGTTTTCAAATCCTTGGTCCTTCAACAGTTTTGTGCTCCCAGAAACAAAATGTTTGATTAAAGAGATGCTAGAGATAAAAATATGATAAAGCTATAATACTTCTATAATCTTTGTTTTGAGAGCTTAGAATTTTCTTTGTATTTATTGCACAATGTGGTTAAATAAAGTAGACCAAAAAACTCTCAGAATGCATTCAGTGATATAAAGATAGTAACTAAGATTTTTGCTTCTCTTGAAAATTTTTGCTAAAAGCTACACATCTATTACATTTACCAAATAATGCAGGCATATATATTATTTATCCACTGATATGCATTTTCTTGCTTAGAATCAATTCTTATTACCACCCACTTTATTCTCATAATTTATTCATCCTGAGTAGTGTTTTAGATGTTATTTAGTTCAGAGAGATATTATACTTAATGAGAATAGACATGTGTAAAATGGCACATAACTGCATTTATAAGGTCAGAAGGTGAACTGTATGTACTAAGCTGTAATTAGCCCAACTTTTCTGACATTTCGCCAAGTTGTGACAATGCCATTGGTGAAACAGATAAAGATCTCTACATTCACAGGATGTGTTCAGAAGCTTAAAAGGCCTGTTGTGATCTTGTTAGCGATGTAATTTAAATAGCAAGTTAATAAGATGTATTTCTCATTTTAGGGGAATTTCTAATATTCTCCATTCCTTAAGGTCATTTTTAAAAACAGCATTGTATTAAAAGTGATGGACAGATTTTGTATTGAAATAAGTGGTCCTGTTTTTCTATCCAACGTGTAGGAATTGAAGATGTAGCAGCACGAGTTCAAGGAGCAAAGGGGTCTCTAACTTCTTCGTTTTACGAAATCTTTTCTCCTGTGTGATTTCGTTACCTGTTCAGAGTTCAGGGAGAAAGCACGTAAGTTCCCCTCTGTACAATAGTCAAACATCTAGTAAGATGTTTTATCGACAAGATGACTGTCTTTTTCCGCCTTCAATACCCTTCTGTCAAACTTTTCCAAGTGTATTTATGGCCTCTCAGGCTGTTCTGTGTGTATTATTGCCAATCTTCTTGGTGTAGGCTGTGCTTCCACAGGAATATTCCTACCCAACCACACCAGCTCACCTAATTTCATGCTACTGAAGGTGGGGCCAGAAATTTAGTTGCTGTGTGAGTGATCTTTAGCTCCCAGCACCAGAAATATATGGGTAGTGGCGGGGGGACGGGGGTGGGGATATTGGTTTCAAAGGTGTGTAGTCAGAACCCAGTCCGTATGTGGAAAATTCTTCCAATCATTAGGCATGTAGAATCCATTACGTGTGTAAAATTCATTAGTCATGTAAGCAGAATTCCATTCGCATTGTTGCCTAGTCAAAACTGGAGGATCTCCCCTCTCAGAAATATAATTGGCAGTGAAACATATGTAATTATAATAACACCCCAAAGTGAAATTATTTTTAATATATTGCTATATGAGATCAATAGATATTCTTCTCTCGAGAAAAAATTGTAACAAATATTCAGATTACATCAAAAGCAGTAATCCATTGAGGCAGATAAATTTGAAATAGAAACCAATTAATCGAAATAATCATATGAACACATTGAAAAAAGATTTAACTTTCTTGCTTTGATAACAAATAATCACATCAATAAAGTAGCATAAAACTCATGATACCCACTACGAGTCATCAATGACAAAATTACTATAAATTGTGTTAGCTTTAGGCTTCACAAAACCTAGATATGCTCCACTTCTAATGAATAAGTCTTCTACTTGATTTTTAATGTTAAAGAAGGTACGGAACTTTTAAAGCTCCAGGTTTTTCTCTTTTCTGAGAACAGTAATGAATAATGTGTGCCTACATACTTTACAGGGTTATAGGGTTCTAAAAGAAAGACACAGGGAGAAAAGGAGAGGCGAAGGAAAGGGCACTGAGCGAGAGAGAGGGAGGGAGAGAGAGAGAGGCGGAGGAGGAGGAAGGGGAGGAGGGGTAGAAATGTGAAAGTTATGTTTTAAGCTGCAAAACAATATACATGAGCAAAATACAAAGTGATCTCAATGAAATATTACTATAATATATGACCTACTCCTGTCTCTTCTTCGTATATTGCTCATTTTACTTTTTTATTGATGATTTGAGGTTGCCATTTTGAACGTATGAACCGCATAGACGGATACTCCGTTTATAGTGTCCGTTAATCCTCAAGTTTGAGAAAAATAAAATCCCCAATGTGTTTAAATCATTGCTTTTTAGTTTCTGATGCAGTTAAAAAACAATGTCTAAGTGATATTGAATTTGGGAAGGAGTTTAGGAATTCTGGGTACTGTTAAATGTCTTCATTCTAGGCCAGATTTTTTGATATTGTTTCTTCAAATGGAACATTGACAGCACATAGTCTACTTTCTGTCATACAGCATGGGATCATTTGACAAAATTTTACATCACTGCATCATAAGAGTTACCAGCTTTCTGCTTTCAGTATCTGAGCCTTTGCTGCTCAAAGCCCCACTTCCTCTAGTAATTCAATCCCACATTTTAGATTGCAGCACCCCATTTCCAGGTTCCATAATTCTATATAGTGCAGGGTTCTTAGTCTCAAACAGAACTCTAGCTAGTGTAAGCAGAAAGAGATTTATTATTAGAAAATTATTAAAGTTATTAGGTGGCCCCCAAAATCTTGGGAGAACCATAGAACCAGTTTGGACACTACTCAGTCAAAACACATGCGCACGCACGCACACACACACACACACACAGTGGTTCTGCTGCATCAGACAGGTAGGATACTGTATGCCAGAGTCCACCTTAGTTGTCTCAGAACTACGTGGCTCCAGCACAGAGCATACAAACTCCCTGCATGCAGTAGCCACCTCTCATCGCTCATTTCTCATTCCCGTTCGGTTTGGTGGGAACTTAGTCCACAGGCCAGTACCCTAGCTGCAGGAAGACTGGGAAATGTTGAAGTTAGAATGAGTGAGGGTGAGCCAGCCTTCAGAATCTACCACAGTTTCCTGCTTTCTTAGGAATTCATTGTGAGACTTTAGGCAAGGTGCTTAACCTCTCTAACTAATCCATTTTCCTAATACCCAACATTAGGATTTTGGACTCCATGAATTCCAAGAGTCCTTACAGTAGTACAAGTCTGTGTCTGTACTAGTTAGAATGCTGGCTTTAGTGATGGCATTCTTAGATGAAATAGTGAAAGTAAGTCAACGGAATTTATTGGCTCTTATAACCTAATTGTGGGAAGAGCAGGGGCGAAGCTGGCTTTAGGGGTGTCTGGCTCATTTGGCCTCTCACTGCTTCTCCATGAAGCTGGAGCTGCAGCCCCTGACAGCTCCAAGGCTCGGTCTTGCTTCTCCTCTCTGCTTTCTGCTTTGTGTTGGCTGCTTTGTGTTGGTGTCTGGCTCATTTGGCCTCTCACTACTTCTCCATGAAGGTGGAGCTGCAGCCCCTGACAGCTCCAAGGCTCGGTCACATCCAAACAACTCTGAACTCATAAAGGAAAAGAACTCCTCTTTCTCAGAAGCATTTTCGAAGGTCTAGAGGAAGGACTCTCATTAGACAAGCTTGGTTTGTGTGCCTGCTCTTGTGGCTGCAGGAGTGATCTTTAACCAGAGAAGGGGTGTCACACAGGCATAGCCACCGGAGAATTGTTGTGAGGCAGCCGGCCACCCTGGTCGGTGACCGTTGCAGAGTCTAAGATCTAGTGTGCCACAGTATGTGATGTGGGGTTTAATCATTTGTTTTCAGGCTTTCATTTTTGTGAATCTCAATGTTGCGTGGCATGTAATAGGAGATACAAACACCATATAGACCACGCACCTGCATTCAGGAAGCTTAAAATTTCATTACAGAGATAAAAGCAAATAGAGGCATATGAAGACCGAACCGTAAACAAACAATAGAGTGGTATCAAGGAAAGAACTGAAATCTTAAAGCAGATGAGTTGGAACTTGAAGGGGGATGCATTGGTTTAACAATTTTTGCTAGACATTTTGCCCCACATCATAGTCCCAAACCAAATCATATTTTACTTGAAAGATCAGTGATCAAATACAGCACTGATATTTTTTTCTTGAACTTTTGGCTTTGCTCTTTTTTCTCAGAGATTGACTGTGTTGGTATGAAAACCAACATAATGTACTTCGGAAAGTACATTTTCGTACTGAAATATATTTTGTCCTTAGCGATAAATATGACAATATGGTTCTTTAGTTTTATACTTTATGAACATAGCTTATATAACAGGAAAAAAAATTCTACCATTTTCTCCTTGGAATCAAGAAACAGGTAGCTCACACTAAAATTTATCTAGAATGCAGATAGAATGTTGCACATTAGATTATACTGTGTTGGCAATTAGATTGTGGAAAATGTGTGAAAATTTCAGCCGATCAATGTGTTGGCCTTTGGTTCATCATACAAATGAACTTGGTTTTATAATCTGAAGCACATGCATATTAAGTAGAGAGAGCTAATTTCAGTAAATCCTGGCAATAATCCGGATATTTCAATAATGTCACATTGTTATTCCTGAATTTACTTGTAATACTATTACATAAGGGTCTTGTTTTTAAATTGTTTTAGTTTTGTTCGCCTGTCCTCTGCTTATTGAATTAGATTGATTGGATTAGAATTTATTTAATTAGATTTTCTAGTTATGTGTCATGTCAAAGCTCTTGAATGCATTTTGTACTCTTTTCCTCGTGGACAATCTATATAAATGTAGTTAGTGGTTTATACGTATTCTGTTTAATTATTTCTTCCTTGGCATTTTTATTGCAATAGGCAATAACCACTGTATATACTTCAGAAATGATAGAGGATCACTCCTTGCTTTCAAAAATAGAATATATTCATTCCAATAAGTAGACTATAATGGTTTTAATGACTATCAAAATCATTTTATTGCCTGTTCCAGCATTTATGCCCCTTTTTTCACTGTCGGGCAGATCATAGACCTTTAGGAGGCTGAATTTACAGAGCTTAACTGGATTTGAGAAACAAAGGAGAGAGGAGCATCAGGGATCATTATGAAATCTGGTTTGGACCACTGGGTGATGGTGGTGCCGCTCACAGAGAAAGAGAGCATGGGAGAAGAAGCAGGTTAGGGAGAGTCTGTGGGACATTTCAAGATATCCAGTAGGGAGCCACTGAGGAGACATCGATATATAGATAATAATTTTGTGTCAACAATTTTGTGTCAATAATTTTGTGCAAAAGATTTGCAAAAGAGGATCTTTCAAAATAGGCTTAGAAGGATCTTCCAGAATTGGGAGGAACTAAGACAGAAGGCTTTTAAAAATTCAAGGCAAGAAAATATTTCAAAAAAGGATTGAATGTTATAGTGTCAAATGCTACAAAGAGGTCAAATAAGATAAAAAACAAAAATTCCCATTGAATTTTGCAGTAAGGATATTGCTGGTGACCTTGGCAAAAACACTTCCAGTCAAGTGGCTGGGGGCTGAGTCCAGATGCAGCAAGTTGAGGAATATCATTGCTTTAATTGTTAGAAAAATGGTGGGAATAAATCAATCTTATATACAGAAATGCTATACTTGAACATAGAGTTGAGTAAAGATGAAGAGAAGCCTGTCGTTCTTACTACAACTGAAGTAGCACCTCTCCCAGTCACTCTCTAGCCTATTACCCTACGTTTTTTTAAATTAAAACTTAGCACTGTCTGTGGTTATATTATTTGTCATGTCTTTAATGTCTGTCTCTCCCTTCTAAAATGTGAACTCTCAGAGGACAAGTGATTGTTACCATTCACTACCAGCTCTCCAGCACTAACAGTAGTACCTGTCTCACCATAGACACTCAATACATTCATGTTCAATCAATAAATGAATGAACTAGGTGCAGATGACAGCAAAATAGGTACTGGGAGAATGTATATCACTCAGAAGGGCTGACGCTCACCCAAAGGGAACCAAATGGATACCTTGAAAGACTTTTCCTCACGTGTCATGATTTGAATGCATAATTCTAAGCCTTTATCTTTAATATTTCAAGATATCCAGTAGGGATATCTTGAAATGATATGATGGCAATTCTTATAATAAAATAACCCTGTACAATTCATTATCCTGATGCAGGTTAGTAAAAAAATTTTTAAGGCGAGAGTCCAATTTCTGGAAAAAAAGCCAGAAATGGATATTGGTCAAATATATGTGTGTGTGTAATTATTTTGGGGTTAAACAATAAACAGAGTAAGCTTTAGAAATAATATCTTTTTTTAAAGGCCAACAATTCAGCAAAATTTAGAATGATCTTTACAATGTAATTTGTAGAGTGAGCAATGAAAGAATAACTATGTCATCTTATTTTACATACAGAAAAAGAATTGAATTGGCATTGTGTATGTACTAGATAGCAGTTTTAGATATAAATGTTTCTTAATAATTAGTGCCAAATTTGCATAGGCTCTACTGGGTTGTGTATATTTTTGATTGTTGATAATACTTTAAATATGAATTTGACACTTTTACTTTGCTTTATTTCTATGTATTTTATTTGTGAACAATCAAAATATTTTATTTGACCTAGACAGCAAGAGTATGCAATATGGACTTACTGTGAAGAGTTTAAGCAGAGTTCAATAACTGTAAAATATTTCACTAATAGGAAAAGAATAAGACAAACCTTCTGTTGACCTTTGTTTCGCATTAAAATGACCGGATTTTGACACCAAAATGACAGCTGGTTAAAACAGCTTGAGATTTCAAAGTGCTCGAGTATATATAAATATTATGACTGATCTCATAAGTGTGTTGGAAAACACTTTAAGAAAGTCCTTGCTTTAAGAGTTGGCTATATTCTCCCCCACTTTGGTTGCAGGGAAATACCACCCCTCTCCCCAAAATTTTATCTTCTGAATTTAGAGGAAATAGAATAATTAAAAACATGTAGCTGAACTCCACAGAACCAAGATTGGAGATTAATACTGTGAACGTAAATTGCTACTTTATGCACAAACCTAGAGTTCGGATTCCTGTTTGACAGTAGGACAGATACTGCCTCAAATATACTTTATGTAACGAGATGTCAGTAGTAATAATATATAGAAAATTTATTACTAAAATTTATTTTCGACACTTCTTTTTCTATAACAACAATGTTAGGGTATGGAGAACTCCCAGGGATCAAGGTCAGTCAAGGACAGATCATGTCTATAGTGTGGTCTCATAGTAGTCAAAAGGGCATATCTACTATCAAGCCTCTACTCCTTAAAATTGTCTTGATTTTATTTTTTTAAATTTCACTCAGGCTACTGTTTATTCTAAACATTATACAGTAGCTACTTGGAGTCTTCTGTGGACAAGGATAACTTGGGATGACAGAATGGAAAGAATAGGAAGGAAGAGCGATAAACAAAAGTCACAGTGATATAGTTTGTTATTAGACGGAACAGATTAAGATTATCAGCCATACAGAGTTCAGGCAGAAGCTTTCCCATGAGGCTTGAAACATTTCTAAAAGACATTAGCATCAATTAGTGAAGAATTAATTCAGAAAGTGGAGGTTGACTAGGGCCGCATTATCGGGGAGTGAGTGCAGGTCCGAGGAGCAGAGAAAAAGCCGGGCAGGTCACCTGCAGGTGGGAGGGTGAAGGATGAGGGAGGTGGCATGGTTGGCAGAGGTCGAGATAATTTTATTTTTATGTTTACTTTTTAATTTTTAAAGATAGTACATGCACACAGTACAGAATTCAAACAATACAACAAAATCAAATGAGTTAAGTCAGCTTCCCACCCCAACTTCCAGTGCCAATTCCCTCCAGAAGGTCAACACTTTTTTATTTTTGTAAATCCTTCTCTGCTTTATGCACAGACAAGCATTTATATACAACCGGTTTTTAAAATGCAAACAGTAATATTATACACAATGTCTCCATTTTTCACACAGGTAGCATGCAATTCATATTATTCTAAACTTTTTTTTTAACCTAATAGATTATAGTTTCATTCCTCTTAATTTCCTCAGTTCCTTTTAATAGCTACGTTATATTCTGTCCTATGGATGTGACAGTCCCCTATGATGGCCATTTAAGTTGTTTCCAGTTCTTTGGTCCTATAAACCATCATTCAAAAACCTGAGAGTCATCCTTGGCACTTCCCTCTCTCTCCTCCACATCCAGTGTTTGGCCAAATCCTCTCAGTTCTACCTGCACAGAGTATGTTGTGCATCTGCCCCTCCCACCATCTCCACTGCCATACCACAGGCATTTCCGACGTGCCTTACTGCAAGAGCTTCTCACTGGTCTCCCTGACTTCACTCTTACCTCCTCCAAGTCATTCTCCACATGCAATGAACATGATCTGTTCTCATCATAAGAAATGTGAACTACAATGAAATGCCATTTTCTACCTATCCAACTAGCAAATTTGAAAAAGTTTGATAATGTATTGTATTGGTAAGAGGTATAGATTAACAGGTGCTCCTGCATTGCTGGTGGGAGTATAAATTAATTCACTCCTTTGGGGAGCAGTTTGGCAATATCTGTCAAAGTTAAAGTTATATAAAGCCTTTATGACCCACCTGTTTATTTCTGGGAATTTATTTTTCAGGTATCTTAGAGAAGGGCAAAATATATGCATATTTATTTCACATATATATGTGAAATAAGTATGTGAAATATATATATATATGAAATAAATATGTGTTTTCTAAATGCTCATCAATGGAGAATTGATTTAAAATAAAGAATGGTATGTCTACGCAATAGAATACTAAGTAGTTTTTGTGAATTAATGTGAAAAGTGCTCCAAGATAGTAAGGGAATAAAGCAAAATGCAGAACAGTGTGTGTATTACAATTGTTAGAAGGAAAGGAAGGAGGGAAGGAGGGATGGAGAAGAAGGAAGAAAGAAACGGAGGGAGAGAGGAAAGAAGGGTAGGTGTTTGGTCTGGGACAGAGAACTGGGTGGTCATAGGACAGGACTGAGAGGGAGATGATTGTTAATGTAGATACCGTTTTATTGAACTTGATAATGTATACAGTTTACACATTCAAGAGGGAAAAACCTTTTTTAAAGAGTAATCTATAAGGAGTCAAAATATGGGCACGTGGTTTCTCTGTTGAGCGTCCTTCTGTGAATCCCTTGCATGTAGGGATTCCAATTCCCAGTCCAAGACTATTTGCCCCGACTTGGGCCAGCTTTTGTCTGTCTCCTGAGAGCATTTTGGGGACTTCTTTTTTGTTGCTACATACCAGCCCCGCTTTCAGTTCCTTTAACATGCCCTGTCCTTTTTCATCTCTGAAATGAGAAAGTATATGCGCCTTTGTTTATATTCTTCCTGTTGCCCGAAATGCTTATTTCCTTTATGTATTCCCCGAGAAAACTTCTCCAATCTAAATTAGGTTCCCTTATTAGTCTCTCCGATAAAAGGTTGAAATTACATATCTGTGTGGATTTTACTTAGTGTCTGCTCTGAAAACTATTTTTTCCTTATTAGGAAAGAGTAGTGGGAAAAAAACAAACATTATTTTGAGATTCAGGAGATCTAAGTTCTGATTCTACCACTGCATAACTGGCCTTTGGCAAATCACTTGACTTTTCTGGGCTTCGGTTCTCTTATCTGTGAAGTCAGAAAACTAGACTAGTTGATTTGTAAGCCCTGTAATTTATAGTATTAGAATACTATAAGCATATAGTATAAAGTGAAATACATATAAATGCTGAATGCTGGTGTGCTCTTTAACTAATATGAAATACACCTAAATATTACATGCTTGTAGAAAAGAATTTTATGTTATAAATGAAAGTTTAGTTAACTTCTTCCTTCAGAGAACTTTATTTCCCACAGTATAGTTTCTTGATTCCTTCCTTGCCTTTTATAAATGTGTCAACTACGTAGAGATCCAGATAACATTCAATGATGTGCTTAATGTACAGACAGGATATTCTTATATGCCAAATCCTTATTGTTTTCTTATAATACTTTCCTTGCCAATTTTTTATAAGGTATTATTTTTATCCAATGTCTATAATTTGAGTTATTAGATCCTAGAAATCTTTCTCACTTCTGTTTTTGATTAAATTATAAATCCACTAGATGGTGTATATACACAGAGAGAAAGAAAAAAAGTTAGTTCCTTTGTTCTACTCTGTAGCTCAAGTTTAAAGTTTCTATTTAAGGAGAAGACTAAAAATTTCTGATTATATTTTGGTGTTTGGAGCAAGGAGAAGATGTCTCCATCAAAAAACACAACCAAAAAAGGATTTCCTTAAGTAAATTTTAACGTTTCTGTTGTTTATTAAAATAATTAATTCTACAAATTGAATATTTAAATTAGAAGAATGTATCAAATGAGTACAATCAGATTCAAATGTGATGAAATTTGTTTGCCTTCTTATTTCTTTAATAATAATGAGTCTATTCCATAAGAATTTTTAATTGCCAAATTATTCCTCCAGTTACTGATTTCTAACTATGAATTCTGGACATCGTTTTAACCTGTATTTTCTGAGGAGCTAAAAGTACCCTTTGTTAGAAAATTAATCCTCTGTTATAATGGACCACACTGAGGTTATATTATAATAATTTAACAAACCCTTATATTGTAAGAAGGAAGTTGTTTAATTTTTTTTTTCTCTTTAGCATCTGGTCTGACGGCAGCAGTTGGAGGTCGTCCAAAAGTGTAAGTTTACTGATGGTATGCTAAAGTCAGTTTTTATATATCGCTCCCTTCAGTGTAGTTTTCTGTATAGGGGTGAGAGTAGGGCAGGTCTAGGGATCAGAGGCCTGTCCTTCTGTCACATCTTGTTTATTAACTCTCCCGAGACTCACAGGAGCCTACTGTGGCTCTTGAACAGTAGGCTGGCCTTATCTAAGAATCACCTGTGCTGATCCTGGATGACCCAGACAGGTGAATTGGTCCCTGGGGTTAAAGTTCTCAGGAGATAAATGGCATTTCTAGGGAACGGCATAATAAGGCTGAGCTAATCTATTTTTCCAACCACTAATTTACAATGGGGGAAATTTGATTTATTGACAAATAAAGGAGACGGATTTAGCTTTACATAACAGCGTTAGAAGAAGGTGGCCACCTCTTTTAGGCTAGCACTTCTACCAGAATCTCGGGTTCTGTTTCTTTTGGTAGTTCTTTCTGTTTGTAGAAAATGAAGTAAATTCTTCTGCTTTAGTGGAATTTTCTAGCTGCTTTATGTTCCATTCTTTGGAAATGAGATCAGTTATGATATGGTAAGATTACTAGATTCCAGTATGTATTTGTGTCAGTTTAGTCAAGAATGCATGGGTTCTCTTTCTTTCTAAAAGTCTGATAAGGCGGAAAAAGAGCCTCAAAAGAGTTGCCTGTGCTGTTTATTCTTTTCTCTCCACTCTCTCCTGAGCCCTCTCTGAGAACCGTTTCACCCGCATCAGTCCTCAGAAGTGCCCTCATCCAAGCCTCTCCTGCCTTTGTTTTGTTTAATACAAAGGTCTGTTATTGTCATTGTCTTCTTTGGACCTCGAGTATAATTTGACACTTTTGATCATACTTCTCCTTTTGAAAATAATTTCTTAATTTGGCTTCCAGGGCACTAGATTTTGTGGTTGTCTGATACTTCTATCTCCCTTGCCTGATCTTCTTCCCTGACTTCTAAACATTGCCGTGCCTCAAGACATGGTTCTTGGGCCTCTTTCTGCTTTTCTAGCTATTCTTACTCCCCTGAGGATCTCATTTTATCCTTATCTTTAAATGGTAACTAAATGCCAATGACTCTTAATTTTTTTTCTCTAGCTCCTATGTCTTTCTTGACTCTCAAGCTCATATATTATCTATCTACTTAACAACTCCCATTTGGATGCCTAGTTAACATCTCAAACTTAACATGCCCCAAACCTAACCTCACCTACCTCCCTCTAACTAGTTTCCCCTCTTCTCAGTAAATGACAACTTCAAGCCAAACACCTTCCTGTCATCCCTGACTGCTTTCCTTTTCTTACACCTCATATATTATCCATCAGCCAAAGCCTTGTCCCTGTGTCTTCAAAATATGTCAAGAGTCTGAGCACTTTTTATCACCCTCACTATCGCCATCTTGGTTTCAGCCACCATCACCTCTGACCTGAATTATTTCAGTGATCTCCTAACTGGTCTCCTGGTTCTACTTCCTACTATCATCAATTCACAAAATAGAGTAATCCTTTAAACATGTAAGCCAGATGATATCACTCCTTTGTTCCAAATGTTTAATCTCACCTGGAATAAAAGCCAAAGTCCTGAAAATAGCCTCACAGTCTCTGCCCAATCTCTGATCTCCTCTGCTGACCCCTCTTCCAGGTACTCACCCTGCCCCAGCCCCACGTACTGGCCTCCTTTCCACGCTGCCTCAAGGTCTTTGCTCAAAGGCTGCTCATGGAGGACCCAGGACAATTCCTTTTTGAATGAGATTATCCTTCAGATTTCAGGACATACTGGATACCTGGCCTTTACCCACTACATGGCAGTAAACCTCTTCCATCATTATTGGGAACAAAAATGCCCTCTCAGGTGTGGCACCAGTCCTGTTGACACCCATTGACCTATGGTACATACCTAGCACTGGATTACCGGGTCTTAAGATATGAGCATCTTTAACTTTACTGAATATATGTTTGTTCTCCAAAGTAACTCCCAATTCTCCCAAGTGTTTAGATCAATTTACACTCTCACCAGCAGGATATTAAATTGACCATTTCTCCACATAAGTGCAGCTTTTACTTCTAAAGACATACTTTTCCTAGGTTATAGCTTTGTTGATCTCAACAGTTAGTTGTTAAAAAAGTAAGTTACCTATGCCCTAACTCATTGTATATCTGCCCCCAAAGTAGGGCATCTCCCACCCTTCTGTGTAAAACCAGAGCAGCAAACCTGCTAACTTAAATGCAAGCGTGGCCTCTTCTGCCATTTTCCCAAGTGCAGCTATGGCTCAAGAAGTCCCTACTGATCCTAGCTCCTCTCCACTAACCCCAGGGATATCTATCTTCATCTCCTAACTGCCCCCTTCTAGAGGGATCTCATAGGGGTTCCTCTGAGCATTTAGAATTTGCACACATAAAAAAAATCTTGAAATCTGAATCCTTAGTTTCATAGAGCAAATGCAGAGTGAGGTAGTTGGAGCCAAGTCCGTCACTATTAAAGAGTGATAACAACCTGAACTTTACACCTCTGACTGTAGCTATAAAACAGTTTTTGCTGCCGTAATGGTAAAATACTCTAGACTCATTGACTCACGATAACAAGCACATTTTCTCACACTCGTGGTCAACTTCAGCTGGGCTGATATAGGCTCGGCTGGGGTGGCAGTTCTGCCCCAAGTTGTGTTTTTGTTGGGCTTTGGGATGGTTTCAAGTCTGCTCCACATTTTTTATTCTGGGACATAAGGGCAGGGGCCAAAAGAGCTTGCTTTTCTGGCAGATCATTGGAGTGCAAGAGCATGGGTCTACCATCTGGCATAGCTTAGAGCTGCTGCTCACGTCACACATGCTGATTTTCCATTGACCAAAGCATGTCATATGGCTAAGCTCAAAGACAGAATATACTTTGTCCCAACGGATAAGTGGAGAGGGCTGAGTATCTACTGAGCAATACTCAGTCCAATGCAAAGCAGCAAGCCTTTTGTAATGAAATAGAGTCTGTGATTAAGCAAACATTTTGGGTTTTATGACCAAGATATGGCAAATGTATCCAAACCAATATGAAGAATTAATGGAATAACAACTAGAACTAAAACCTTTTTGTGCGTGTCTATATGCACATGCTCTTCCTCTTTCATGCCAGGTACACTCCCTCGGCACCTGTAGCCATGGTCTCCTTACTCTTCCTTCAGTGACAGAAGACAGGGCTATCTGGTTTGGAGCATGGCCATGTTAGAGGGATCTCATAGGTGTTCCTCTGGGCATTTAGAATTTGCACACACAAAAATATCTTGAATTTTTTTGTGTGTGTGCAAATTGCAGGACATACCTGGCTTCTACCTACTACGTGTTTCTCCAGTGGGAAAAATGAGTGAAGAGACCTCCTCAGTTCTCCCTCCACCTTCCCTCTCTGCCAGCCCAATCAGAATCAGTCCTTTCCAGTTACCCCTTTTTTGAAGCACAGCGAATTTAAGAAACTTTTTTCTTTCCCTTAAATGAATCAACTTAATGTATTAAAAAGATAGTCCAGATCTTCACCATAATGAGAATCTACATTATTAGAAAGAGAGATTAAAACTTCTTTGTATTTTTAGACCATCTAGGAGTAATGGAATACTTACTATACAGTTGTGAAAATTTACTGTATGTAGCTGAACAATTTACAGCTACATTCCACGTGTGAATCTCACAAACATAATGTTGAATGAAATAAGTCAGGAACAGAAGAATATGTACTGTGATTTCATTTATATAAAGTTCAAAAAGCAAGTAAAAATAAAGTAATGTTTTGGGATTAATGCTTAGGTGAAAGAACTATATAGGAAAGCAAGGAAATGATTGTCATAGAAGTCAAGATAGCGATTATCTTTGTTGGGGGTGGTGGTAACTGGGAGAGACAGGGTGGAATATTCTCAGGTGCAGGTAGCAATGTTTCTTGCCATTGGTGGCGATTACATGGTTGTTCTTTTGTGATAAATCATTAAGCCGTGCATGTTCGTTCCTTGAACTTTTCTCTGTAAGTATTATATTTCACTATAAAAATGTTTTAAAATGTTTAAGGATCCCAAGATATTTGGTCCCATAAACTTAATCTTACACACCATGCAACTAAATAATAACATACTTTGCCTCTAGTTTCAACTCAGTTAATTCGGTCCACAAATATTTAATGCCTTCTCTCTGTGTTCCTGTTATAACCTTTGTGGGCTTTTCTTAGACGTTGTTTGCTGTCCACATTGGACAATTAGGTTTCCTTCCAACTTTTCTTTTTGAGATTAAGGTTAAACTTAAATATTAAATCACACTGAAGTCCATTTATCTCTGTCTATGTCCAGAAATTATGCCCCAGCTCTGCTCAGACTTCTTTTAGGTACTCACTTGGTCTTCAGAAAGACTGGATGAATGAAGGTCCTGGTGAAACTCTATAGGTAATGCTAGGAAAATAACTGTTTCATTCAACTTTTAATGCCTCAGTACTGCTTGGTTTTCATGCGTGTAAATGCACTTTGTGATGAATAAACCTCAGTGTTCTTTGGCAGGATCAAAGGGAAATGCAAACAAGAAATAAATTGGTGTATACGGTCAATAAGAAAACTAGATAGAGAGGGGTCAGGCACTGACAAGTGCGTGGAGGTCTGTGGAAACCCCGCCTCTCTCTTTTATGAGCCCGCGCATTTGCAAACCTGATGGTTATTGTCCCTTCTTTTGTATCATACTCTAAGTCTCCTGTTTTAAAACCATTCTTTATCCCTGTATTCCCCCAAAAAGGTTAAGGTAAGAGACATTCCTTAATGTGCTACAATAGTATCTTAATTACACCTTCAAGTGTATGTGATATTGTTTTTTGGAGAGGTTAGTCTTGACAAGCCTCTTTAATTATACTGTTTATTTGATTAAAAGAGAAAAACTGTTCATGGACATGGTTGGGGAATGGGTCACCCTAATTCTCTGACTGTTCCTATTAAGTGGAGATGAACCTCCTCATGAACTAGATTGGCCTTTAGACCAAGTATATAACTATGCAGATGGGTGGACTGCACCTTATTGTCCCTGCGTTTCTTTCTCAGTGAATGAATGAGTGAATGAAGTTCATTGCGGATAGACAACACTACATATGTTATTTTATTTACTCCTTAAAATAATGCTACAAGTTAAGTTTTGGTGTTCCCCTTTTATAGATGAGGAAATTGATTTTCAGGGAGAAGAGTTGCCCAAGGTCACACACACACAACTAGGAAATGGCAGAGATGGGAACCAAACTGTGAGGTGCATGACTCCAAATCCGACATTTATTCGACAGTGACACTGGTTTTAGCAAAGACAGCTAGTTGCCTACCCAACAGCCATTTCCCTTCTCATCCTTAATTAGAGCTCTAATTTTGTTCTAGTGTCCTATTTCCTTAGGCAACGCAGGTAAATCCTGATTGTTCTAAACCAAAATAATGCCCCCAATTCTCATGCCTGCCTATGACCAGTTTAGGGGATTAGAATATAACCTGGCTTGGCCATTGAGATTGGAAGGAAATATAGTGGGGGCAGAGGATTTTTTGCCCCTTGTGAAAGGATTTTTTGCCTCTTTAACAAAGAAACACAAGGGAGAAGCAGACCTTTCTCTGACCCCCTAAGTGTTGATATATGGAGATGTGGTGCCTAGAGCTGCTGACGTCATCTTGCTGCCACGAGGGGAGCTAGAAGACAATCCTAGGTGCCTAGTGACTGTCGATCACATCCTTGGTTTTGCTTAGCCAGTTGCTTGAGAGCTTTAGCTACCAATCAGCTAACTGGAGTATCAGTCACTCTAGAATACTGACCTTGTCAATTCCACTTCTGTTTTAAATATCCCTATTCTAAGTGTCCATATGAAATGAAATGCTTTTATAGTTTTTATCATTTTATGGAAATGGGGTGTCTTCGTTTATTAGTTATAGTTATACATACTATTTACTACTTGTTGAAGCCGTTCACTAACCATTTAGTAGATGCCATTTGCTGGGGAGCAATGGTACATTCTTGAGTAGAGATACACACATAGAAGGACAAAGGGAGATGCTCCACTAGCCCGGTCATGAAGAAGAAAGGTCAGAGAAAGGTCAAGGAGGAAGGGTCAGGGAAGCCTCTATACTGAAGCTGATGAGAAATGACATTTAAACTGACCCTGAAAGACCAGTAGAAATTATCCAGGTAGAAAAGGGAATAAAGGGGGCATTGCCTGAAGAGGAGGTAGCATAGGAGATAATGGGAGTCTGAGAGAAAATGGCACAGTCCAGGAAGTCCAAGTAATCAAGTGCTTAGGGTACAGGTTGGACAAATCTAAAAGGGAGTCTAGAGAAGTGAAGAGAGGCCCGATTACAGAGGGCCTTAGCCCCAAGCTACAATCTGAGACCTAGATCAGAAAGCAGTAGGGAGTTACTGAAGGATATTAAGGATGTACAGAACATGATGGTACCTGAACTTTAAGAGGATCACTTTGGCAGCAGAGAGGAGAATATTTTGGAGGAGAAAAAGATGATGGGAGCTGAGGAGCAGAGAAAATGAAGAGGGGCTTCTAGATTCAAGAGGTATTTAGGAAATGGTTTAGATAGAAGTTGGTGACTAGATAGATGCGAGAGATGAGAGAGTAGTGGGTAGGAAATTTGCAAAGAAATTCGGGGCTGGTAAGGGGCCTTGGAGGCTGCTGCCAGACTGTGCTGTGGGCTCAGCTGAGGATAGAGACCAAGAGTTAATGGCTCCAGTGCACACAGTTGAGTGAGTTACTTAGTGTGGTTTTAGGGGCAAAGAATGCTGGATTGGTCCACATTTGGTTAAGTATTGCAGAAAGAAAATGGAGCAAGAGAAGTGAGAAGTTGGAGGTATTAAAAAAAACAAAACAAAACAGGTTGAAGGACTAAACCAAAGCAAGAAGAAAGTCTAATACGTGGAGTGAGAAGATAGGACTTCAGTCCAATTCTGGTGGATAAGCAGGTATAATTGGAACCATGCAGATAACAGGAGCTCGTGGTAAGGAAGTTGTGGTTGAAGATATTACAGGTGGAATAGCTCCAGGAGGTAATAAGGGAGAAGGGATGAGTTTTGATATTAGTGTGGAGATGATTATTGGAATGTAAGAGGCCAAGGTACTGGATATTTGAAAGGTCATCCACATGAACATTAAAGAGAATGGGATTATGAAAGATTTGGGGTGGAGAGAAAATCGTAAGCCATATTCCAAAATCTCTGATACATGTCAGGGAGTGATGAGAATAAGAAGGGATGGAGGATGGTAAATCTGAGAGGCATGAGTTTCAAAGGGAGAAGGATTTTTATGGGAAATTAGAGGAAATTGAATGGGCCTGTGCTAACAGTTATTTAGCACTTACTGTGAGCCAGCTTCTGTTCTACGTGCTTTATGTATACTAAACTCATTTAGTTCTCACCTATAAGGTAAGTACCGTTATCCATCCCTCATTTTGCAGATGTGGAAACTGAGGTTGTGAGACTTTTAATAACTTGTTCAAGGTATGTAACCATGATTCCAATCTAGGCTGTTAGGCTGCAAAGTTCACACTCTTACCTACGTCACTGTCCTGCGGATTCTGCTGGACAAGCCCAGCTGGTGCCTGTTGGTTAAGTGGTAAGTTCAAGAACAAACAGCCTCTGCTTAAGAGTGTCGGGAGGAGGTAGTGTCCCTGGTGGGGAGCCATTCAAAAAGGTTAGCAGCAACTCCTTAATGTTTTCTAGAGTCTATTTTATTTAGTACTTAAACATGATAGTGTGCCTTTGAACTATGTGTTAATGTGTAAACTGCTCCAGGCCTTTTTAGAAGTGGGTGTGGTATGATTTAAAATAAATGGTCACATTAATTATTAACTGTAAGTACTCAATTACATAAAGGAATTAATTTGGACCTCTCAGTGGATTTATACACATTCTAACTAAGAATGGCCAAAAAAGAAACTAACATATGCAATCTTGAAAAATACATGACTCTGTTTTCCCCTCTGGCATTCCTAAGCTTTATGGCCAACCAGTTTATTTGGGTTCATGACTACCTATTGGAAAAAATTCTCCTGACTTTTCCTTTTTATTTGTGTTACTTGTCAGACACTAAGTATCTTAAAAATCAAGAGTCCAAGAAAGTTAGGAAGCATAATGATCCAAATGAGAAGCCTATTTTGCTTGGCTCATATTGAGTTCTTTTTATTTTCTTAGAATTAAGGCCCTCTAGAGGCTTTGGATAAAGTGCTAGTCCTATGAATCACTGAGAAATTAGCTTCCCTGTCTTATAGAGTTACTACTCTTGATGAAAAGTGTGGCTCTAAGAAGTGTAGATGTGAGGAAAATATGGATTCATACAAAAGGAAATTTATGATATAATTATAAACTGTACTATGGGCTCATAATTGGAAGTCTGCATCTCACGATTACATTTAAGAACTCTGGTACATAAAAAATAAGTTCTTTCAAAATGTGATTCAGGCTTCATTTAGAAATGCATTACTGAAATGAAGCATACTGCACAGAGGTTATGCTAATCATGAATGTGAGTACGGGTAGTTTAATCCAAATTAAGAGTTGATAGGTCAGACATAGAGTCTCAGTACAGTAATTTGAGAAACCAAATGATTTCCTTTTCATCTGAAAGGTTCAGAAAGGCAGCTTTTGAAAAGTGCCATTGACTCTTCAGAGTAGCTGTTTTTCGTGAAGCTCTGGTTTCTAGAGTAACTAGAAGATTTATAGACCAAATAGTTCTACACAAGGGGAGATAAGAGAAATTGGAGAATTGTTAGTAAAAAAGATTATCCATTATTTCTACTACCACTCTGCTCTTCGGAAAAAAATATTTGTGAAGTCAGGAAGTAATACAGCAGAAAAGGCAGTGCAATTCAACACAAATCAGTTTATCCGATGCTTTTTCAGTGTCCAACTTTCAAGACTCTGAGTTCCCTGTTAAACTGTATCCATGTTTTGGCGAGGTTAGGGGCGGTAGAAAGGGCAGGTAGAAATAAATTGTAGTCTTTTCTCTAGTGTTGCTAATAATATATTTGAATTTTATGTTTCTTGTTCTCTTGCTTGTATGTATAGTTTTGCCATTTATGAATATGATCACACTTATTTGATACATTCTTCTAATTTAAATATTCAATTTGTAGAATTAAGTATTTTAATATCCAACAGAAACTGCAAAATTTACTTCAGAAAATCCTTTTTTGATTGTGTTTTTTGTTAGGGACATCTTTTCCTTGCTCCAAAAATCAGTTTTGGAAATTATATATGTGGAATCGAGCTGTTTGTCTTCTTCCGTAATTTGTTTTTTTCATTTAAAATTATCTTCTGATATTTATCAGTGTTGAGGCATTTAGCAATCATTCATTCATTTTTCCTCATTACAGAGTTCTTTATTTTATGAATATGCAATAATTTTTGAACTAATTTTTGTTTTACGAGAACACTGAAATTTTTTTGGGTTTTTGTTTGTCTGCTTTGCTCTTAAACACATGGCTGCCTTAAATAACCTTGTACATCGCCTGGTATGCATTCCTGGTAGTCAAGTTTCTCTAGGTATTTACCTACAGGTAGAATTGTTGAGTCACTGGGTATATCTCTGTATTTGCTGGATAATGCCAACTTGTTTTCCCAAGTATTAATTTACATTCATCTCTTCAGTATATGAGTGCTTGAGAGTCTCTCCAGCACTTGGTATTAGCCAATATTTTATTTATTGCCAGTTGTGATCAGTACAAAGTAATATTTCATGTAGTTTTAATTTGCATTTCCCATGTGTTTATTATCAGTCCTGTTGCCTTTCTGGCAATGCCTATTTGTCTTCTTAGCTGATTTTTTTCTGTTGGGTTGTCTTTTTCTTCATGACTCTGAATTCTTTAAGATCTTTTCGAGTTCCATAGATTTGGAAATTAATCCTTTGCTAGGTATATATGTCACAAATAATTTCCTCCTGGGTTGTGGCTTTCTGGGATTTATTAATGAACAGAATTATTTAATGTGATTCATTTCATCTAATTTTTTCCTTATGATTTGCTCTAGATCACCTTTCAAAGAAATTCTTACCTATTCTGAGGTCATTTATGTCTTACATTTCTTTCTAAAAGTTTTAAAGTTTTGCTTTTTACATTTAAGTCCTTAGTCCAACCCAAATTTCTTTAATGTATTTCCAATAAAGTTTTTAAATTTTCTCCATAATTGTCTTGATATTGAGATAAGTGTATGTTTTCTTTCTTCATTGTCTGTTAGAACAGTATTAGAGCAATAGCTTTGATAACCTTAAGTAAACCTTGTAATCCTGGATTAAATCCTTCTTGATCATGATGTACATTGCTCGATTTCATTTGTGAATATTTTCTTCATGATTTTTATATTTGTTCATAAGGGAGATTGATCTAAAAATTTCTTTGGTTTTTGTATTGTTATTTTAGCCCACCAGTATTCATTGTGTAGTGTCCTTCTCTTTTTTTCTATATTCTGGAAGATTGAAATTTCCTTTTCTTCTTATAAAACTTGCCTATAAAACTATTTGTACCTTTGGTGCTTTCTGTATAGGAAAATACTTCACTGATTCAGTGTTTTTAATGGTTATGAAACTATTTAGTTTTTCAAATTTTGAATTCATTTTTAAGGTATTTTTTCTGAGTGTTATTTTTTTCAAGTTTACTACCATTAGTGAATCATAACATAATCATACTATATTTTAATCTATGTTGCATCTGAAATAATCTCTCTTTTCATTATGATATTTCTTATTTGCCCTTCTTGTAATGATCAAACCTTACTAGAGATTTCTCATTTTTATTATTCATCCAGAGACCAATGCTTGGCATTTTTATTCACTCTGTTGTACATTTGTTTCTTATTTCATTAATTTTTCCTCTAGCCTTTATCATTTCTACTTTCTTTGTATCTATTTTACTGATCTTTTCCTAACTTCTTATTGAGTGCTTAGCTCGTTAATTTTCAGTCTTCTTTCCTCATGTAGGACATGAATGCTATAAATATTTTTTCAAGTGCCATAATACTATTCAACATTTTTTTAATTTTATGTTTTTATTTATTTTATTTTATTTTCTAACTCCTACTATGTTCCCTTTTTACTCATGAGTTATTTAGATGCATATTTTCTGAAAGAATCAACCAAAAAACACCTGGAACTATTAAGCAATTATAACAAGGTTGTAGGATACAAGATTAATATACAAAAGCCAACCATTTTCTTATATACCAACAATGAATAAGTAGAATTTAAAAAAAAAAATGCCACTTACATTAGCATGTAAATCTAGCAAAACATGTACAAGATATATATGAGGAAAATTACAAAACTCTGATGAAAGAAAGAATAACTTAAATAAATGGAGAGGTGGTTCGTATTCACAGATAGGGAGGCTTGGTATTATCAAGAGTTAGTTTATCTCAACTTGCTCTATAGATTCAATGCAATTGCAATCAAAATCCCAGCAATTTATTTTGTGGATGTTGACAAACTGATTCTAAAGTTTATATGGAGATGCAAAGGACCCAGAACAGCCAACACAATATTGAAAGAGAAGAACAAAGTTGGAGGACTGACACTATCCAACTTCAAGACTTACTGTAAAGCTGCAGTAATCAAGACAGTGTTGGTGAAAGAATAGACAAATAGATCATTAGAACAGAACAGAGAGCCCAGAAATATTCCCACATAAATATAGTCAGCTAATCTTTGAAAAGGGGCAAAGGCAAGTTAATGGAGAAAGATAGTCTTTTTCCAACAATAGTGCTGAAGCAACTGGCATCTACATGTAAAAAAAAAAAAAAATCCTAGATAAAGACCTTATACCTTAACAAAAATTAATTCAAAATGGATCATAGCTCTGTATGTAAAATGCAAAAGTATAAAACTCATAGTAGATAACATAGGAGAAACCTTGGGTAACCTTGGGTATGGGTATGATTTTTTAGATACAACACCAAAGGGACAACCAATAAAAGAAATAATCGAAAAGCTGAATTTCATTAAAATTAAAAGTTTCTGCTCTGTGAAAGATACTGTTAAGAGAATGAGAAGACAAGCCACATTCAGGGAGAAAATGTTTTCAAAAGATGTATCTGATAAAGGACTATTATTCAAAATATACAAAGAACTATTAAAACTCAACAGGAGGAAAACAAACAGCCTGATTAAAATATGGGCAAAAAATCTTAATGGACACCTCACCAAAGAAGATATACAGATTGAAAAGAAGCATACGAAAAGATGTTCAACGTTATATCTCTGGTGCAGAAAGTTGATAGTGGGGAAGGTATGCATGTGTGAGGGTAAAAGGAATATAGAAATTCTCTGTACTTTTTGCACAGTTTTACTGTGAACCTCAAACTGCCCTAAAAAATAAAGTCTTAACAAATGAATTTATTTCTCCCCTAATTTTGAAGGATAATTTTACTGGGAAGATTTATAGGCTGAAAGTTATAGCACTTTGATTATTCTACTATTGCTGCTGAAATATCAGCTCTCAATTTGGCGGTCCTTCAGTGGTTAGTGTCCCTTCTCTTTTCTGGCTTCTTTTCGTCTTTGGTATTCTCCAGTTTCAACATATGTCTAGGTATCCATTCCTTCTTACCTCATGTGGGATTCATTTGGTTTCTTGTATCAGAGAATTTGTTCTTTCATTCTGGAAATTTGTAAGCCGCTCTCTCTCTGAAAAATTTTTCCCTTTTCTATTTTCTCCTCTAATTCCAAATGGAAGTATCTTACTGTTCTCAAAAATGAACTTTTTAGGGTTACTTCATCTTTGTCAAAAGCCATAGAAAATATGTCCTGTGTAGGAGTTTCTGGACTTGCCCTTTTATCCACCTGAATTGTGACCTTCCTGAATTGTTCTCTGGTGTGGAAAACCTTTTGCCTAGAGTTGGAGAAAATACAAATGTTTTACATTGATAAATTCATTGGCATGATTCATGGCAACCTGATTTTGGGCAATATGGCTCCAAAGTGTTCAATTCTCTGTAACAACATTGAAACTTGAGGTGATACAGTCTTGCTGGTCATGGAAAATGATGGAAATATAATGATGGAGTGGGTAGCATCCCCAATCGATGCCATTGGCAGGCTTTTTATATAGTTACTGGAAATTTGGAAATTTGGGTATAACAAATTGATAAGGATTTTCTAGAGCTGCCAATGTATGGTGTGAGTAAAAAGCTAATTTTTTAAAAGGATTTACAACTCACTTTTATCACTCAGTTTTAAAAAGCCTGCTTTTCACCCATTAATAAAAATTCAAGATAACTAATCAGCTCCTCCCAGGCCACTGTGAAGTCACGAACCACAGGAAAATGGATGGTAAGTGAATTTGCAGCTAGTGAAGGTCTCCATTTGGAAGTATTTTATTTTATTTTACTTTATTTATTTTTGGTGTTCCTGGGTGGTTTTCCATCCAAGTACTTAGCAGGCCCAACCCTGCTTAGCTTCCGGGATCAGATGGGATTGGGCTTTTTCGGGGTAGTATGGCCGTAGACTGGAAGTATTTTAAAGGTAGTTTATCAGAGCAAATATTCAAATGCCTCTGCTTCAGTATATTTCTTAACATTTGGAAAGAACATATCCTAGATAAAAACCTGTAAGCAAGCGCCTGGTAGGAGTATTCAGCATGGCCATATCCATTTTTGCCAGATCACCATATAAAATTGTTGACACCTGTTATTGTCAGGGATCTCAGTTTTGCCCAGAACTCACCCTGGCAAGAAACGTGAACCCTCTGTATATTAAAACAACAGTGGCACAATTCAGCCAGTTGCTTTTGCTTTAGTAAACTTAAAGAAGAAAAACAGCAGCCTGGAAAAACAGGCTGGACAGGACGGGAGGAGAACGAGCATTCCATTTGTTTAGATGGAACCGTTTGGAGATAAAAAATAATCCTGGAATAAACACAGAATACCATTCCAACTGATATTTATTGCCTGCCTACTCTGTGCAGCGTGGTTCCAGTTCTCACAGCACTTGCATTGGTCATGAAGAAGATCAAGAATAATTGCAAGGGCAACCCTGGAAAACAACAAATAAAACTCATGCAATTTATACAGCATTTATTGCGAGCTTGTATGTTGCAAGCAGTGACTGTGCTAGGCATTAGGACACAAAGAAAAAGACAGCCCACCCTCACATACTCATATAAACGAATGTAGTCATATAAGTAAAATTAAAAGACATGCTTTTCTAGATTCTCCGCTTTTCTGGACTTGACTGTACATTGGTGTGTGAGCCAGGTTCACTACACCCTGATAAAAAGATGAGGCTGACACATTGCTTATGACAAAAAGCTCTATTGTGAGGCTCTGGCACTTGAGGGAAGGTATGCCTCAGACCTGATAAATTCTCGGAGGACAAAGTGAAGAAACTAGAAATGCTTTTTCAGGGAAACTGTACTGATGAGGCCACCATCAGTTATTGATCCACAAGAAACAAAAAGCCTTTGATTTCACTGTCAGCCTCAGGGTCATACTTGTTAGTGCTTCTTCAGCTTAGTGTGCCCCAGAGTATCAGAGCTCATGGTCATTCGCTTTTTACCATCAACAAGCGGATGCAGAACTCCTGAGAGACAAATACTTACCCAGAAGCAGAAGAGAAGTTGGATGCAGGTTGCACATTTTTTTTTGTACTCAGAAGAATGACAAAGCAGTATATTTCATGTAGTTCCATGAAAGCTTCAAAAGCAACAACTAAGGTGGGAGTAAAAAACTGACCAATTAGTATTCCAAAAAACTACATTATAAGTACAGACTTTCTTATTTCTAGAACCATTTTTTCCCATATCCTGGCTTAAAAAAATTTTTTTTTCAGGTTGATATCCACGTATTGGAGAACATATTGAAATCTTTCACGAAGATCTCAACTTTACACGGGACACATTGGTTTTACCAAATTTACCCAAGATAAATGATAACCTAAAAGGTATGTTCATTTTCTCTATGTGATATGTTCTGCCAAAGTAGTTATTCTTTCCATTTTTCATTACTTATTTTTTCTCCCAGTGTATTTTTATATCATAAGGCAAGTATGTAGGACACTTTGGCAGGAAATGCTAACATTGTTTCTCTGAGGTCAAGGCATGATGAGATCTGGGCATGGCACGCAGGACAACTGGGAGTTTCGTTCATGAAAGATACTGAATAGACAGAGATTCAGAGAGAAAATTGATGACCCTACATTGGTCTCTCTTTTTGTTGATGAGAGGGTCCAAGCAAATATAATGGTTGTTGTTGCACAAATCGAGGATAGGCCTGCACAAGTGGAAGGCTGGATTTTAGGCTGGATCCAGAGAGATACGCTATCAGAACAGTTATCTTATGACACTCTTACGAAGGTACCAAGGTACGATGGGTACGCCAAAGGCAAGCATTGGTATGGAAAATAGTCGCGAAGGGAACATTTGATTCAGAAAGAGGGAAAACTTCAGAAAACTCTCAGTATCAGCCTTTTAGATATTCAGCTTGAAGAAACTGAAATAAATCCACAGGTCTACTCTGACTTGTCATACTCCTTTTTACGTTTGGATCAGCTTCCAACACTTTATTCTTTGTGCTTTCAATTGGGAAATATCTCTTGAGAATTCCTTTAATGTGAAGGTTTTCTTTTAGTCATCATTTCCTCTGTGACATCTTCATCCTATTAGTCATAATCTCTTTCCCATTAATGCTGATAAACTTGCTTTCACTGACTTCCTCTGGCTGCATATCTAGAGTCTTTCAAGAGTGTCAACATTCCAACTGTCAGTTCTTTCTTCTATAATTCTATTTATAATTTTACTTCCCCTGTTATCACTTATTGTTTCTTTGCTACACTTTACTTTTTCTTGACCGATTCTCTCTTTCGATGATCCATTTTTGTAAAATGTCATCTGGATTTATCACTGGGAGATTAGGAAGCAACACAGCTACATACTTTCCCATGTGTGTCAACTGAATAGTAATTATACAATTACATTGTGGACAAAAAAGGGGCCACATACTAAACCCAATGAGCTCAGGGGAGGCCAGCATGGGAGGCTCTACAAATTCAGAGACCGATATTAACCAATAGGATGATCTGAACATAAAAATTCCTAAAAGTAGGGAATGTGGGTAGTCATATCCTATTCCTTGACAAGGTCAGTCTTTTACTTTAAGTGAGCCTGCCTATTGTCTTTTCGTATCTAAGATAACATACCCTAAGAATGTCAGAGTAATCCCCTTTATCCAGACCCCTCAGAGACCATAGAACTCCTCATTGTTATCTTATTCTCCAAATACCATCTCTGTGTGCTGTAAATGTTACTGCTAACTCTCCTGTACCCACCAATGTAAAAGAAGTATGTGTCTCTCCATTTCACTTTTTATCCAATCCCAGAGATTTCCCCACTTTCTTTTCTCCTGCCCCCTTCATCTGCCACCAGTGGATTTCATGTAACAATTCTTACTTCTCCCCCTTTGATTCTAATGTATAAAATAAGCTGTAAAACTGTCACTCTCCAGAGCATTTTCTCAGCCTGTTGAGATTTTGCTTCCTGGCAATTGTCATCAGTTTGGCTCAAATGAACTAATTAAAATTCTCTACAGGTTTGGGTGTTTCTTATGTCAACAACATCTAGTTGATATATCATGGTAACTGAAATTAGAACTATGTTGTTAGGGAACTGGTGTTAATCAACTAAATCTTGGTAACAGAAATTCATGCATATTGAAACAGTGCAAAGTGAAGTCTGCCTATATATTCAAAGGGTTTACACTAAAATTGTTCACGTACTTATTGGCTTAATTTTAGTTAATGTATCCTTACGAAATTCGCTTTGAAGATATTTTACAATCGAGGATTTTTTCCCCCAATTTGTTTGAAATGGTTTTCTTAATTAATTCATTTTAATGAGGTTTACTGGTTTTGCATGGTCTGTACCTTTATCTTTGTGATCTGGTATTTATTGCGTGGTCCTCTGCATTAAATTAATGCTGTTCAACTTTAGTGAGTATCTATAAAGTTTTGGTCTCCTGCGAAGATGAGATGTGGATTTAGAGTCTAAAGAAAGAGTTATTATTCCCACAGAATCATCGTAAAGAGAAACAATCTGAAATGTTTTGCTTCCCGTTTGTTAAATGACACTGTAGGTCTTTAACTTTCTAGCAGTTATGCAGGTATACCCATTTAAAGTGGTGCGAATATTTCCGCTAACTCTGTCACCTACTATCATTTTGTTGGTTTTACATAAAATTGTCATTTTTTTAAGCAAAATGTATATTTATGCCTCATAAATGTTCAGTGTTCTTAGAAGTCTAAAGAAACGTGTCTGATCTAGAGGGCTGAGCCTTCCAAAAGGGATGATCTAACCATGCAAATCTTTGTGACTTTTTCCTTTCTCTTTCTCCTTGATTTAAACTGGCCTTGGGCTCGCTTGCCTCTTTTCTTTCCTTATCCTTCTGCTTACTACATAACCACTCTCTTAATCATTAAACCCTTAGGTTAGCATCAGTTAGTCTTAGGAAGAAAGCCTCAGGTCTGCTGACCACAGAAACAGGGTTTTGGTCAAACTAAAGATAACACCTTGCAGCTCCACACCCATGAAGATGGAATGACCCAACCAGCATCCCCTTGAAACCAGACAGAGTGATGCCATGACTGACATCAGGGCCTGATACAATGTTCAACTACCTCCTACCCAAGCCCCGACCAATCAGGATAGCTGAGGACCCCAAGCCCCTTAGCTACTAATGAGTTTTCCCCTATGTAACATATTCCCTAGAGGCCATTGGGGAGCCAGGTCTTTGAGCACCCACTCACTCGTGTCTCTGGGTTTGGTGCCATTTCCTTAAATAAACCTCTTCTGCTGCTTTCTTCGCTGCAGCCTCCTGTCCGTGGCTCTTTAGGCTTTGACTCATGTGGGCAAGATGAACTCCTTGAGTTTGGTAACACTCATCATGACAAACTAAGCTGTGCTATGTAACTCCACGTTTAGAACAAGCACCTTCCGTACGACCTCTTATTTTTTCTTTTTCTTTTTTTCATATCTCTACAATTTTCTTTCATTGGTAGATCTACCAAGTGGCTCACTGACGTGCCACTTAGAAGGTCTGACCTATACAAGAAACAAGGACAAAGGCACCTCTGCACATATAGGTATGTTTTTGCCTATGAAAACCATTTTTCACATCTCTAGAATTGATTTCAGTCAAATTTAATAAGTTTTCACTTGGTTTCAAACAATGAAAGTTTTTGTTTACTGTGTTGGTTAATGTTTATTAAGTTGTCCAGTGGTATCTAGCTATTTTCTTATTGACATAACAAACAAACAAAAGTGAGTGCTTCAAATAAACTGTGGCTCTCAATAATACATTTTCGTAAAACATAAACGTTTTAAACGTACTTGAGGCCGAAAATCTACTCCTGTCTCGTAGTAGTATGATGAACTTATTCTATGAATTGTCCTTTTGCCAGTAGTTCCCTTTTAATCTTCTTTTCCCTAATGTTCTCTAAATAGCACAATACTTTATTATCACCATATTTCTATTTTTCCTTACACATACGTATTTCCTTTATTTGTATATTTTTAAAGACTACCTCTTCACTTCTTTGGAAAATTGATTTTGTATCCAGAAACTTTCCTGTATTTGCTTATTGTTTCTAGCAGTGTTCTTGTGGAGTCTTTGGGATTTTCTATATAGAGAATCATGTTATCCGCAAATAACATGACAGTTTGACAGTTTGTGACAGTTTGACTTCTTTGTTTCCTATTTAGATGCCTTTTATATCTTTCTCTTGCCTGACTGCATTTGCTAGGACCTCCAATGTTATATTGAATAACAGTGGAGATAGTGGACAGCCTTGCTTTGTTCCTGATCTTAGAGGGAAGGTTTCTAGTTTTTTACCATTAAGTATAATGTTGGCTGAGGGTTTGTCATATATAGCCTTTATTATGTTAAGGTACTTTCCTTCTATACCGACTTTATTAAGTGTTTTGATCATAAATGGACGCTGTATCTTGTTGAAGGCTTTTTCTGCATCTATTGATATGACCATATGATTCTTATTTTTAAATTTGTTTATGTGATGTATCACATTAAAATCTCTTCATTTCTTAATACTCCTTTCTCCTTTTCCTCTCCAGAAATTGCTGGATCCTTTCCTTTTCTCCTTAGAATAACTTCCCTGGTTCTTTTTTCCTTTTTTTAACCTCATGGAATGCTATTCTCTCAACTCTTTATTGAAATCTCAACAAAATCCAGACTACCTTTTAATAAATGCCTGTAAGTGGACTGTAAAAGCCATTGTCCTTTAGTAAAAATAATACATAAAAACCAGAGTGGACTTAAATCTCCATTGTCTAGTGAATTTGTAAACTGAAAAGACTACAAATGTATAAATGCTTATTATTGGGGCCTGAAATCTGATAAACAACGACTCCATTGACACTTTGTCTGTACTTGGCAGGCTATCTGGATTATGGCCACAGCCAGTTTGTGTACTTCATCGTCAGCATTACCTGCTGTATTTGTTTGAGCTGTTTGAACTGAAGTGACTAAAAGAAATGGATTAGCCAACCTTTTATTCCTGATAATAAAAAAGAAGAGTTCGCCTTCTCTAAATAAATAAATAAATAAATAAATAAATAAATAGGAGAGAGACATTTATATTTGCTATTTTTTACTCAAAAAATATTTAGCCGCTAACATTCCCCAGAGCATTAGCTGTTGGCAGGAATAGAGCAGTGAGCCTGATAGTCAAGGTCCTTGACCTCTGAAATGTAGTCTTTTACATTAATATCCTGACATTCTTTATTTGACTTTGTGTCAATCTTCCATTCTCCCTTTGCAAGTTGCAGCTATTTGACATATGTTTAATTTTAAAAATTAAAAAAATGAAATCAAAATTTCTTTAAATTTTATAATACACTTAGAGATACTTAGAGTTGGCAAATAAAATAAGGAACACCTTATAACACTTGAATTTCAGATAAATAATGAATAATTTTTAGTATAAGTATGTCCCATGCAATGTTTAGGTATGTCCTAAATTAAATATATCTAAGTCTGACCCTAGAGAAAGTCTGGACATTTCAGGGAGAATTACATTCATCACCAAGAGATTTACTTTGATGGCAACAATTTGTCCACTGTATCCCCTCAAATCTTTTTATCACTCCCATCCCCACCCAATACACAATATCCTCACAGAATCAGATTAGGATACTTTAAATTAGCAAATCATCTTGATCAGTCTTCAGCATGTGTGCTTATTAATGTGATTTTTTATATACAATAGGCATCATAGGGCACTGTCTCTTTTAAGTACTACCTGTACTTAAAAGAATTTCTAACTGCTCAAGCTATAGAAGATTATTTCCAACATATTCTGCAGAAAGAACAACTTGAAGGGAATTCAGTGATAAGGTATGGTTTGACTGAAGTGATTGAATTACCACATTTATTTTTGAGACTTATAACAGTTGAGCATGCTAATTTTGAATTAGGAGATTAATAGCTTTTATTTAGTTCTAAGACTTTTATCATTTGCCCACATTATGGGAGTTACAGAAAAGCAGAAGACATGATCGTTATCCTTCAAAATGAACTGATGGTCTTGCTAAATTGACACTCTATGTACACTTGTTAAATTGACAAGACTTGGAGCATCTAGAAGTCACTATGAGATCCTTTGACAGATGTTAAATTGGGTGGTCCAAACACTAAACACAGGAGATGGGAGAAAGCTGTGTGATATGGACTAGGGAAAAACTTGACGGAAATGTATATTGCCCTTTTAGATGTTGCCTTAGTGTCAGACTCTTAATATAGTTGAATCATATACCAGAGAAAATTTATTAATAAAATGTCTCTTTTGGTTACTCACTCTAAGTGAAATGTAAATAGTCTAACTTTCTTAAAATTAAAGTTTTTTTTTAAAGAGTATATTCAATATATTCAAAATGTGGGATAGTATGTACATTTTAAAACTAAATTATATATGTCTTGTTTGACATGATTATGTCATATATTTTTAAATTATGATTACTTTCAACGAAAAATAAATTTTTCTTTCTATCAGATTACTATTTTATTACTAGTTAATGTTTATTCATTTTCTGATAGCTGACTTTTAGAATTCATATATCTTAGCAGTTTAAGACCAGAGGATTGAAATAAATAATTAGATGAATTTATTTACCATCCAGAATTAACAAATTCAAAGCCAAAGATGGTATAATAGATGCGACTACTTCTATATAAATAATCCTTTCTATAATATTTGATTTTGGAATATTGTCTTACTTAAGGATCGACTTAAAACACATTGCAAGTTTTCTCTGCTTTAGTTCATTAGTGTTTTATGCCTGACTAAAAACAACAGTGAGGTTCTACATTATTTTGGGTACTCCTTCACACTCTAGGTGGATGTTTTGAAATGCTTTGACCTATTTTAGATGTTTGGAAATGTCAGATCAATAGCAATTGCAGTGAAAAGTGCTACTACACTTTGATAAAGAATATTAGATTTATGCAAGAGTTTGAGGAAGACAGGTAGGGACCAATACCAGATAGATCACTCCCAGGCTGAGATTGCAACTGAAGAAACACAGGGGCAAAGCTTAATTGAGGGCTATGACCCAGTAGACTTGGCTCAAAATAGGGTGAAGCTATTGACAGCTTGAAGCCTATTGGCTTAGCCATGCAGGACAGGCTTAGGGAAGGCTGAGGTCACAATCAGATGAGTTAGCAGAGCATATTGATAATTTCTTAAGGAGCATAAGACATCCAGATAAGCAGAAACTGAGGTCTGGCTCTGAGATTGTACTAAGTTATCAGTTCCTATAAGTTATTTCAGTAAGAGGCTATATTTAACATAACTTTTCTCTCTCAGGGCAGGTACAAGTCTTCCACAGACAGCTCTGCTACTATGCCAATATTTTTAAGACTGTGCTTGTTGGGGCAAACCAGCAGCTGTATTTTCAGACCCCCAAGGCCTGAACCACATTTGTGTGGGGTAGCAGTGCTCTGCCTGGTGACCTCAGCAGGGGCTCTCTTTCAGACTAAGTCCTCCAATTTACTTTTAGTCTCCTTCTGGAACTTTTACTCCCCACTCCCACGTCCTGGGCAAAGGGCCAGGCTTATAAAAACCATGCTTTAGATCAGGGTTTAGGCATACATGGCCTATAAAAATGTCTGAATTGGCAATAATTAATCTTGCGCAACTGGGTTTGGCTCTAAAATGCTATATGTGCTTGGCAATTATTCTTACTGGAAACAGATCTATGAAGGTAGGTTGGAGATGATATAAATATTCTCAGTCATTGGGGATGAAATCTAGAAACATTTCTTTTACTGTCTCCTTATCAAAGCTTTTAAAACTACTGAACTCTGATCTTAGGTTCCTAAGTATTACTGAGTAAGGCCATTTTTAGTATGATTTGATTTCTGCTGGAATGTCAGGCCATCTAATATTAGCTAAGTGAGTCTCAACCCACTTGGAAATGGGTGGTAGAGTTTTTTTGTTTACTGTAGTGACAGTGGAGCGATACTGGCATCGAATGAACAGGAGCAAGTGATGCTAAACTTCCTACAATGCATAGGACAGTCCTGTAAAATCAAGAATTACCCTGCACAAAATATCCAGAACACTCCCGTGATTGGCAATACTTATAGCGATCTCTGGTTGACTCCCAGTTGCATTACCATTAGTAACTGCCTCAACACTTCTGCTCTTCCCAAAACCACTCACTTACTGTTGTCATTTCATATTCTTGTTTTCTCGGACTCTTCATAGCATTCAACAAAAACGAACTCAAATTTGCTCCCTGTTCCCCTTACTATTCTGTGTGTGTACCCAGCCCACTCTCCCTCCTCCCCTCTCAGAGAAAGAAATCTTTCATCTCCTTTCTAAGGATAACGGCTGCACCCAAGGTTTCAGTCCCATCCCCCACCACTCCATCCCATCCCCAACTCTGCCTCTTGCATCTTTAGAGTTGCATCTTGCAACTCTGCCTCTTGCAGTCCATTCTTTCTCTTACCAAAGTGCTTGAGTTTTCCTGTCCCCAAATATTAAATAAAAGTAGAAACAAAAACTCTAAAACCTGCTATTTACCCCTTCAAATCAACATTCCGTTTCATTTCTTCGAGGTAAGGCCCAGCATCTATAAACCATTTTATGCAGTCACTGCCTCTATTTCTGGACCATCTACTAGCTCCTAAAACCCCCTAATTCATCCCCTAATTCTGCTCTTTTGAAGGTTACCTTGATGACCAGTTGTCAGACCACTCACTGTTCACATTCCCTGGATTTCTCGGTGAAATCGGATCCTTGATAAACCCTATATTAAAGATCATTCCTCCTCCCTTTACTTTAGTTTGCTTCTTATTGTTCCCAGGAAGAGTAGGGCCAGCTACACCATATGAGCTTCTTCATTTTCCTGAACTCTGTTTTGGTATTTTCCTCTCTTCATATGTCCAGGATTCTGGCTCTTTTATCTTTTGAGCTCCTTCTCCTCATCCTCTGTCCATATACTGGATACAGGCGCTGCTGTCCTCTCCTCATTGTCATCAGCCATCTTCTCAGCTGAGTGAATGATCTTCGCATCTATAAACAAAGCCAGCTATAACCCGTCTTGTAAACTCCAGAGCAGACTGCCAGCCGCCTGATAGATAATTCCACCTGATGGTCCACTGCTACTTCCTAAATTTAACAAAATAGAATCTAAAACATTTTGGTGTGTTTCTTTTAAGCATGTTAAGTTTGGTGATCTTTTTTTTTTATGTGACTGTCTCTACTACCAGCCTGAGAACTCCTTCAAGACAAGGATGGTTTCTTATTTAATTTTTGTCCTAGTATCTAGTGCTTTAAAAGTGTTAATTGGATGATGAAGAAATTGATGAGTGAGTGAAGACTTGAAGCTCCTTTAGAAAATAGAGTGTATCTTTCACATCCGTGGTTCAGTGCTTGGCACAATGCAGATACTAAGCAAAATGTAGAGTGTATCTTTCAGTGCTTGGCACAATGCAGTGAAAATAGAGTGTATCTTTCAGTGCTTGGCACAATGCAGATACTAAGCAAAATATTATTTTCTTTCCTATCAATGTCAGTGATTCTGCCATTTTCCTGGTTGCCAAGTTGCAAACCTCAATTTTCTTTGATCCTTCCGTAGTCACCAAATCTAATGAGTCACCAATCCGGGAAGTTTCCCTCAAAGATTTTAACTATTTCCTTTTATTTTGCTTCCACTGTCATCATGCTAATAAGTACTTTCACTTAGACAGATATTTCTCAGTCTGCTATCAAGCAGTCTACAAGAGTTCACAGAGTGTGGTAAATAAACAAACAAATATAAAACTTCAGGAGCAATTGAATTTGGGGGGTAGATACTAGATCAGATGAAGTTAACCTACTTCTACTTAGTACCGTCTTTGAAACTTTGATTGACTAAAATATAAATATCTTTTAAAAGTCAATATAATGTATTATATAGAGTTTTCCAGATTTATTTTACCATAGAAGAACTTTTCCAATACTATATCAACTTCCATCTCCTAAAAGAGAGTTCCATAGAGCCTGAGTTTGGGAAATATAGACACAGGCTACTGTAATAGCATCCTACTGGCTCTCCCTGACTTCAGCTCATCTTTTTTCCAATTCTGTCATTAAAAAGAGCACTCAGACTAGTTTTCCTGAAACCTAGCTCTGATAGACTGTTATTCTCTTGTTTACTACTTACCCCAACCCCCCAAAATTCTTAATGATTCGCAATGACTTACATAATAAACTTCTCAAATGTCCAATTCTTTGGCATAATGCAATAGCCAGGATAAATTATGTGTTAGCAAACAACTCACAAATCTCAGTGGCTTGAAACAACAAATGTTTATTTCTGGCTCATGGAATATGTTCATCACATGTCAGTAGGGATACTCTGCTTGTTTTTAGTTTCTTGTGGACTCAGGCTGATGGAGTCTTGCCAGAAGGAAGAGATGTGTCCTGAGCCTGTCCACTCTTTACCTTAGATATCTAAGCAGATGTGATATATTTATTGATCTCTAAGGATGTCTTTAGAATCCTGCCAGTTCATCCCACCCTCTCACCCTGCCTCCTTTGTTATTTGTGGGATGTCCTGGGATTAGAGTCATTTGTACTGAGGACTGAAAACTAATTACCCTGTGTTATTCCAACTTTGTACTCATTAACAACTTGCCACAATCATTTGGATTAACTAGCACCAACAGCACTGGGTGTTGAATTTAAGCATTACTCCAGAACACAGTAATTTAAAAATAGTAGGGTCATTGTCAGTATTTGGATAATCTTGAAATCTATATTTGAGAACCAAATCCTAGGAGGTATGTAGACCTAGAAGCTAGAAGCCCAATTTTCGATTTTGCTAATCAAAGAAGCATGTGGCCAACACACGGCTTACCTTCTGGTCAGCAATACCACCACCCATCTACCTTCCTCTACACACACACACACACACACACACACTGCTGAAATTTTCTTGAAAACAAAGAGCATGGTTTGGCATTCTTCCTGATAAACTCACCATAGTAGAATAATAATTGGGTCTTAATCTTTTCTATCAATACTGGAGAACACCACACAAAGCATCTCTTTAAATGTATTTTAATGACAAGGCTTAGACTGATTCCTAAAGGGTTAGGATTTTCTCACTGTAGCATTTTAGTGTCACTTGATCACAATGAAATCCTGAAACCTATAATACATTTAAATTTAATATTTTTATTTTCTGGATAGATAAATTGGAGAAAAATCATATTCTTTCCTTGGGGCCATCTGGTAACTTCACTTAGAAGGAAGGAATAAATATGTTCCTAGTTGCTTTGAGCACCCCCATATGGTGCTAATCATTACCAACACTGACTGACCAATGAGGCAGTTGGACTTGACTAGTGTATTCTGAGATTTAGTCTGATCGTTGTTTCTATTGCTAGATTCTAAGCAGATACATTTTCTTGTTTTCATTTAATGCTTTCCATACTATCTATAATCAATCGATTTGTCCTATTTTTCTATAATTCATCAATAATAATTTAGCCAAAACTAACAGGAAATTCTCCTGGAAGTCTGAACTCTAATGAATACTGAAACCAAGCTCAGTACATTAAAGAAAGTAATTAAGGAGGCACCCCATTGTGTTTAGGTATGCTAGGTCAGCCCAAACAGAGGATTTTTTTATTTTTTATGAGCTTTTATCAAATTTAAAGTATGTTACATTTTAAGACAAAAATTTTAAAGAATTTGTTAGTAGCAGTGATACTCTATAAATATTTATTTTAAAAATTATTTTTTGTGTAACTTAAAGATGACTTTTTGAAATACATGGCCTAAGTATGCCAATTAAAATACCTATGCAATTTGCAAAAAAGGAGTAAATACCACAGATATTTTCTAATTAATTATATGTATACACACTATAGTAAGTGTGTGTGTGTGTGTGTGTGTGTGTGTGTGTGTGCATGTACATGCCATATAACATCACAGCCATGTAATAACCACTAAGTGTGAAAGATTGTAGAAGTCACCTGGTTCATTGCCTTACTTAGAAAGGGTGCTCCTGTGTCACCCCTGTCGCACGGTTAGCTAATGTGGTTTATTAACTCTTGCTCTTCTGCTTTGCTTTTCTTCATTGCCATCATGGTCGTGACTAGTCTTTGTATGGTGTTCGCCATTTATCAAGCACTGTTGCACTTTTTACTTCCTGACTCATGTCACCCTTAATTTCTTTGTGTATCACCTCGAAACTGCTTTTCTGTCTTTTCCTTCTCATTGAACTCAACTCTGACTTTAGATATGGTCTCCTTTCTTTTTCTTATGTTGTCGTCTTCATCTTATTCTTATTTTTATGACCTAGTTCCCTATTTGCATCACTACTTTATCTTCCTTTTATTTTTCCTCCTCTCTATGACATTTTTTCAGTACTTTAACTTTTCCCAAAATGCTTAGCTGGCAGTCTTTGCTGGGCAGCGAGAGTTCAGGGTGACTACTCAGCACTCCCAAGGCCTAGCTGCTCACTCTCATGGCAGGAGTGTGGGGGCGGTTGGTGAGGCAGACAGGCAGGCTGGGGTACCTGGGCTTGGCAATACTTATAACGAATGGTGTGCAGTACCAGTTTGGGTCCAAAGATAATCAGCCAGTCAATTGGATTGCTATTCAGATTAGTAATCTTGAGAAAGATAAAGATCCACTTTTTCTGATGAGTATACCCTTTTTAGAGAAGATCTTTCAGAACAGTGCTTAAGAAAATTAAGCTTGTTTCAGTGTCACCTGGAGGCCTTGTAAAAAAGATTGTCGAGCCCCATCCACATTGATTCTAATTCTGTAGATCTGGAGTGGAGGATAGAAATTTGCAGTTCTAACTAGTTCCCAGGCTATGCAGATACTGCCTGCCCACAGTCCGGCTGTTTGGGTAATACTATTTTGCATTTCTTTCCATTTTTCTCATCTTTAACTTAAATAATTCTGGATGAACTTCAAGGCCAATCACCTGTGTACCTCTTTCTGTGGAAATGATCTGCTGGCAATCCCTGTAGAGTGACGTTCACTCATAGATTATTTTCTCATGGCTAAGTAACTCAAATTTCTTTAGCTTTTTACAAATCTATTCTGTAAATTTTTCATCACTCTTATTGCTCTCTTCCATTTCCTCTACCAGTTGTCTACATCATTCTCCAGTTGTAGCTATGCAAAATGAATTTAATAATCTATATAGTGTTTAAATTGAAAAGAGACGTCTGATTCAAACTTTGGTGTGTAGATTAACTTTTGGTTCCCGCACATTGTATTTATTAAATTTATGTATATATATTTATCACCAACAATGTAATGTGCAGTGCAAAGTGAACTAAGGATACAAAAAAATTAACATATGGACCTAGTACTCAAGTTTGAAACTCTTTATAAATGTAAAATAAAACAATAATATGACAAACAAAAGCACAGAGAAATAGAACTTTTGGAACTAGAGTGGACCAATGAAAACATCAAGCCTTGAGTAGCAATAAAAATCGAAAGAGCAATCCAAAGAAAAATAATTGATTTAATCATGCCTAACTGAAAAAAGAATGACCCTGGTAATATTGTTCATTTTTATACCACTACCCATACAAATATATTTTCTATCTATGTCATATAGTTACCATAGTTACCCTATGCCACCTTTTTGTAATCATTTGTTGTGTAAGTTCCATCCCCTCTAGTATGCCATTTAAGGCCCTCCAAGGTGGAGATGATGTCTCATGCCTCTTCATATTAGAAGCACTTAATATAGCATAAATATGTATTCCCAATTTACTATTGATTAAATAGCGAACATGAGCACATAGGACATAATCTGGTTGGCAAATAAAACGGTCACTGAATGAGTTTTTTAAAGCTTACCACCATATTAAAGATCCTTGCAGGGAGTGGTGTCTAAGCCCAAGCACAGTGGACCACAATATGCTAACGAGAAGGACCTCGTTAGCATATGTTGAGCTATATCAGTTCATTCAATGGTATTAATTATTTATTGAAAGTCTAACTGACCTACTCAGGTTTTTCAATACTTATTAATTCACTTATTCCTCCTCACAACCTTCTTATGATACTGAGAGTGAAGTACAGCACACAATGATGAAATAATGAACATAAGGTCACATTAGTTGAGTTAGGAGTCATACCCAGGCAGTATAACTCCCAAGTCTGTGCTCTTGATCACTCTCCTGCATCACCTGACCTCACCAAAGGAACGCCCATCACACTTTCCCTCTCTGCAACCCGATGACACTCTCCTTTGCATTATTTCTTTCTCCAGAGTTGGACACTGATGCTTCTGAAGTATAAAGGTATCACGTGTGGTACATGTGGGTGTCAGGTTTTGCCTTGATGTAGCACTGATATGTTTGAAGTGATCCAAATTTTAATAGCGTAAATATCACGGGCTTAGTTTGAGATTGGTTTGAGCAGGATAGTGGAACTTAAGGTTTTCAAGTCTGGTCAAATATTTTTATAATTTTTAATTATTAAGATTTGTATCTCGATTCTTATCTGAAGTTTGGTTATCTGTTTTTTTTTGTAAATAAATTGTTTATTTACAAAATGAATTTCATATGCTACAAAATAGCATACTATTCACAACTGCTCTCTCTACAAATAAGTGTCCCTCTCTTGCATTATTTCTTTTGCAGAGTTGGACGTTGATGCTTATAAAGATTAATGGAATATGTGGTACCTGTGGTTTTGGGGCTTTGCCCTAGCACTGATATGCTTAAATGATTCAACTTTAAATAATGTGAATCAATGTTGGCCACCACTTTATTTTCTTGAAGGACTTTATGTTATTCTTTTGTCACATACTGTCCTGAATTGTTATGGAAGACGAGTTTACATTCTGCAGAAATATTTGTCCAGTAAAGCAAATGAAAGAAATCTAGGGAGAATTCTGTATTACGTGAAATTCACAAGCAGACTTCTCTTTTTGAATATAATTGCAGTAATTAGAAAAATATGATTAATAACAATTCTCAAATAATTTTCATTCTCCTCATGAAGCCTACATTCCACCTGGTTATATGTACAAGGAAAAAAAATGGGTCAAATTTATGTTAACAGTTATCAACTTACAAAGGAAATAGTAACCTAGAGAAGGTTCTGTCACTTAAAATTAATCTTTGCTTGAAATAACACATTTAGAAATTGTTCTTAAACAAACACTCATAGACACAACAGTTTAGGGGTTACCAGAGGGAAAGTGGAGGGAAGGTAGTAAGGACAAAGTGGGTCAAATATATGGTGACAGAAAGAAATTTAACTTTGGGTGGTGAACACACAATGCAATATATATATGATGTATTATTAAACTGTACACTGGAAACCTGCAAAATTTTATTAGCCAATGTCACTCTAATAAATTTAAAAAACAAGAAGCCACAGGCCAGGATAGAGGGATGTTTGGGGCATTCGTGTGGTGCTGACAATGTTCACTGTTTTGTCTGTGTTCGGGCATGATAATGGAGGGGCCTTGACCAATATTGATGTTCTGGGAAACAGTTCATGTTCAGCAGAACACCAAGGCCTAGCCGTGAGTGTCTGCACATCTCCTAGCAACACCAAGGCCAGCTGGTAGCATTCTCAGATCCCAGATATCAGGCACTGCTTTTCTCTTTCTCACTAGTAATGGGGCAGTCAATATCATGTGCCCATGGATATGAAAGAAAAACACCATCACTGAGTGGCGTTCCTGCCATAAATGCAAAATCTGAGTCTAATCATGAGGAAACATAAAACACAAATTGATGGAGATGCTAAATGTGGGCCTGCATTTCTCAAAAAATATGAAAGAAGGTGACTGAGGAATTGTTTTAGATTAAAGGTGACAATCCAGACATAATAGCTGACTGTATGCATGATTAGGAATTTTCTTTTGCTGTAATTCACATTACTGGGATAATTGACAAAATCTAAATAAATCTGTAGATTAGATAATTATGGCAGTGTTAATTATCTGGTGTTAATAATTATGCTGTGATATGCAAGAGAATGTCTTTACTTTTAGGTAATATATTGAAGAACTTAGGAGTAAAGGGTCATATCTGCAATTTATTTTCAAACAATTCAGAAAAAATGTGTGTGTGTGTATGTGTGTGTGTGTGTGTGTACAGAGAGAGAAAGATAGAAGGATAGATAGAAAAGATAAAACAAGATTTGGAAAATCTGAGTGAGGAATATATGAGACTTCTTTATACAATTTTACAAGTGTTCTAGAAGCTGTAATTATGTCAAAATTAAAAGTTAAAAAAATGCCTTTTCTCATTTACAAAGTGCTTTTCTTTTCTGAGTAAACATATCCTTGGTGAATGCAGCCTTGATGTTTCACTCACTGCATTCTTGAGTAAAATATCTACATTCATATGTACATCTAAATCACCTACCTTAATTTTTTATAGCTATCATAAGGCTGACTTGTGGAGTTTCCTTTAGCAATTTGGTAAAATTTGTTATAATTCATCTTTCTTTTCTTAACTCTGTAGATATGAATTGCCAGGAACATATGCATTAAACTTCCTTTTGAAAAATTCTCTTGGTGGTAGAGGCACTGCCTCACTGAGAAGTGATCCACAGGTAAGCATCTAAACATTGAATGTTTTCTTTTTTGAGTCTGTTTCCCATGTGCTGTTGACATCGGCCTGTATCAACAACATTCCATAAAACAACACATACACTAATATTACAGCGCTCTTAATTCAGAATGAGGAAGAAAATAGGAATGAAGTCTTTTTGGATAACTTCCTAGTGAACCATGGTTATCTTCATTTTAATGAGTGTAGCTTAGAAGCAGTCCCCAACTTTTTTGGCACCAGAGACCGGTGCTCCTATGAGAATCTAATGCCTGATGATTTGAGGTGGAGCTGAGGCAGTGATGCTAGCACTGGGGAGCAGCTGCAAATACAGATGAAGCTATGCTTACCGGCATGCAGCCTACCTCCTGCTGTGCGGCCCGGTTCGTAACAGGCCACGACCAGTACCAATCCACGGCCCAGGGGTTGGGGACCCATTTTTAGAGGATTTGAAGATCATATAGCAAGAGAGAAAACTTAGTATCTTGACATTTAAGAAAATAGTTCATATATGACAATCTTGAAGCTAAAGAGTATTTGGCATCCTAACTGGCATGCAGCCCACCTCCTGCTGTGCGGCCCGGTTCCTAACAGGCCACGACCAGTACCAATCCACGGCCCAGGGGTTGGGGACCCCTTTTTAGAGGATTTGAAGATCATATAGCAAGAGAGAAAACTTAGTATCTTGACATTTAAGAAAATAGTTCATATATGACAATCTTGAAGCTAAAGAGTATTTGGCATCCTATAGGTTAAGGACAGCTATTATTTGAAGAAAAGAAAGTTATCACCTTACTATCATGGGCCAGTGCCAGATGAAGCCAGATACTATGGAATTGGGTTGAAATATGCCTAGGTCATTCTAAGAAGGAACTAAAATCATTAACTTTAGTTCAGTTTAGTGTATCACTTAGCTTTAAATATTGCCTATTATTTAATCTGTTCTTTGAATCATCTGAAGCTCATGCAGTCCTTCTAAACTATATAGTAGTCATTAGATAAAGGAAAGAATTGTAAAGTTGATGAAAACAACTCATATCATCAGTTATGCTTCTTGTCTAAGCCAATAAGCTATAGGTATCATTAAAAGACTTATAGGCATATGGTGAATCACTAGCTGAAAAAAGACATTTCACTTCCTTTATATGTTTAATTTACTTTGATGTTTATCTGTTTATTTTGCTCTATATGTGATTATTATTTTCCTTTAAAAATTTTTTTTCTCTATCACTTTCTTACCACGAGTTCATTCCCATGTAAGCATTTGAAGGTTTCTGATTCAGGAACTGTCTGTCCTTTGCACATATTGACTTTTTCCATTTTGTTCTTCACAGAGAATTCATCTACAATAATATATTTTACTTGTAACTGTGTTCCCTTACTATGTATTTTTGAAATTTGTTGTCATTATATTACATAAAATCTTATTTACCTAAAAGATTGAAATAGAAATCACTTTTTAAAAATGGGTGACATGAAAATAACTATAGTAGAATTCTTTTAACACTCAGTACTGGTCTGTCTATTCAAAAGGGCAAAGCAGTTGGACAAATGGTACTGGACTTCTAGACCAAAGATGCTCCTTACTTAAAGTCATTGTGGGTGACTAAAAGATCTTTGGTTTTGAGAAACTTAGTACAAATGCTAAGTTGAACAGGAGGTAAAGGAATATAGAAAATATGCATTATAAGTAAACACCAACTTGGTGAATTGAATACCAGCATTAATAATGTGGTCACTGGAAGGTAGAAGAGAATAGGTGATTTTTAACAAATACAAAACAGTAGACACCAAAGATAGATATGAAACAGACAAGAGGACTGGTAGATATATCCTGTAAGCACATGATGAAGATGTTCTTTTTTTCTGTTAATCATATACTTTAAAAACTTGATAAATGTAATATGTTTAATAACATATTCATTTTTAGAGTCTCTCAGATACCAAAATCCAAGATGGGCTAATCTTGTTATTTGTTTCAAGAGTATCCTCTTGCTCTTCTTTTAAAATATTATTTAAATATCATATTACCTATTTTAAACAATCTATGCATAAGTGTACAGATCAAGTTCAGGTTCAAAGAAGCAGTCTATCAATTACTTAGATAATTTTAACACATTTGTAGTATTCTTACACTGAATTTGGAAGAATAGTAAATATTTAAATATTTTATCCTTCTTCGTAAGGAAAAGTTTGAAAAGTTAATGATACATTGACTGAATGCTTTGAACTCAAATTACGTTCAAGATCTGCTATAAAACTATTATCACATTTTAGACCAGGGGATAGCATTTAACCGCTTTTTTTGAAATTAACTTTACTGGAATAACATTGGTTAATACAATTATATAATTTTCAGGTGTACATTATAATTTGACATTTTTATATTCTATTGTGTGTTTACCACCCAAAGTCCAGTTTCCTTCAATTACCATATATTTGATCCCCTAAATCCATTTCACCCTCCTCCTCCCCTCTTATATTTGACCCCCTTTACCCCATCTACCTCCCCCTTCACCCTCCCCCTCCCCTCCTATATTTGACCCCCTTTACCCCATCTACCTCCCCCCTCCTCCCTCACCCGCTACCCTCTGGTAACCACTAGTCCATTGTCCATGTCCATGAGTCTCTGGTTGCTTCCATGTCCTGGCCACTGTAAGTAATGCTGCTATGAACATCGGTGTGCAAATATCTTTACGGATATGAGTTTTCAAGTCTTTGGGGTAAATACCCAGTAGAGGGATTCTTGGATCATATGGTAGATCAATTCTTAGTTTTTTGAGGAACCTTCGTACTGTTTTCCATAGTGGCTGTACCAATTTGAAGTCCCACCAGCAGTGGCATTTAACCACTTTTAATTAACTACAAATATTTTCTGTTTCATGGTAAATAGTATGGTAATGATTTTACAGTGATTTGATATAATAAAAATGTGATTAAGAATTTTAATGAATTACTCTGATGAACCTGATTTTCCTTAGTGTCTATCATTAATATGATGCCCTTATCAGCACCCCCACAGCTCTAATTTAATACTAGAGATTGACATCACTGAGAGCCTATTGTTACTTAAAAAATGAGGGAAGATATCATGCTCCTGGGAACATGCATGTAAAATTTACTGTAAATAAATGCTCTGGATAGGAATGGAATTAAAAACTTTCATTTTCATTAAGATTTGTAACATAAGCAAATGACCGACTGTCACTCTGTCAATTTATTGTACATCAATATATGTGCATGAATTTCTTGAGGCATCTGTGCGAACATGGCCAAATGGTTGGGTTTGGTAGTTTTCTCTTTTAGAGTCTATAGCACAAATGAAAGCGAGTGGATAAAAGCAGTACAGTCTTTTTGACTTCCACTTCTAAATGTTTCTGGAGCTACCCTTCAGATCTGCTTCTTCCTTTTCTGTCTCAGAGGAACAAAAGTTCCTTACTCAACCCCAGTTCTAACTCCCCAAACTGTGTTTTTTGTTTTTTTTAGGAGCAAAGGTTACCTTTTTTAAAAACAAAATTATTTTATTTTATTTTTTATGGTGACATTGGTTAACAAAATCTAATGTTTCAGCTGTACACTTTAACAATAAGTCATATATATATTACACTGTGTATTCACCTCCTATAGTTAGATTTCTTTCTGTTACCACATATTTGACCCCTTTACCCATCTACTTCCCCCCTCCCCCCATCTCCTACCCTCTGGTAACCACTAGTCTATTGTCCATGTCCATGAGTCTCTGTTTGTTTGTCCTGTTCATTTGTTGCTTTTAGGTTTATATTCCACACATAAGTGGTATCATGTGATTTTCAACTTTTTCTGTCTGGTTTATTTCGCTTAGCGTGATTATCTCGAGGTCCATCCATGTTGTTGCAAATGGCGGTATTTCATCTCTTCTTATGGCTGAGTAATATTGCATTGTATGTATGTACCACAGCTTCTTTATCCAATCATCTATCGTAGGACACTTCAGTTGCTTCCATGTCCTAAGCTACCTGTGGTTTTGACGGCATTGCTTTCCGGCTCTTCTGGGACTGACTTCTATCAGCTATCCTATTTTTGTTTGCTGTGTATTTTTCCTCTCCCCTGATTTCTCTCCCTTTTATGTACATATATTCTCATGTTCTTCCCATATAAAACAAATAAAAAGCAAATAAAACAAGAAACTTTCATTTGATCCTCTCTCCTTTCCTCTACCTCAAAACTTTTTGAAAGAATTGTCTCCATTTTGTCTATCTCTTCCCTTGGCCCAGCTCTTACTCTCTCAACTTCAGCAGTATGGTTCTGTGAAACTTCCTTATTGCCTCGTCCAGTGGTCCCTTCACCCTCTTGCTAGCTCTTCTGTGTTTGACACTACTGAACACGCCTTCCTATTCATTCTTTCTTCAGCCTCTCATTCCTTCTCAAACACCTTGGCGACTTCTGAGTCCGGCCTTCCTTTTATGCTGCCTTCTAATCCCATCTCTGTGCTGTCCTTGGGGTAGTTTCATCCACTCTCAAGGTTTGAACTACCACCCAGACATTTCTGCTCCCACATCTCTACCTCTTGGCTACACTCCTCTCCAGAGCTCTTGTTTCATCTATCTGTCTGCCTACTTAATATCCCCACTTGAAAAGCCATAGACTCCTGAAACTCAGCATATCCAAACTTGAACTCATTTTCTTCCTCCCATAAACCTATTCCTACTCCTGCCTTCTTCCTCTCAGGGTTTCACTGGCTGTCTAGTTGCTCCTCTAGCAAGGAACTTCAGAGTCATCCCTGGTCCCACTTTATTCCTCTTACCCCTTTTACCACTACATCCAAGTCACCAATCTTGTCAGTTTGTCTCCACAAATATCTTTCAACCCTTTTCCATGCCTCTTCATCGCATTTTCTATTGCCTTAGTCTAGCTCTTTTTCATCTCTTCCCTAGACTAAGTTGCCTTCTCATTGGTCTCTGCTTCCGGATTCTCTCCCTTCTCCCTCCTATCCATTCTCCACCCTGCCTCCAGAGCTACCTTGGAGCATATCATTCCACTTCTCGAAAGCTTCTTGTGACTCTCTACTGCCTACAGAATAAAGCCGGAGCTCCCAGCAAGGCACAGTAGGCCTTCACAGGTTGGGACTCCAACCTCAACTCCTAGCATACACTTTATATTCTAGTCAAGCTGGACTATTTATATGTTCTTTGCAAAGTATAAATCGGGCCCTTTTCAACAAAAGTAGCAACAAATGCAACAGGAAAGAGAGTTTAAACTTTGTCATCTGACATTTGACTTGGCAGTGAGGCATGCTGGATGACTGTCTGTAGGCACTGTTAGACTGAATTCCAGAAAGTTAAGGAGGCAAGGAGACCATGAGAGACATCAGCA
>NW_006439757.1:2483027-2491063 GCF_000325575.1 Pteropus alecto
CCTTCTATAGATGAGTGGACAAGGGCATGAAGAGAATCACAAAATGGCTGTGAAGACATTCTGGGTGATATAGGACTAAATGTAGGAAATCTAGTAATGATGCTGAGGACGTCTAAGTGTAGCCAAAGCCTTGGGCCTGGCCTCGGGGTTGGCCTCTATTGGCTCCCCTGTTGGTAGGGCCTGCTGAGTCTGGCTTGGCACCCAGAGGTTTGTGGCGTGGTCGGTTTGCTTGTTCTTCTGTGGGTGGCAGGTCACTAGTGGATAAGACAGGTGATCTACGAGCCCCCAGGCCACTCTCATGCTGACTGCAAGCTTGTGTTCCTAGCTTTGAGAGTACATTTAGAACTCTGATTTTCTGGGTGTGATCTGGCCCCCAAAGATTAGAGCCAGTGGGAAGGAATGGAGTTCTTAGAGGATACCACAGCTACACCTTAGAACTCTCCCAGACCCCCAACCTAGAATTAAATGAGATAAAATAATGACAGATGGGAAAAGAGAAAGTGTTATACATGTGTTAGAACATGACATAGTTATGACCAAAGAGCAAACATCCTGGTTTATTCCTTTTGTAAGTTAAAACTGATTGAACATTAAAATTATAGTGATTTCTGATTTAAACGTCTGTATGAATGAAAACAATCTCAGATTTTTAATCTTTAAAGAAAAAAAGTCATCGAATTTATTTCCCTTGTTAATTCTATGTGATCCAATTTCAGCTCCACTCACATTTTTTATATGTAAAGTCTGGGTGTAAATTAAAAGAAAGTAACTTCATGTAATCTGACTAAAAGGCAGCCAAGATAAAAATAAGTAAACTTAATTCAAGGACACAGTTTTGTGTCTACAGATAACCAAGGCAGCCTGGTTCTTGGGAGAGAGCTCCCTCCTTGGAGTTCTTCCAGTTAAGTCTGAGACTTCTTAAGTTTAAATTTAAAATCAAATTTCCATATTTTATAGTTGCTTGAGCTGTTTAGGTACGACTCAGCTTTAGCTGAACTACACCAAATTTTGTTTTATAATGGGGTGGGACAAGAGTAAATGTAATTACAAAAATACCAGAATGATACTCTTACTTCCCTTCAAATTAACTCTAGAAATTAAATAGATGTTATTCTTTACAAAAACATCAATAATGTATATTGCTACAAAATATTGATGTTTATATCATTTTTAATTTCTATGCAATTGAATATGTTATCAAAAGAGCCATTAATTTCCAGCACTAGCTGTTGCCAAACTCCTGCTCAGTCTCCTGTCTCCTCTTTATGTAATTAGTTATTATTTTGCTGGAGTATGAGTGATTTCTTTCTTCCCTTTTTTTGTTTAATTCAATGAGGCATTGCGTTTTTTAAAGCAATTCTTGTAAATCTTATTTAGATTGTCTAAGTGCTGAACAGTGATTTATCTTCTTTTTCTGCTAATTACTCCCTGTGAAAATTCACCAAGAACCACAGTTAAGACTCTCAGAAGGGCCTGAGTAATTTGATTTTCATAGGCCCATGGACCATTCACACTTGGAGGGGTTTAGAGAGCATCTCATTCTAATCCAGCTCAGGACACTTTGCAGATGAGGCTTGCTAGGCCTCAGAAGTCTCATTGGTCTCACAGGCCATCAGATATGAGTATCTAGTGCCAAGCCTGATATTAAGAAAGTTCTGCATTCAGTTACCTGTCATTATAGCTTTATGACATGTATGCATTTAGGAAAGATTTTTGAAATATAATAACATAGCCTCTGTTGCTGTTCCTGGTATTCAGTGTTACTGGTGACTGCAGTGCTTTCCTGGTGGGGATAGCAAGACCTGACTTCTCTGTGCATTTCCTCTAGGAATACAGTGGTGTTGTAATTAACCTCTAAATATGTAGCCAAAGGCTGTTGTCACATTTGCTTTTATTAACAAACCTGGGTTACCCAATATCCACATTTACTGTTGCTTCATAATGATAAACTAGAATCAAAAGTAAATAAGATAAATTTTTAAGGTCGCTATATCTGCTCCAAGTTATTAAGAAGCAACATGGTTTGCTATTTATTTGTATTTTAAAGCGAAATGTGCTTTATGTGTTGGGTGCCTCGACATTTTTAGTCATTGCTTGGTATTATGTCATTTTATCATTTCTAAAATGGACATTTGGGGTTTTTTGTACCTTGTAAGAGACATTTGCAAACAAACAACCGTTTTTTACCTTTGTTTTTATGAATCATAAACGACTTCATTGGCTGTGAGCAATGGGTGGTGGGGAGGGATGGGTAGAGCTCTGCAAAGCTTCCAGATCTCCTGCATGTGATGTCACTCTTCCCTTACACTCAGCTCCCACTTTGTGCCTGCTTTCTGTTCACCTCTGTGGCTCTGTACCAAGTCATCAGAGAGGTCTGAGTAAAAGCTTGTCCCTTGTCTACACTGCATTCTTTAGTCACTGTGCTGTCAAAGCACAAAGGGAAGAGCACCTCTGCCTGACTGAAGAGTAATACGAATGATATTCTACATGATGCATCATACTATAAAGCTTCATACAAGGCTGCAATATATTTGATTCCGTTTAATCCTCCAAACAGCCCTCTGAAATATTTTTCCCATTGTAGACAGATGAAACTGAGGCTCGCTGTGGCAAATGACTTGAGTTTATTTAGTTGTAAATAGCACCACTGGGCCTTAAACTTGGGATTTCTGCCTTCTTTACATTACAGCTGCCTTAATTAATTAGAAATTTATATTAAGCTATAGTCATTTTGGTCATGATTTTTCGTGTATTAAATGTCAATTCTTTGTTTTGCTACGTGTTCTTATTTTGCTGTTAGCAAAAAAAATATCTCCAACTAAATCCTGTCTGGTTGGAGCTGTGGTCTTTAATCTTTCCAAAGACAATAGGCAGGATCAGACCCTCATCATAAGGTGACAGCCAACAGGGAAGCTGGGGAAATCTTCCTCCCAGGAGGTAATTGATTCCTATTAGCCTAACACTCCAAGTAGCACTGGATTAGGAGTCTCCATGAAAAGGTGTCTGCTCTTTTTCCTCTGCTTCCAAAGCCTTTATTCTGCCCATCTCCTTAGAGTTAGGGAGTTAGGGCCCCTGTTTGTGTCTTTGGGGTCAGACTTGAGCATATGGGAACAAACAAGAAAAAACGAACAGAAGAAAAACAGATGTTAAGATTACCATTATTTATGTGCTCTATGATTTAATCTAAAAAAAAAAAATCTAAGAACAACAAAATAATCATAAAGGACAAGAATTTAAAACCATGAAGTTTAGAAAACCAAAACCAGGCTTAGGACCCAGGGGAAAGTTTTAAGAAGTAAGAAGCCTGCAGCTCAGGTTCTGCTTTGACTCTTTGCCCTTGGGCAAGACATCGAACACCTGGTCTAGGCATCACTGACCCAGATTCCTGTGTCTAAGGAGGGTGTCAACTACTGGCCACTCAATTGCTAGGGCCTTCCTGGTGAGGGTATACTGCTAACCAAAACCTTAACCAGACCTTTCTCACTATTGCAGTAATGTAACTGATGTTAAAAATTGGACCTGTTGTCATTTGAGAAGCAGAGAAATGAAGTCCAAATTAAAAAGGTGTGGGACCTAAGTTTAGGGTAGATATTTCACTGAACTTCCAGGGCTGGGCACAGCACCTTGCATATAGCAGATACTCGATAAATAAATAGATGGCAGGTGTGTGAACTGATGGGTGGTCAGTCCTTCCCCAGTGGTGGTGGACTCCGTGGTGGACTCCCTGGGGGCCAGGGAACTGTGGTTGAGTCCTGATCCACACTAATGTGGTGATGGAAACAAAGTTATAAACTTCAATTTCTTCCTGTGTGAAATGGCGTTGATACTTCACACGGTTATGAGGGATAGATGAAAAAACAGTTCAGTGCCGAGCATATAGGAAGCACTCGATATCGTGGTCATGTCCTCCACTCCAAACCCTTCTCTGAGGAGCAGGGAGGCTCCAGAGGAAAGAGCTCTGCTAGTAGGAACTCCATTAGCCTTCCAGGCTACTGCCCCTGAGCCTGGGACCTCTTTCTCCTCATACCCATGCTATGTGGTCCAGGGCAGGAAGGTGAAGAGGGAAGTTAAGTGGGTCCTCTGAGCCCCAATTCTAGCCTCCTCTGCGCAGAGACCCAGTGGAATCTTGGCCCGCGCAGCTGGAAGAAGGACCCTGAGACCCGCAGCTGGGAGGGCACCAGGGCCAGGGCCTGAACGGCAGGTCAGACTACTGTCACTGTTGCTCTTTCTGCGGGAGGGCAGGGAAGCAGTGGCCGAGGTGAGAGTCCACCTTTCAGTGCAGTGTATGTGTTGACCAGGAAAGCCTCAACTCTTTTAGAATCACCGGGTCTGGAGACCCATTTGCCCCGGAAACTCGAGTAGCCTTTCGTACCATCTGAGAAAGGAGCTCTTTCTAGCAAACTGAGGGGATTCTCTTTCCAAATGACTGGTCCTGGGCTTTTCCTCCTAAAAGCAATTGTCTTCCCTTAGTTTAGCTAAAATTGATGCAGGCAAAAGTATTAGTGGGAGTGGGAGCCTCTTAGTGTATAAACATTTTTATGAAGTGCGCCTCTAGGGAGCCATGGAAAACTGACTCAGCCACAGAAATATATGCAACACTGAGAACGTTGAGAATTTGCCTTTTGCAAGGTTACAATTACTGTTGAAAAAGAGAGAAGGGCAATCAGTTCAGCCAACGAGAGCTCCTTTGACACTATTTTCAGTTGAGAAGTAGCCTCATCTTCACTAACTCCTTCCTTGCTTGAGAGATCCCAAACAAGATAAATGCAGATGCTTCACTGCCTCCTTCTGGTTACCCCCAGCCAAAATCTGGGGAGGCGGAGCAGAGGAAGAGGTCTGCGTTCAGTCAACTTTCCAGGGACAAAAATAATTATGTCAGGGAGTTATCAGGGACAAAAATAATTATGGACACTTCCCATCCTCATTCATTTCCAAAGGCAGCAGTGCCTGTATCTTGAGCAATCTTCACGGATTCATGCCTCATGTTGATCTTATCTCCTTTTTGCTTTAAGTGACTCCTTTTCCAGAGGCGGAGGCCAAAGGCATTAATCCCACTGGGGAAGAAAGAAAAATCAAAGGCAAATCACCTTGGCACTTCCTGCCTCTCCCAAAACGCCCTGGGAATGCAGCTATTGAGGGTCTTTGGGTGATTTCTCCTTAATATTTTTTGCTCTAAAAGAGCCCTCCGTGGAGCCATGAGGCAGTTCTCCATGCTTTGTCTCCTTCAAATTCCCGAGATGGAGGCAGTCCCACGTGTTTTAAACCGCGTTAGTGACAGCCAGAGACGGAAATCGCTAATTACCAAGTCCCCTTTTGATCTCCTGGAGCCTTTTGGCTCTAGACACCTCTAGTATCTCAGCGCTTTCCCGGAGCTGGAGCCGACTAGTGTGTCCGGCCCGACGTGGGGTCTCCAGTTACCGTCTACGACGAGGTCTGGATCAGATTTTTAAAAATTTCCCCAGATTCCCCGGATTTTAAATCCAGCCGCTAAGGTGGTGTGTGTGCTCCTGGAAGCTAACAAGCGCCCCTGTGCAGAGGCGTTTGATTAGTTTCAGCAACTCACTAGCCCGGCGCTTTTCTGGGGAAATGGATGATTTTAAATTTCCACGTCCACTACCTCCCTCCCTTTCTCCACCTTCTTTCGATTCGGTTGTGGGAAATGAAATTTTCTTCTCTTTGCTGGGACTATAATGTGATTCGGGATCGTTTGTGAAATGAACAAAAGTCACCGGCAAGCGGGACGATTGGGACAGAGCGCTGATGGCGGACCGGGGGGTGGGAGCAAAGGCCCGGCCTCGGAGGAAAATGGGGAGTCAGCTTCCTCTTGGTCGGGTCAAGGCCCCTTCATCTTCCAGGTAAGATGAACGGCCCTCCATGCCTCATCCACAGGCGAGCTGAGGTTCTGCGAGCTGATGAAACCTATTAGCCCCGAACTGCGCGGCTTTGTGGGGTCAAATGAGGCTGTCCATTGTGGCCTTTGTCCGCAGAATTTATTCATTTGCATAACGCATGAGCACGGAACTCTGTGCAGCATCGTGATTCCGTGTGCCCAGCCTGGCCGGGAGGGTACGTCAGCAGCTCCCTCAACCTGGCTGCTCCCTGGGACCACCCTCGCGGATGCACGGGGGTCACGGTGCAGGCGCTTGGCAAGAAACTCAGCGCCTCATCCTTCCTTGGCCACCTCTGGGCGGCTGAGCTTTAAAAGAAAGAGGCAAAATTTGAGTGGGTGAATCGAAGCTATATCCATCCATGTGACCCTGAAGCCGGAGAAATAAACTTAACCTGAATCCGGCTTTCCGGGAGAACGTTGGGGGCTTCGCGGTTTTTCACGCCGACCGTTGGGAGCCGCGCGCTCAACGGTCACTGGTGCCTCGGAGCGCAGAGGCGCCCAGGATTCGGGTCGCTGGTGCGCATGGGACCTGAACGCTCTGGGTCGCTACACCACCCACGCGCTGGCTGAAAACAAGGGGGATTCCGAGCACTTAAAAGGGAGGAGGTTCCTTGGCGTGCAGGAAGTTTAGGAAGAAGTCCGCAGGTTTTAGATGCGTGCACACTTCGCAGAGTAAATGCAGCTATTAGTTAGCCGAGGTCTCTGGGCATCCTACCTTTTAGAGGGAGGTGGTTCTCAAGAATCTCGCCCGAGGAGACTTTCCGCAGAAAACATCCTCGAAGTGCCCTGAACTTGCCGGGGTCCAGACAGGTGCAGAACCTTTCGTGCGGCCGCGCTTCGGCCTCTACTTTCCAAAAACGGCACTTAAAGGCCAGAAGTGCTTTGGTTGCCAGTGCAAGAGGGAGCGGGTCTGGACAGGATCAGGGTGCAGAACCTGGAGCCCAGAGCCCTCCCGCAGCCTTCCAAAGAGCCACGGTCCCGCGCGCGCCCAGCTGCAAGAGCCGCTGTCCACCCGCGCCCAATCAGCGCTCTCGCCGGGTCTGTGACGGCGTTCGGCTCCGCCCCCTGAACTGCGATAAAAAGCTTCGGCGAAGGCTGCACTCCAGAGCACGGCGCTCGGCCCTGCGCCCCGGGAACCTGTGCGCTCCAGGTGCGCTTCTTTGCTTGCTGCTCGCAGCACCAATCTCACTGCCCCAGCGGTCATCCCCTCAGTCCCCTGTACGGTGCGACCAAGCCAATCTGCAGGCTTCCTCCCCTTTTTTCTCTCCCTCCCTCCGCCGCAGCCGCTGTAGCCCGGGCGCTGGCCCGCTGGCCCGCAGGTGAGCAGCAGCGCAGCGCCTCTGTCCCGCGAGCTCACCTTGCCTCTCCCGGCCTGTGCTGGAGCGGTGGCCGTACCACCAAGACTCCTCCCTTTTCCTAGCAGGATGAAGACCCCAGTGCTTGAGGCGGTGTCCCTACTACTGGAGAAGCTGCTCCTCGTCTCCAACTTCAGGTTCTTCAGTTCGGGTGCCCCGGGCGAAGACAAGGCGAGGAACAGTTTCCCAGAGATCAACTCTTTTCTCCGCGGTGACGTGCTGGAGGTTCCCCGGACCCACCTGACCCACTATGGCATCTACCTGGGCGACAACCATGTCGCTCACATGATGCCCGACATCCTGGTGGCCCTGACAGACGACAAGGGGCTCACACAGAAGGTGGTTTCCAACAAGCGTCTCATCCTGGGCGTTATTGGCAGGGTGGCCAGCGTCCGCGTGGACACAGTGGAGGACTTCGCCTACGGAGCCAAAATCCTGGTAAATCACCTGGACAAGTCCCTCAACAAGAAGGCGCTGCTCAACGAGGAGGTGGCGCAGAGGGCGGAGGAGCTGTTGGGCATCACTACCTACAGCCTACTATGGAACAACTGCGAGCACTTCGTGACCTACTGCAGATTCGGCACCGCGATCAGTCCCCAGGCGGACAAGGTACGACGTGTGACTCGCCAGTGGACTCTGTGGGGAAGCCCCCTTCCATTTCTAATTTTTCCTTTCCCCTGGGATCAGGGATTGAGTTCTAGATTGAGTTACGAACTCTCTGGTGTTCTTAAGGGGAAGACCGAGTATATAAATGGCGTTGTACCTTGGAAAATATCTCAAAAGGAGCCGTG
>NW_006439757.1:2491074-2504304 GCF_000325575.1 Pteropus alecto
ACCGCTCCCTGAGAGTCCAACAGAGCTGCCCAGTTATTGCCGCTGAAGTCGTCAAGGTGTCCACCCAGCGTAGTATGCATCTCTTCCCAAGAATTGCATTTGGAAGGAAGGTGTCCAGAGTTTATATTTAATCCATAACACTATATACAAATGGTGTCTTTAAAATAAGAGAGCTTGCAGTGTTCTCCCTCTGTAAACTGAAAAAGTGTAATCCCTTTGCTTAATGTAAACTATCAAAATTCCCAGTAAGAAGACCTCCCTGGTAGATAGGATCCCTTATTCCTGTGCCTGGGCGTCAGATAAGTCTTCCTGAGTATTATGAATTCTTTCTGTGTTGGCTTTAATCTCCATCTAGATGTCCTCATTGTTAGCATCCTTTACCTATTAGCCCCAAAGGTGGGTTAGATTATGAGTTCCCCAGAGATCAAAACAATTGGTTTTTAAGAAGAGCCATTAAATATTGGAACGTAATTTTTATGGATAGTTAAAAAATACAATATTAGAATTTAAGATTTTTAAATTAGACACAAATCCAAACTGAGAGAGGAATGAATTTTTATTTATTTTCGAGAGCTCTTAACTTCTAAAGATAGCTAACGTTTTAAGCCTGCAACTTCATTTGCAATTAGAAGCTTTCTCAGCCTTCGCTGCAGTTGTTAAACAGGTATTGTTAATGTCCACTCTTAACAAGGAAGTCTAGGTAATCACAAAATGAGCTTCGTGTTTGACTCTTTGCATTTAGTTTTTTGGACCAAAAGAATCTGAGTCCATGTAAGTGATTTTTTTTATTGCTCCACATCTTGATTAATTTTTTGACCCATAGGAGAAAATCTTCCCTCTATGGCAGACCATGAAAGTATCATGAAACTCCTTGTAATTATTTATAGAGCCACAACAGGCTCAATCTAGGAATGCTTTTCTAAGTAAAATAAAAATACAGTTAGAGCACTGTGCAGTGATTCAAGAATCACAGCCCCAGTCCAGGCCTGTTTAGAAATGAACTTCACCACATTTACAAACACTGGGTCCAAAAGTGTACAAAAGGAAACATGTCAGATTTACTTAGGAACGAAGCAAATCATTTCTCTAAGGAAAACAGTACTTTTATCCCGTAATTAGGAGTTACCCTTTCATGGAACACATATAGTTCTGTATTATATATTTCTACTGAAAAACAGTACAAGTGCTTTTTTAAGGTAGCAAAATATTTAATCTGCATAAATAACTAGTCGGAGTAGTTTTTCATCTTTGGAAACTTTGTAAGGCTTTACAGGAGTAGAGAAGGGTTTTAATTGCTGTTGCTACATAGCACCTCTTGTGAAACAGTTTTTGTCTTCATTTTGAATAGTTTAACAATTTGGCCACAGAGTAGAATTCCCGGGAAAAAAATCTCCATCCCAAATTTTCCAATTCTAAGAACTGTGTTTTGAACATGTCTTGTAAGAAGTAGGTCATTAATGCTAAAGGAGGACTGGTTTCTACTTTTCAGAAACATAAGGAATTACTTGATTTTGGATGTGAGTTTTGAGTTCTTCATATATATAACTTTGCTAGCTTTAACACAAGAGTTGCAAAGTTGTCTCTTAAATCTGAGTTTAAACAAACTCTCAAGAGCACTTTCCCTCATGAAAACACTGCAACTAATTTGAAAATGAACTGGAAAAGAGAGAATCCTTTATTTCTTTGTAGTGATTTTTTTTTACAAGCTTAGAAATCATAAAATTAAGGAATTTTTAAAAATATAACTTCACAATTTCAGTGTTTCATTAACTATAAAGCCCTTTAATTAGTAACCATTACTATTTCTTATGCTTTTTTTTTTTTTTTTACTATGCTTTGTTTTACTTTGCTGATATTGCTTTTTGTTGCCCAAAATGAATGTAAACACCTCTTTTAATTTCTGGAGATTCAGTGCTCAGAAAGTGCCCCTACAGGCTTCTTAACACCTAGAAGTGCAAGAGACTTCCTGCTGTTGAGCACAGTAAAGATGCCATGAGGGCTGATGGCCAAGTGAACAAGAATGGGACATTAGAAATGAGACGCTCCTTGAAAAAATCTGCTTTTGGGGGAAAGAGAGTCCCCATGATTCTGTTTGCTTTAATTAAAAATTACCAAGAAAAAGATAAAAGAAGCATAACCATATCAAGACAACTTACTCATTTACTAAATGTATATTTTCCCATTATTTGCCAAGTAACTTTTCTCATTGTCCTGAAAACTTCATTCAGTTTGATCATCACTACTTAAAGATTGTATGTTACTCAATGTCTTATTAGTTTAGTAAAAAGAGACAACGTATATGTTTGACACTATATTTAGATATGGTATAAAATATGGATATAGATAACCTTATAGTGAAGATAGTATATTATAATATATTGGATTTGTTCATTCTATCTATTAAGAATTTGGAGACTTAGTTGTCCAATAGTATGTAAGCCACTGTAGGAGACCCTAAGAGCTTATACTATGTTATTTCTAGAAAATGAGCTTAAAACTAGTATGAGTAACAAAACTTATATAAAAATGGAGCAATTAATTGCTAAAATCTGCCCTGACAGTGATGAGGTAGAGATAATTGTCAGGAGATGTAGCAGTAATAATTATTGTAACGCCTTACATTTACACAGCATGTAGAAGAATGAAGAGTACTTTTGCATAAAATATTTCATTTGATCCTCACAACGACCTCACTGTTCCCATGGAGAAGAGGATAGTCTGGACCGGTTAAGTGATTTACTTGAGGTCACAGAGATAAGAAGTAGATCCTGGACTCAAACAGAGGCCATCACTTCTGAGTAAAATTAGTTTTCTAAGAAAAAAATTATGATATATGAGAAGAATATACTCTCCAGGGGTAGGGGGCATATTTAAGTTATCTTTCCAAGTTTTTAATTACATAATTGATTGTGAATTTGTTTAATTTATTTAGGCAAGGAATGAGATATGACAACAAAATTAGACTTTCTATGCCTATAGATTTTCAGACTTATAAGAAAGTTATCATTTGTATCATCAAATTTTAGAATAGTAAATTGTAGAAATAGAATTCACCAATAATAATAATAGGCTGAATTCAATTATTTAATAGTAGAGATCTCTTCATCTAATTTTAGAATGTTATTGTTATTGCTAGGCAGTTTAATGTTTTTAACCTTTAATCCTGAGTAACTTTTATGTGGTTGCATTCTCTATAGATTTCTATAGAAGTTCTGTATTTACAAAGGCAACTGCCATTACTAACCCAGTTGCCTAAAGTTTTGTTTCAGCTGCTATGGGATATGGAATCAAGAAATTGAACTATTAACATCTTAAGTTCTTTCATAAGTCATAAGATAAATTCTAGTTCTTCTAGTAGACAGAAAATAGCTGGGAAAATTGTGCTTTAATATTTAGTATATATAATTCTTAGACATAGTCACCTTTTCTAATATTCTTAAATTTTATTTTCCAGTTTTGTGAGAATTTGAAGATAATTATTCGTGATCAGAGAAGTGTTCTTGCTTCAGCAATCTTGGGATTGGCATCTATAGTCTTTCTGGGCTTGGCATCATATACTACCCTTCCTGCAATTTTTATTCCATTCTGCTTATGGATGGCTGGCTAACTTCACATCCTCGTGTCAGTGTGTGTATTCTGTGTATTAATATGTTTATATTTATAGAGCACAAGTCAGTATAAGCATCCTCAAGAAAAATGTGACCTGTGACACTGTTCTGGATAAAAATGTGATTACGAATCACACAAAGTGCTTACTGTGTAAGCCCAAGAACAAAGGCTTTCTGATCTTCCTCAGGCAGTTCCATTTTAAAGCACTGGAAACATGGCACCTTGAGATAGAATTCATCATTACAAGAAAAGCCAGCCCCTAAGATGATGGCCACAGGAGATTATTTGTGTTATTTTTTTCTCCTGTAATCATTTCTCTTCTCTGTTAGGCCTGAATTTGAAGATCGGTAGACTTATTGAATGAAATTACTAAATTTATTGTAAATTTATGCTGTTTCATTGAAAAACTTATATAAACTGAAAGAATTTCCCACGTTCAGATGAAAACTTGTTTGATGATTGGCCAAAAAATTCTCAATCTTTTTTTCATGTATTATATGTAATTCCCAGTGAGTGAAAATATTTTCATTAATTGAAATCATATTGGCAAAGTTGCGGTTTAATGATAAAGTAACTGAAGTATAGAAATGTTTTCCTGCAGAAATAGCTAATATAGCATCAGCAGAACAATTTGATTTGGCTTTACTTAATAGGAAGCCGGGCATTTATTTTTTTTTCTTTTATGTGTCATTGTGGTTACCTTAAACCACTCTCAGAGGTAAATGGATATAGAACTGATGTAATTTGGGTACTTGGAGTGCGTACGTGCCAATTAAATATGCAGATATCTTCATACACTCAGACTGAGAGACAAATTAAGTTTGGTCTTGATTGCTTTATTGTCTTACCAGTGTGGTTATTACAGAGCATTTGTGGAGGCGAATGTCAAAGCAAGTTTAATCCCTTTTCTTATGCCCTGATTGTGGTGAAACTTGCATATATGTCATTGGATAGTTTATCTTTTAAAGTACTAATGTACTGTATAATTTTTAAAAGCCCTTAGATTTGTTTTCTAGTCAGTTTTCTCTTTCACTGCCAAGTAAGTAATAAGCTTATATCCTTAAAAGAAGGGTGCCACAGTAGTATATAAACCCCAAACAAGTAGGACCAAAGGAAATAACTGTTAGCAATAATTTTTACATGTCTTAGTACCACCGGGCATGTAAATTGACTACACTGATGCTGCTTTAATATCAAAGTTGAGATGTAGCAGCGTTAAGGCAGGCATTCAAGTACTTTTCCAAAATTATAAAATCCTACAATTAAGCCACAAGATAGACTTACACTTCAAGTATTAAAGTTACTTTATAAACTATCGAGAATCACAAAATAATCAGTCATATATTGACTGGTATGAGGAGGTTGGGTCAATCACTCAGTGATCCAAACAGAACAGATTTAAGAGCAGATTTTTAGTGTAACTGATGTTTTATCACCAGTAATTTACCCACAACAAATTTAGCTAGAGTTTAATAATAATAAAGTTTTGTGTTTAATCATTTAAATTAAAACATGAAATGGCAACACCACAGAATAAAGTTGTTCTATGGGCCTATTCTAACCACTTAAAATTATTTTACTTATGTATATGTAAAAGCAACAACAATTAGAAATCCATTGTATTAGTGTTTTTTCACTCCTGTGTATTACCCTTGTAGCAACTGTTTAAATCATTTTTTTAAAAAAAATATGGTGTCCTTGTAAATAATTAACACCTTTTTGCAGACTTTAGTATTGCATGTAACAAAAAACGACTGCATGATGTTAAATCTGTTCAAAGATGACGATCCCTCATTAAATGCCAAGGGGTAATTAAGGTTGGAATTAACAGTTAGTCTTGACTTACTTCATATCCTGAAAGCAAAATTCAATTCATCATTCATTTGAGTGCTCACTATATGCCAGGCACTGACCTGTTGCAATTTCATGGTCTAGAATTATCTAGAATTAATATTTTTTAATTAACCATACTAAAGTGTATACAGTGCTCTGGGAATATAGGGAAGAAGACATTAAATCACCAGAGCAACCTGAAGGAGGCAATGCCAGCACTAAGCTGAGAAATAGTGAGAGGTGATCTTATTATGCCGATGTGTTCTTCCACTATTTACGGGAGAGGGAACTGGGAGGAAGGTTTTATTTACTAAATGCTCCACAACACTAGAATTGAACTTAGGAGAAAAAGAGAGTTTTTGTTGTGCTCAGTTTGATTAGTTTCTTACCTACATAGAAAGAGATGCAAATATTCCTGATTGTGGTTGTAGCAGAAACACTGAGCCATTAATATGTGTTGTAATGAGTGTCCAGAATTCATCAGTTAATATTCATCCTTATGATCCTGCAAGTACGTTGTATTTTTCAACTTCTATTCTAACTTGTGAAATGGTAATCAAGTAGTATCTGATGCAATGTTTTGTTGCCAAACAGGACTATTGAAATACTGTAAGAGTCAGGTACTAGACAGGTATTAGGGATGAAATGGTACATGAGATATGGACCTTTTCCTAAAAGTTTATGGCAACATGGACATAGAAGTATTAAGACTTTATGCACTAGAGCTAATTGAAGGCACAGAAAAAGAAGGCTTAGAAAAAAACCCGAGCAGATTGGTTTTAACTGGTAAGGCCAAAACCATAGGGACTGTGTACTGAGTTGGAAATATGAAGTGTATTCTGGTGACAGATTTGAAAAGGACATTTTACACAATGAGAACAGTATGAGCAAATGCATAAAAACTGCCCACAACATGCCTGGCACAGAAGTGTGAGGTACTCTTACTATTTGTTGACTGAAAGCATGAAACTCCATTGGGCATTCAGGCAAATGCAAGTGGTTCAGAGGCTGGTGCAGAAGAGCAAGGCTGATGAGGAGAGATGTCGGAAAAGGAGAGCAGTGATCAAGTGGTACGAGTCTTGTGTAGACCAAGGAGTGTGGACTTTATGAACAGGCAATGGAGATTTGGGATTCAGAAAGGTAACTCCCAAAAGCATGGAGGAAGAATGGGAGCATGGGACAAGATAGGACAAGGGGATCTATTAGGAGACTAGCTATGGTCCTCAATCTCAAACAAGAGCCTGTTAATTGTGAGGGTGGAGCCAAACATGTCAAGGAAGTGTCTGTCAATGGACTTTAGCTAAATCCTTGTTTGAGTAACTCTTGGTGGGGGGAATCAGGGGGAGTCATGCATCCTTTCCTGCCAGAAAGTTGGTTCCTGAAAATAAATTAACATGGTGACTGTGAGTATATTGCCTACACCAGATCTTTGCTCTGCTAGATATATTTCTTTCTAAGGACAAGCAAATATATAAGTTTTTTTTCTTGTTTAAAAATTATTTTTTTCAGAATATAGATATATTTCTTATTTTCCATTTTCTATTTCATACTGTCAAATAGAAAAAAATGTTTTTCAATAATATCATAGTTATACCAATGGCAAAATTACTTTGTTATAGATGAGAAGCATATAAGAGATGATAGTTGTTAATTTTCTGTTTTATATGATCTGTTTAGAGAGTTTTATCTGCTTAGACTTGTCAGCTCAACTAATTTTATATTTGATATACATGTATGTTAAATAAAATCATTTTTACATACTGTCCTCCCTTGTCTTTGAATTTGAAATGCATAAAGGTAGCTCACAAACATTTTTTTTTTGAGCATGGTAGCCTGAAGAATTATGCCTCTCAAAGTTTCCTTTATTGAACATAGTTTTACATATTTGAAATTAAAACTTTATGTGGCTCTGCCTTCAGACCGATATGGTCTATGTTACCTATATCTTGAAGCCTATCTTGATTTTGCAGAAAAAGGGTTCCGTGTAATATTAAATGACAAATTCTCTTCTCCATTCCACAAAATCAAGCAACAACAAGAAGTAATTAGAGCCCTGGGTATGAACCTTCTAACCAGATGTGTAATGCCACTGCAGCAGCCTGCAACATTACCCTGGCCATGGGTGGGGTGGGGATGAGGTGTGAGAAGGAGCAAGTCCCTGGGCCTATCTTCAAGGGCATTCACAGCATTGCAAAGGACCACAGAAGTTACTGGTCCGAACCCTTATACAACTAATCACGTTTCATATGTGGAGAATCAGGTACAGAGGTTGAGATACTTTGTGATTACGCAAATAATCAGCCAGATCCAGAATCCAACTCCAGCTTTCTTTCTACTATATAGCACTGGCTCCCCGAGATCTCCCATGAATTGGGTGTTCTTTCCTCCAATGACTGTATTAAGTTCTTGCAGACCTGTATACTTCAAGCAGAACCACATAAGAATACACTAGTTAGAATATTAGTCCTGTAGTTGCTTAATCTAATGAGGAAAAAAGGCAAGTAAATAGATTCTAAAACAATGACGATCTGGGACAGGTGTCAGAAAAGCAGAGAGCCAAGACCCATACCTGTCTGGTGGGGGCCAGAAAAGGATAACAACGTTAAAGAAGTTTTCATTGATATCATAATCAAGATATAAAGAATACGAATATTTAAAGTGAAAGAAAGCTCTCTCTTCCAGGCCGTTGCAGGGCCCTGAGCAGTAAATACAAAGACACGGTCGTGAGAACCTACATCACAGTTGGGTTACTGCTAGTCATTAAGAACAATTATCTGTGTTTATGTTGTTACTTTGCGAGAAAAGTGCCCAGTACTGTTACAAAGAACCCACCATTCCTTTAAGAAAGAACAGCTCAGGTGATGCTGGAGACAATAAGCAGGATCATGGAGGATTTTACACTCTAAAAGTCCTAAGTAGAAAGAAAGAATCTCTTAAACTTTCCAAGTGCCTTGGCTGAGTCTGATAAGCATGCAATTTTGTGAAACACATGACAAATAGGGGTGGAATTAGGCAGTGAGGAAAAGAAACATACATTTTATGGATGGAGGCTTTTTTAAGAATACATGAAGTTGAAACTAAAGGAATCACCTCAGCAGGTGAATGGTCACTTCTCCCATTCAGCTCACAACTGCTCCTATATCCCAACAATAACCCTAGTGCTATCTCTTCTTGACCCTAGGCTCTGTCCCAGATATTTCTTTCTATTGCACTTATAACTGCTATTCCTATGGCTGTCTGCCTAGTGCAGCTAACCCTCAATGTTCATCTCTTCTGCTGCCTCCTGGCTGTCCTTACACCTTTGTATTTCTTTTCTGCTGCACTCCACTGGGTCTCCTGCCTCTCATTTAAGATTGCCGGAGAATTTAATTAGGCTGGCCAGTCATTATGTAGTATTGGTGGTCGCAGTGAACAAAGTCCTCTAGCCAGGCTGCCTCATGGGCTATTGGTCCCTCTCATATCCTTTAGGTCAGGTACCTTCAGATCAGGTGACATACTTGGGCCAATCACACTTGGGTCAAGTTGCAGAACCACATGACCCAAGGCATGACAATCGACTCTAAAGGAGCTACTTGTGACTGATTTTCATTTAAATATGGCTATTAGTTTTAGTTTAAATGAGAGAGTAATATCTGATTATCACCTTAGAGAACTCATTTTGCAAAAATGTAGAGAATGGACTAGATGAGATATAACTTGAAGGATGTATATTCTATTACCAAAATGTAGAAAAGAAATGATGAAGACTAGATATAAGTCAATGGCAATGGGGATGGAGAGGAGAGAACATACTGATCTGATAGATGAGAAAGAGGGAGGTTCTTTTACGCAGGGTCCAACCACGAAAACAGAAAACATTCTAAGTATTGTCTGGTGGGGCGGGGTGGTGTGTGCGTGCGTGCGTGTGTGTGTGTGTGTAATACCCTAGTTCCTTCTTTCCTTTCACCAATCTCCTGTGAGGGCCTCACATTGGCCAACTACGCCAGAAACCAGCTGATAGGAAAGCCTGGGGAACAGCCTGCCTGCAAAGGCAAAACACGTACTTCAGGAATAACAGGCCCAAACTGGGCATCAGGATAAATATATTAGTTGTGCTGTGCCATACTGGCAAATTTAGGGGAGTGGGCCTGGGAGAAGTAGGATGAATGTGGTTTTGGATATATAAAGTTTGACTAGCCCAGGGCCCCATGGGTAGAAATATAGAGTAGACAATTGGAAACTGGAATCTCATGCTCAAGACAGCGCTCAGAGATGGAGATATACCTAGGAGTTATAACAATGATGGTTGAAGCCAAGGATTTGAATCAGAACATCTTAGTCTATGAATATTTTTTTAAAATGTAAAGATAGAAAACTAGGATCACAAATAAGAGGGAGGAAGAAAGATCAAGAACAGTTCCAGAAGGAGAATGAGGAATAATAGTACGAAAGGTTAGTGCAGACCAGAAGACACTGTGGGAAAGCCAAGGGGTGAATTTTAGAAGATAAGAGTATGGAGAGCATCAAGATATAGGGAAGAGATAAAGACTGAATAGCATTATACTGGATTTGACGAATGAGACTGTGAGTGATCTTGATTAATACGATACACACCCCACTAACGCTAGGAAAGCAGGTGTTAAAGAGGTTGGGGGAGAAGGCAGATTGTGGGTTGAAATGCAAATGAAAATGGATGTGGGCTTCTTCTACTCACAAAGTCTGATGGGAAAAGGAACAAAAAAACCACACGCACACAAAGCCGAAAGACTCAGAAAACAGAATTTATATGACATCTGTTCGCACCTCAGTATTCTCTGTGATAGAACATACTGTGAACTGCTTTATGCCTCATTTAAGAAGCATAAATCATAATTTTCACAACTCTTTTCTGAAGGACAAACACTTTTCATAGTATTATCGGAACTGCACTTTTCTTTCAGAACAGTGATTAGTATCAGCATCAGTCAAATCAATGACTGATTCAATTCCCATTTCTACTGGCTTCTTTGAAAAGAATACATATTCAGATGGAAATTCTAACAGGGTCAGGGGAAGTGGGAAGAGGTAGAGAATTAGGAAAAAAACAAAAAACAAAAACCCCAGAAAAAAACCAACTCACTACATAGCACTTGAATCCTGGGCTCTCATTCAAGTAATCTGTTGAGGGAAGTCCATTCCCATTTCTTCTCTTTCACTGAATGATGGAGCAGAGAGATGAAGACACAGTACAAGACTCAGATTTGAATGCTTCTGGGAATTTTTGAGCAGCATGCTCTCAGAAGTTATTTCATATCCTCTACAATTAAAATATTCATGAAAAAAATTATAATGGAAGATTAAAAAATCCAAGTGGCTAACATGTCCAATGAAAATTGCACATAATGGTTTCTTGTTTTGTTTTTTTTGTTGTTCTATATTGACTCCAATACATGTAAAATTTTGAGACCATTTTATCTGGTAGTTGACTGAATCACCTATCCTTTGAAGAAGAGTGTTAGTATTCCTAAGAAAATCTCCTTGTTTATAATGAGTCAAACAATGAGCCGAAATTCCAAAATTTATCAGATAAACAGTTCTTGTCTGTTAAGTCTGGCTCAGCCTGTAGCTGTTTCCAAAGATCTGTCCAGGCAGAGGAACCAAAGCATTAAGTTCTTTTGGTTTAGACACCTGATCTGACCAGGTGTGTCACTGCTGGGTGGAAACCAAAAAGTTAGCAATTTCTACATGGTTGAGCAACATCAAGATTTATTTCCTCTCTAAGTCTCCCCTGACTAGCCCCTCTCCGCTCCATCTCTCCATACACCTCTCTCTGCGCTTCACCTCTGGCAAGTCACAGACAGATGACTGCCAGGGAATTTCACAATGGTAAGTCCTTTCCATTTTTTACTACACCTAAGTTTTCCTGGACGAGGACCTAAAGGAACAATAACATTGGCAACAATTATTTTAAAATATTATAAAGGAATTTCAGACAAGACAAGCTAGAAGAAAATCTGAAAATGAAGAGAATCAGGGAAATGACCTCAGAGCACCACAGCAGTCTGTCTGGGGGGGAGAACTAGCTCCTCTGGAGGTGAACAGCTACACCATCCTCACTTCTCTCTGCTGCTGCTGGTGCTGCAGGAGCTGGTACCCATGCCTCCTTCCGTAGCTCAGTCAGATTTCTCTGCTTCGCTCATTCTCCTGAGCAGTCTGGAAACAGGTGTTATGGAGACCTTTTCTCAAAAAGGATTTTGAGGAAATGCACTTTTGGCCTTTATTCTCTTCATACCTCAGCAAGAGGTGGAAAAACAAAGAGATTCTTTTACATCAATGAATATGGCCCTTTACTTCATTTTCCTACCAGGCCTCAAACCGATCCTCCCCAAAGTAGGTCCATTCTTTGGTTTGCACTAAAGCAGCGGTCCCCAATATTTTGGCACCAAGAATCGGTGCTCCTATGAGAATCTAACACCTGATGGTCTGAGGTGGAGCTGAGGCGGTGATGCTAGCGCTGGGGAGTAGCTGCAAATACAGACGAAGCTTCGCTTTCTCACCACCGTTCACCTCCTGCTGTGCGGCCTGGTTCCTAACAGGCCGCAGACCAGTACTGGTCCACATCCTGGGGGTTGGGGACCCCCGGACTAGAGAGTGGGAATGTATGGATAAATGAATTTCAGTCTTTGTCATCTTTTCCTGGGGTTGTATGGATAAATGAATTTCAGTCTTTGTCATCTTTTAAAGAGGCAGAAATAAAAGTTTAAGTCATGGTTTTACAAGACTATGTGGTTTGAACTTTAAGAGTCATAACCATTGGCTTTGCATGAGTGTTTGGAATTTTATCCCCTTATAGCATAATTAAGTATAATGAAATATACTTTGTAAACTTGCTGGTTTCATTTTTCTCTTTTATTATTATTTTATTTTTTACTTTTTCACTTAGAGAAAGATGAGTCAACTTTCATTCTCAGAATGTCATCTGTCTTTTTTCCTGTGTAAAAGAAAATTTTATGTGTTTATCTTTCCATTATGTCTAGTCCTATGTGTTTCAGCTCTCAAGGGCTTCACCTGCTCATCTGGATCTTTCAGTGTAAGGTGAATAGATGTAACTTGCAGAATGAATACTCAGCAAGAGATCAGAACATGAAAATTGTAAGATTTAATTAGTATGCTGAAACTATGGAATATTACCGCACCTTTGTCAAGCTGATTTATAGACAAACTGCAGTGACATGGCAATGCTGACTTGTAGTTACAGTGAATAACACTCAACATCATTCATAGCAATGGGATGGGAGCCCAAACTTCTTAGAAAGACACAGATGCTCAAAGGTAGAGGAAAATCTTCAGCTTGTGAACACTTCTGAACTCTAGTAAAGCATCGTCAATTAGAAGTGGTGGCCATGGCAACTTCTAGTAGGATGGTCTGCTGAATCAGAGATGACAACACATTCAGAGTTCCTGATGGCTGGACTAGAAGAGGCTTTGACAGGAGTCAATCCAATCTCCTCTCTTTTTATGTGAATTAGAGGTTGAAAATAACATGGATCCAAAGGAGATTCTGTGATAGAACCAGAATGAAAACTGGATTCTCCTGAAACCTACTCCCCGTTCTACTCTGGGGATTCTATACAGATGAATTGTTTGCAAGATTGCCAGCTGGTCATGGTAGTCTTCTGCCTTGCTACCATTGGTTGATTATTTGGAAGAAAACGATATTTCAAAATAGTATGGGTGACCCCAAACCTTTGATCCCAAAGTTATCTTCCCACCTAGATAGCAGGGCAGACTCTTAGAAAAGGTCAACTTTTATTATCCTCTCCATACCTG
>NW_006439757.1:2505172-2508107 GCF_000325575.1 Pteropus alecto
ACTTTTACCATGTGTGCTCTTTTGCACAAATTTTGCCTGGTATGAGGAAGACATGCTGGGTCAGGAAGATCTCTCCTAGGAACCGAGAATATGTGGGGCTTACTTACCAATCGCTCCACATTTGTACTCTCAGGCTTAGGACACTAACTACTTCCTGGCAGGGCAAGGAGCCACTTCGTCCTCACAGCAGAGAATTCAGATTCTCCTTCATTCCTTTTGTTCGGCTCACAAGTACTGAGTGTCTATTATATACTAGGCATTGAAGTTGGTGGAGGGGCTACAGAGGTGAAAAACAAAAGTTTCTATTCTCAAGGAGAAAGTATGTTGCGACCATAGTATTATAACTATCTGAGTTGAAAGTGGCTTTAGAAAATATCTAACATTTTCACATTTATTATTTTATAAAGTGCTTTTACATACATTCACTCATTTAATAATTATTACCCTGTAAAGCAAAGAAGAAATGGAGCCTATGAATATTAAATGACTTAGTTTTTAACCAAGCCAGTTTTATTCCTGTTTTATAGCCAAGGAAATTGAGGCTAAGCAGGTAAAACATTCAAGATCCTACAGTCAGCAATGCAGTATCAGGACTCAAACCTTGGTATTTTTACACTGGATTCTGTTTAATTTAATTTAATTTTATTTATTTGTTTAGGCGAGGCAACCCTTGGTTGACCTCACAGATTATAAGGACCTTGTCAGTTTACAATCCCTGGTCTTCCTAGGTGGTCTCCCATCCAAGTACTAACCAGACCCAACCCTGCTTAGCTTCCGAAACCTGACGGGATTGGGCTTGTTCAGGGGAGCGTGGCCGTAGACTGGATTTTGTTTTATATCACACTGCCCTATTTGTGAGCAACCAAGTAAATGAGATCAATTTCTTTCAAAGAAGATCATACTGCTATATCCAGCCAGTGGTCACTCAATATTAGAAGGGGACACATTGACTTCCATAGTCCTGACCTGTGCTTTTTGGTTGTAGAGTTTAAAGCAGTACTCTGATAAGGGCGATATGGTGTTAATGAGCTGACATCAAGGTGAACAGTCTTTATTCCATAGTGAACTGTTTACAAAGCAGCTTCCTTTTGTGAAGCAATCCCAAGACAGATATGAAGTTAACACAAAAGCCTGTAATAATAAAATGTATGTCACTCTACCATCTGTTTGTGGGTATACACACAGAAGCACACACAGTTCTTTAAACTGGGCTTCTTGGCATTTGGGACTTATCCTTTAGGTATATGAGAAGTCATTTCTGGGTGATGAAATTCACATTCTAAGTTCTAGCCCTGCAACTCAACTGGGAGAATACTGAAAAGCTGAGACACGGGGCTGGCAAATGTACCATCTTGGCTCTTCATCAAACAAAACAAAACTTCTGGGCCTATTGTGGGTGGCAGAATCACAAACTGTGACAGGCCTGGGTTACAGATTGAAGGACATTACAGATACATAGTGTTGATTCAGCAGAAATCTGTCCTGGTCAGAAGAGATGGAATTAAATATCTTCCTATAGTTCTAAACTTTTTTCTTCCAGTTTCTACTAGTTGTGAGCCAAACCCTGGAAGCCTTGCTGATGGGCCATTGAGAAGCCAAGACAGAGGTGTCAGTCAGGTCTGAAGGGTGAGGCCTAGGAGAAAATCAGCCTGGGAGATGGACATGTGTCAGAAAGCAAAGTGGAGACAGGCAGGGCAAATAGTTCTGCATGGTGCCTGTCAGGAGGCTATGGATGTGTCCTACTCTCCTAAAGACAGGCTTCCATCTTCATGTAGTGCCACTGGGCACCTGGTAAGAGCCAGACCGAATGTTGGCAGAAGTATGAGGAAACAAACACCAAGACCACACACAGAGTGCCTTCTCCTGAGTCGGGGTGAACTGGTGGACATAGGCCCAGCAGCTACCATTATCTTTGACTCTCAAGTGGAGGCTGGAGCCGGGTCCAAGCCTGAAGGCTAAGGTGACCTGAAACACCTCATGCTGCAGGTCTGGGGTCCGTGTGTTTGCCTTGTTGACAGCTGGCTTGCTCTGCTCCCCAATTAAACTATAAGCTCTTTTAAAGTGTTTCTAAGTGTCTAGTATAGTGTTCAATTAATTCTAAAGAAAGTACAATTTCACTTCTTTCCTTGGATATAGACAGATAGCCAAAGTAAGAAAGGTCTCTCCTCTTTAGCTCCTCAGCAGATTTACTCAAACATCTAACCAGCCATGCTTCTTCTTCTTCTTTTTACCTTCTTCCTTTCAACATATGCTGAGTACTTGAGAGTAAGGAAGATGCTGTGTCTTTATTTGCTGTGGATGTGACAGATGAAATATCCGATTTTTCCTGCCACCACATGGCCAAGGGTGGCTTGCGTTATCACTCTTCATCGCCGGCCTGACAGTGTTAATGGTGATATTGTTCAGGCTGTGGTTTATGCGTGTAAGCATGGCACTTATCACGATGCACTGTAAATTTCTTGTTTAATCCTTTCCTTACCCCTCCAGACCATCTCATCTCGTAGTTTAAGATCCCCATTCTTAGAATGTGGGTCTAGGTTTAATGTACAAAAAGCCTTTCTTTCCTCTGTCTTTTAAATTTCTTGTTGCCCAGATATCAAAAAAAAAAAAAAAAAAACACCAAAAACCAAAACCAAAACCAAACAAAACAAAAAACTAACCCCACAATAACCAGTTATAAGAAAATTTGGGATTAGAGATTATATTTCAAATAGCAGTAACTTTGTTGTTGTTAAATGTCAGAATTTATGTGAGGAAAACTACAGGAGTGCTTTGACAGCATTTTTAAAAGGCTTTAACATACCATATTTTCATACAGCATGGCTCCAATTTTCTGCTCCCTCCCCAGGGGGGTGGAAGTAAACACCCTAATTTCCTCAGAGTGATTGAGATTAATGAAATGTTGGATTTTTAAAGTGTTTGATAGCCAGGACCC
>NW_006439757.1:2508234-2542462 GCF_000325575.1 Pteropus alecto
CCTCGCATAGTCAAAAATCTGTATATAACCTTCGAGTCCCCCAAAACTTTAACTACTAATAGCCTACTGTTGACTGGAAAGAAACTTTACCAATAACATAAACAGGTGATTAACACATATTTTGTATGTTATGTATATTATATACTGTATTATTACAATGAAGTTAAAGAAAAAAATGTTAAGAAATTCATAAGGAAAATATAGTTATTTATTGAAAAAATTCCGCATAGAAGTGGGTCTATGCAGTTCAAACTCATGTTGTTCAAGTGTCAACTGTATAAATAGGGGATCATATTCATTTGGGTCACCATTTCCCATAAACTCGCAAATAAACATAACAAACCCTAACTAGGGATTTATTCCTGAAAAAGAATTCTAGTTGGTATAAGTATTTTAGATCCTCTTTTCTAGGAGCCTTGAGAAGTAAGGTTTAAGGCTATTCCTTTAATTTTACATGTAGATAATAAAGTTTTCCTAGTATTTGAAAAATACATCTATTTATAGACTATAGATGATAAACGATTCAGAAGAAATCTGACTGAAAGGACATAAATGTTAAGTTCTGGAAGGGTCTTTAAATAATACTGTCTTTCTAAAGCAAGGTTCTATGGCCTGGCTCTGATGCCTCTTGAGAAGCCTTTGTTTACCTGGTTTTCTTTATATTGGGTGTGAGGTGAGCGTGGGGAGGTAAAAAGAAAACTGGAAGTGTAAAAAAAGTATTCAGGCTACTTCCAGGAACATCTTTTGCACCTCAGAAGATAACATCTCCACCTAGTGACGTTTTAATGATACTACAGTAACTCCTAAAAAAATGTTTATTTGAACTTTTCAGATTAATATGTCTACCATAATTTCCACTAGTTTAACTTTAAACGTGTATTTAATTTAATTACTGGGAATTAAGAAGACACCAACCTGAAAATGAAAATGTGTGAAATCTTTTCTGGGAGAATAAATGAGAAAGCACAAATAATAATACGATAGAACAATCATCATCCTTGTAGTTTTCAAGGTAGAAAAATGACATGTTTAAAAAAAGCTAAGTATATTCTATTAGTATATTCTAGGTTTTTTTCCTCTGCTTTATTTTGAATTAATGCAGCTTATATAAATGATATGATATTCACTGACTGAAGGGCAGAGAGTTTAGAAAAAGAATACTTATTGAGCTTCATGTGTGCATTGGGTATCATCATGCCACTCGTTTCTGGACACATTTTGAGACAGTATGGCACAGCGGTTACACCTGCAAGTTTCAGAGCCAAACTGGAGCTACTGACTTGCTGCATGACCTTGAGCAAACTACTTAAGTTCTCTGTCTCAGTTTCTCCATCTGCAACATGGGGCTACATGCGACTAGTACCTTTGCCAAAGTTACTGTGACAATGAAATGAACTAAGATGTAAAAATCCCTTAGAGTTGTTTCTGGCACAGAATAAGTACTCGTTATTTGTTAACATTATCATTTAATCCTCATGATCTCCATTTTAAACTGGGGCTCAGAGAAGTTAAGTAATTTGCTCAAGGTGTCACAACCACAAAATGGTAAGGTAGGGATTTAAGCCCATATCCGTCTGACTTCAAAGTCTTTGCTAATTCTTCATTGTTAGAGTATGTTAAAAAAAAAAAAGACATTCATTAGTGCCTTGAACATATGGAGACAACAAACAGAAATCACGAGTTATTGTGGAAGAAAGCACCTTGAGATTGGGAATTAGGGGGCCTATGTTACTGTGTAACCCAGTAGATTATTCTGGGCATTAAATTCCTCATTTGGTAAAGGAGAAGCTACATGATCTAGGTATGTTCTTTCTAGTTCTAATATTCTGTAAGTAAGTCTATGAGTCTACAGCTGACTCCTAAAGTATCTTTGTCTTTGTCTGCCATTTAATCCTGAGTTCTATCTTTAAAGGAAGCAAAATTCTGGCTATACGTGTAGTATGCCACACAACCATATCCGTGAAAGTTACTTTTAGACAAGCATAGAACCTGGTTGTTCAGCTTAGGCACTGCGAAATCCCTCCCCAAACTGAATGAAGGTAGAGTCAGGCCTATTATTGGTTGCCTGATTCAGCTCATCTAGGCATTTAAACCGCTACACTTTATATGTCTAGTCCTATTTGCAAATCAGCCTTTTAGCCTTATTCCCCCACCTTGCCCGAGTTTTTATTCCAAAAGATCCACAGTTACTATATATGGCTGTTTTGGGTCAAAGGAGCAATTTAAAACTTGAAAACTCCATCAAACGAGACAAGAACCTTTACAATCATCTGTATTTCCCCCTAAGTAACAGAAATAGGAAAATTAATATCACAACCTTTGTTTTTAAACGCCTTAAAAAAAACACGCAGAATCTTTTAGTATCACTCCATGCGTAGGTCCCCAAAACTCGTTTTCCTCGCCCTAATTGGCTAAAGTATCTGTCACTCCACCACTTTTACTCCCCTTCCAAGAAACTTCTTTGGATTTAAACCATGGTCCCGCCCACCCCCCCTCGCTCCTCCCCAGAGGTCACTGATTGGTCTAAGCGCCACTCCGCGTGGGGCTGCTTAGGCCACCGCGCGCGGCGCCCGCTGGGAGCTGAGTCTAGGCGCGAGGACCGCGCGAGCTCCCCCGGTGTGCTCCCCTCCCCCTGCGGCGACCACCGCTCCGACCGACTGGTCCCCGAAACGGTGGCGGCAGTTTGTAGTCGTTGGTCCCAGGGATTTAGGACTAACATTGGAAGACCCGAAGGGGTGAGGAGGGGATGGGGATTGCGGGGCCGCTGCCAAAGCGCTGGTAATGTCTGGAGACCCTGCCTCCAGGCCGCAAAAAGTCTTGTCCTACTCACTCTCACGCCAAATACGTAGTGAGGACCCACGCCCCGCTGGAGGCGGTGTCTGCGGGCTTCGCCCTCCCGGTGCCCCTGTCCCGTCGAGCAGCGGGATGGCAACTGTCACAGGCACGGCTTCCCAGCCCCACGGGGCATCTTTTGCTCGGACAGCTCCAGCTGTCAGCCCTCCCAGCGCGTGGTCCCAGCCGTCTGGCCCCCCAGCGCCCCGTCTCGTCGGGGCCGTTGGCCGCTCCTTCCGCCCCACGGGGCCCTGCCCTCTCTCCCCCTTATTTCCGCCCTTCCCCGCCGCCTTCCGGCCGCTTTCCACCTGCTGCCCTCCATGTTCTTCTCCTAACCCTCCCCTCCGTCGACCACCGCAGGTCAGGCCACCCGCCTTACCTCTCAGCAGGACGGCCGTTGTGGGCACCCACGCGTTCCTTCTAGAGGCTTTGAGACAACGCCCAGGGGGTCCCGATAGCTGGGTGAGATTTGGCAATCACGTCGTGGTTTTCACTGAGTTCTAACTGGGGATGAGCCTGGAACTTTCCTCTGCCTTTGACTCTCTTCCTGTTTCTACCCCTAGTGTTCTCTTGTGTGTTGGGTTTTGAACGTTGGAAGGCTGCGGGTCTGCGGGAAAGATAACTGACCACCTTTCACCCGTGACACGCGGCTGGCAGCCATGGACGGTAAAACAGGCAGCAGTACCATCTTTATTTGCTAACATCAGACAGTTTTAATTACTAATTCGTAAAATATTTTCTTTGGGTTAATGGAGAGAGCACGGAACCAGGCGTCAGAGGACCTCCGATTTAATCCTGGCATGATATTAATTCTGAGATCCTTGAGAAGCCCCTCGATTTATTTGGGCACCGGTTATGTGAATTTAGTTTAGCTAATGTTGAAGTCTCTTTAAGCTCTCTCTTACATTCTTGAAACTATAGTCTTTATATATGGTCATTCTAATAAGGCTAAAATAATTTAGGGGATATTAGCAGGAGCTTTTTAAGACGGCTTATCTTACAAATTTATCTCATTTTGTGTTCGAGGATGGAGTTAGAACAGGAACCGGGATATAACATATTCGCATGTCGGTAGAATTTTGCTTAAATAATTAGAAGACTGACAAACTTTTCTTTGGAGCCTTTCAAAGTTAAAGCTCCTTATGGGCTCTAATGACAGATTCCTTTCCAGGGTTCGCATTTAAAACATTCTATTTTAAAATTAGTTTCTTTGCAACTATGTGCCATTATAGACATGAAGATGACTATTAGTACCAAATATTAGTGTCGCCTTCGTTTCGGCTTAAGGCACTGCTTTAATTGCTAATTTTCACGTAAGAAGGTGAAGTATTGGACTTGAACATTATTGCCAAAGATTATAGTACATAAAACACTTGAAATATAAACATGTATATAACTGGATATATTATGAGGTAAGAATTATTCATAAGAATCTGCCTAATTTATGAACTAAAGCTTCGTATTTTCAATGGTGTAATGTTTGTTAGGAAACTTAGACATGTCGGTTTAAGGAAGGTTTGTGAATAGAAATCAAATGATTGATGTAAAATCTGCCCAGATTTTCATATTACTGCCGCGTGTTGTTTCTCATTTTCCTACTTGACCGTTTCCAAAGCAAGAAAAAGAGGGAAGAAAATATGATTTCTATGTTCAAATTTTAACATTTCAGATGACAAATTGTAGAAGACTTTAAGGAATAGTAGTGTAATATTTTGTCGTATTGTACAAGAATTTTGGTTCTATTGTAGATATTTTTATCCTAAGTTCAAAGAGCATTACACTTTTGTCTTCAAAGCAATATTTAGAAAGTTCTTAGTTATAATTATTTTTTAAATAGTTCAGTTTTTAAATCTTTTTAAATTTAAACCTGCCCTCCACAGTATTACTAGAGGTTGTGAAACATCTAGTACTAAAGCTTTTTATACATTCTGTATTTAACTTATAGGAATAAAAATGTGCTCTTATTCTTTAATAAAATTTAAAAATGGAATTGAACTCATCTTTCTATACCTTTTAATTTGAAATGTTAGACTTATATATCAATACACTTTGACTAATTATTTAAATTTGCTAGCCATGTTGCTATAGTGCAGTCTGTCACTAAAATGTGTTGTCACTAAAAAAATCTCCATTGACCTGGCAACCATGGTCTAAGTGTACCACACTCAATAACAACTAAACTAACAAGTCTGGAATTTAATACCATGTAATTTAAGGAATGCCATAAAGATCTAATGTGCTTTCTATAAAAGCATTTTGATACCTTAAAAATTATTTTTTTCACTATTACATTCAGTTTTTAAAAATCACAGTAAAACTTGTGTTCATTTTTACAAATTCATAAATTTTTGTAGTAATTCAGAAATGACGTTTCAATTGAAGTAGTTTGAATGAGTTGACACATTCCTTTAGATAAATGATTAATTTTCATTTATATTTTGCTAAAACTATACCTGTCTTTTTTCATAATATAGTTTCTATTTTGGAAGGCAGTACAAATTTGAAATTTCTATTTTTGTTAACTTAAGATGCTTAAAATTAAAGAAGATGTAGTTAGCATTTAAAGCTAAAGCTTGATTCAGATTGCTGCTTGAATATCTGTCCTGTGATTAGCTGTGTTATCTTGGCCTTCTGTCTTACAGCTTTATAGGTTTTCTTTTCTTTCTTCTTTTACTTTTGAACTCATCTGGAAAGGGATCTTTGAAAGTCTGAAGTTTAGGAAAAATTTAGCTGTGAAAGTTGGAGTTCATAGATGGTACAACAGTTTTTAATCTACCCTACCAAGTCTTTTTTGCACCAACCATTTGTGTCATTCTCTTGCTCAGGGCCCTCCTTCCCTTACTCAGATTCCTTGGGTCAGCAGGGTAAGGAAAAAAGTTTGTAGAACACTTTGGAATGTGAATCCACAGCTGCAAATGTCAAAGGACTACTCGAGCCTGAAAGCTTCAGTTGGTATGTCAGCTTTGTCATGAAGTATAGGGTTGCTGTGCTTCCTTGGAATTTTGGTAATTCTCAGATTAATTCTGGAATATTTTAGAATGAATATAAAGATACTGTATGCCACTCTAAGATTTGGTTTCTAATTATCTGGTTGAGGTTCTTGAATTCTGGCTCTTTTAGAAATGTATTTTGGTTAAATTAAGTATGGTGTTAAAGTTGATGTTTTTAAACTTTCTTATTTGTGAATTAGATATGTGTATATGTTACCTTTGTTTTCAAGGTTTTAAGGCAAGAACACATTCTTTTCCAAAGAGAGAATGGGATTGGTGACCCTCCAGTGTGTTTTATTCTTCTATGATTTCAAGTTTTTGTAATATGTTGGTTGAGATTTCTTTACATGTACTAAGTCTGGCATATGTTCTGGTCATTCTCTAATAAGAGTCTTTAATGTGGGGACTGACTTATTTCAACACGAGACCCTAGATAATATCTTTAAAAATACAACATTAGAGACATGAATCAACCCAAAATGTGTATCTGTAAGGTAATTGCAGGGCTGGGTTGGGCAGATGGGAATTTCTGCCCTCATGTGACCCAGAGTTTAAACCATAGCAAGTTTGCAGGTGTTTTGTTTGGTCTGTACAGTTTTTGTTATTGTATTTATAATTGGATTAATTTTTAGGTTTTTTTTTTTTTTTTGACTTTTGCAATACTCTGTTTTCAAAGGACAATGGACGTCTTGTAGAGATATTGCTCTTTAGAATGCAAGCTTAAAACACAGAAGGCACCTAACTGGATGATGATGATGATGATATTAATATTTCCTGGATTGTAAATCCTTTTAAGGCAGGGTCTATGGTTAAACTCTCTGTACTACAGTTTGGAAGGGTTGTTAAAGGCCACGTTGTCCAGCAGTACACCCTTTGCTTGACTCTCTACTGCATGTCAAGCCCATGTTTGAATACTTCCATTTGGCAGAAAGCTACCTCCTGTGGCAGCCCTTTCCAACCTTGTACAGCTGTCTCTGCTAAGTAGATATATTGAAGCACTCTCTGTCTCAGGCACTATGTCCCTGTGGTTGTAGTTTTTGTCTGTTAGGGACATTGATATTACTAAAAATCAAGTAAAGTGACTTGGATATAGAAAACAGCAGTAAATGTATATAGTATTGAACTCAATTGTGAGAATTCGACTTACGTTTTTGAATTGGGATGTGGAACTAAAATATACCCTGGACTAAATTCGAACATGGTTTTTCACCAGATTGCTTTTTAGTTATGCCATTTTTATGCCTGTGAATATCTGAACATATAAATGGAAATGACATTTATGTAGCTGTACAGTTTTAGTATGTAAATGCAGCTCTTTGGCTCTCAAATTTTAAAAATCGAGAGATTTCACATAAAAATCAGAGTTCTGGCTTCTGTTGTAAAATTGGAAAATTTGGCATAACTGGAAAAACTGGATTTCTTTATGGTAACTGTTTGCTAGACTTGAGTAACCACTGCCCTTTTCAGATTGTACATTGACTTTGGTTAAGCACAGGCCATAGAACATCTTACAGTCTTGTACTTGGCCTTTCCACTCATTTAAGGTTTCTTGCTAAGGCCTTGTAGGCATCTGAGTTGGTCATTTTGTGGATACTCAGAGTGAACGTGTCCAAAATGAACTCTGATCTTTACCCCTAAAATCTGTTCTCTCTCAGCCTTCCTCACCTCTCTGCTTCTCATGGCTCAGGCCAAAACTTTGGTCTTATTTCTGACTTATTCTATTTATCTCATGATCCATATCCAACATGTGAGAAAACCCTCTTGGGTATACCTTCAAATATAGCTCTTATCAGAGACTTCTTTTCCCCTCCTCTTGAATATCTCTGGTCCATGCCACCATCATCTCTCACCTGAATTTTAGTTTTAGTCTTCTAATTGGTCTCTCTGCTTCCATCTTTGCTCTTATATTGACTTCTCAACACAATAGTTAGATGATCCTTTTAAAATGGAAGACCTTATAACTCCAGTGCTCAGAATCTACAGGGGCTCCTCATTTAACTCAGAATAAAAGCTAAAGTCCTTCATTACCTGACTTTCAAGGTTTGTGTGACGTGGCAGCTTGTTACCTCGCTGACTTCACCTTTTACTATTCCCTGGTTTTACCGTATTGGTTCCCTTGCTATTCCTTATATGTGCCATGCACACTTTCATTTTTGGGCCTTTTGTCCTCATCTTTCCATTTGTGTGAAATACTCTTCTCCAATAACTGCATGGATAGGTTCCCTAATTCTTTGCTCCAATGTTCCCTTCACAGTGAGGCCTATACTGGTTATTCTATTTAAAATTGCACCCTTTCTTTTCCTGCCAACCTCCTCCCCTCTTGTGCTCTATTCTTGTTCTCTTTCCCCCTACTGTTACCTTTTAACATATATTATTATTTTATTATCATTTGTTTTTCCCATTAGAGTATAAGGTATATAGGGAGGATTTTTGATCTTTTATTTATTGATGTATCTCAGATATAATAGTTCCTGGCACATAGTTGGTGCTTAATAAACCCTTGTTGAACAAATGAACGAATTTGAGTTTTAAGTCCCTGGTCTGCAGTTTGTATTTTCCTTACTCTTTTATTAATTTATTAGACAATATTATTTTATCAGAAATTAATGTTATTTTATTGTATATTAATTAGATAATACATTTATAGTACTCATGCAAAATGCTGTTTTAAATCGTTTATGCTTAATCCTGACAACAATGCTATGAGATAGAAACTATTATCCACGTTTTACAGACAAATAGACTGAAGCCAAATTTGCCCAAAGTCACAGCTAGTAAGGGGAAGAACCAGGATTCACACGTAAGCAGTCATTTGGTGCCTGAGTTTGCTCTGAATTATGATACCATGCTACTCTTTATTTTTAGGAAAGTAGCTTTTTATTATGTGTATTGCAGATCATTTTTCCCTGTTTGTAATTTTCTGTCTTAGTTTTGTGATTTTTTTTTTTTTTGCTTTCCAAAAGCTAATATTTATGTAGTAAAAATAATCTAGTAATATTTTCCTTTAAGGTTTTTTGTTTATGTATTAGAAGAGCCTTCTGGATTCTAAGAATTAAAGAAAAATAAAATAAATTTGCTCATTTTTATCCCTTAGTTCTGATTTGTAGAAGCTTAAGATAATCAGGTATGTATTTTATATCACTTTGATTACATTGTGGAGATTTCATTAGAAAGAGATGAGACTAAAACCTGGAACAGTTAGGAACATAGTACTAATTCAAGTAAGAAATAATTGAGAACAGGCTGTGGGGATGGATTGGAAAAGATTGATTTCAAGAGATAATTAGAAGGTAAAATATGCAGGTCTTTGTGACTGATTAGCTGTGAGTCAAAGGAAGGATTCTGGGTTAACTCCCAGGTTTCTGGTTGTGAAAGTTTAGAGAAGGGAGTGTGTTGTACCATTTATTGGTTGAATGGATAAATTGATGGAGATATGGTAAAACTGGAAGGATAGGTTTGGAAGATAAAATGACATTTAGTTTTGGATATATTGCATTCAGGATGCCTATTGAACATCTCGTTCTCAATACTTATATTTGTTATGCAGTTTGATAAATGAATCTTAGCTTCATAAAGAAAACCAGGCTTCAGAGATTAAGGAAAGGAGGTAGATGGCAGGTAGAAACTATATGTGTGCATTGTTTTCTTCAGAATTAATTCATTGGATGCAACGTAATAACTTAGAAGGAGCTTTAAAGACTGTAAACAGATCGTGTGTGTGGTATGATACGAATGTGTTTGTAGCTATATTGATTGTCACTGAGCAAAATTCACTTATCTTAAAACTAGGAAAGACTTTAGAGGTCATCTAATTTGAACTATTATCAGCTTATAATTTCTGAATATGCCATTTGCATAAAAGTCAATTTGGAGGTTTCTTTGTTCCTTGAGTTAAAAGTACTAAAAGGTATATCAAAAGCATTTTCTTGATGGTGGGGAGGGGAATGTTTAAGATCAAGCAGACCTGGGTTTGAATTCTGTCTGTGCCACTTTCTGGCTCTGTGATCTTGGATAATTTATCTTTCTTAGCTTCAGTCTTTTTCATATGTAGAAATAATAATTTTGTTTTAGCAAGATTGAGACTCCCTTCTAGTCATTGTAGAGACTAGAGATAATGTGTAGAAATTCCCTGGCATTTATAATAGGTCTTCTAAGTAAACTGAACCTTTAATGATTGTATTCTCAGCCTATTTTTGTCTAATGTTACAGTTTTGTTCTGAAATAAATTAGTGTAAAAATAAATTGAATATCTGGATTCTAAACTATACTTATTTGCAGGTGTTTAATCATTTGAAAGATTCCAATATTTGCATAAAATTAGTATTTGGGTTCAGGACCAAAAAATGAGTCCTAGAGGTTTTTGTTTTTTATTTTTTAACAACAATTAACTGATTTAATATTCATAAAAAACTATGAGATAGGCAACATGATTATCTGTATTTTACAGATGAGGAAATTGAGGTACAGAGGGGCTATGTAATTTATCCAAAGTTATATAGCTAGTAAACGAAAAGAAAGGACTTGAATCTAGGAGTCTGGCACCAGAGCCACTGTGCTATATAGTAAGAACAAGTGAGTATAACTGCAGTGACAGTTTTACTTACTCTAGTGCAGTGATCCTTTGGTAATGTCCTCTCTACTCACACTTTTTATCTACCTTAGAGATACTGATACTCTTCCCTAGGTATGTGTCTTCCACATCATACTAAACCCTCCACCTTTGAGAAATGAATGTTTCTCAAAAAAAAAAAACAACACAAAAAAACCCCAGCAAAACCTGCTGCCTGTGCCAACAGTGTGGCTGCATGAACAGTTAAGATTTACGGGTCTCCAGTATTTTTCAAATGAACCTTGATTTAACCTTTTGTAATTTCAGCAAGCCTTTTAAATACATTGCCTCATTTAATCCTAACAGCAGCCTTGTGATGAACTATGTTGGTGTTCTCATTGTACAAATGAGAAGACTCGGTGTAAAGAAACTGAATAACTTGTCCAAGGTTGCACAGCTACGGAGTGGCAGAGCTAAGTCTGAAATTGAGGTGCTGTGGCTGAAAATTTCATGCTGTTTAAAATGCCTTGCTACAGTGATTTGATTTTCATTTATAATTAGAAAATTTCTGTTTAAAGCCCAAATAGCTCTTCTAATGTATTTCCCCCCATACTGTGGATTTTAATTTTTGTATTTGTTTATGGTAATGTCAAATGAGAGAGAGACATAAAACTAAGAAAATAAATCAAAGTATTGATCTTTAGGATCGGTGTAATCTTTTTGACAACTGGAGGATGTGGTAATTTAGTTCACTTAAAAAAATTAAAAACATTTTTATATACAATGGCCAACATAGACCTTAGCTTCTCTTCCCTAGCTTCTTTCCATCCATTGATGTTAGTTTCTTAAGCTGCTGCTAGTAGGAAATCACAGTAGCTCCTGTTTCTGCCTAGAGGACAGGCGGTCGTGATCCCTGCTCTCTCTAGTAGCTTCTAGTAGATAGGAGCTCTGTTTTCTTATTCCAGATGTCTGTTCAATTTCTGATAACTGGTGGAGCTCGTGAGGATTCCTGACAACATGAGTGGTATCGGCATAGGGTACATTTACTGGACAAGTAAAGGCACAGAAAAACCCAGTTGGCCTATACCATAAAATAACTTAAACCTTGGGCTGTATAGATCGACAGTGGTCATATATTCATCAACAGCAGTGTATTTATTTCCTTACTCCTGCTTTCTTTTTTCTAACTCTCGTTCACTTCTGTTTTCCCACTCTTGTTTTTGTTGCTCCTTATGTTGTTCTCTTTTCCACCTTTGCCTCCCTTTTTTGTAGCTTAGGCCTTGTAAAGGTACTGCTTTCTTGATAAGTGACATTAAAAGAAGTTTCCAGCCTCCACTCTAGAGAAGAATTTTGGTGCAGGACTGCAGTGATCATCAAATGTAGCAGCCACAACTATCCTTGATTTCTTGCAACCAAAAGAAATACTTCATAGTTGCCTGGTGCTCCATGTCGTAAACACTGTCTGTATACTTTGTTTTAGGGACTGCAACCATGAATGAAGAAAATATAGACGGAACAAATGGATGCAGTAAAGTCCGAACTGGTACTCAGAATGAAGCAGCATTACTTGCTTTGATGGAAAAGACTGGTTACAACATGGTTCAAGAAAATGGACAAAGAAAATTTGGTGGTCCTCCTCCAGGTGTGGGTTTCTTTATGTTAAAAAAAAAAACCAAACCTGAATCTTTAATGTGGTCATTTCCATTATGTGTGTATCTGCACAAGTATCCCAAACAGTAGCTCTTTTCATTGTAACTGATTTAAGACCTTAACAATCATTTTTACTTGTTAGGGAAAAGAGGTAGGTTTTATAATGTTATGCATGTTTTACCCTTACATTTTTCACTTCCGCTCTTGGTTTAAGAAGCAGTTGAGAAAGAGATTGGGTTGGGTTTAGAAAGAAGTCAGGATTGGGTCAATGGGGAAAAGGGTACTCTAGCTATTATTAGAGAGGAGGTGGTTTTGGGAGGAATTTGAAAGAGCAGTGAGTAGAGGAATGGTGTCTATACTAGATGCAAATCCGATATAATGTTTTCTTTTTCTACCAGTAGCCAAGGCCACTTCTTTGCTCAAACCCTCCAGTTAACTTTCTGTCAGACTTAAAAATGAAATCTTGGCCTCTAGCTACATGAATGGCCACATTACCTACCACTTTACTCCTCCCTCAAGTACATGTTAGTCACACAGGCCTGCATGCTCTGAGTTGTTCTACCGTATAAAATACTTGCATTTTTTACTTCCTGATATATCCTCAAGACTCATTCCCTCATTTTATTCAGGTCTCTGCTTAAACTTCATGTCCTTAGAGAAGATTTCCCTGACTACGAAAAATATCAACACTTGTGTGGCTTTATTTTTCATCATAGCACTTACCATTCATTGTCTCCTTTCTCTATTGAATATAAGCTTCTTAAGGGACGGGGTTTCTATTTTGTTCTCTACTGTATCCCCCAGTACCTAGAATAGTGCATGACACAAAGAAGGCTCACAGTAAATTTGTGGAAGTAATGAATGAATAGTGAATATAAGGATCTTATTAGAATTTATCTGTATTTATTTTTGTCTTTCAGGTTGGGAAGGTCCACCTCCACCTAGAGGCTGTGAAGTTTTTGTAGGAAAAATACCTCGTGATATGTATGAAGATGAGTTAGTTCCTGTATTTGAAAGAGCTGGGAAGATATATGAATTTCGACTTATGATGGAATTTAGCGGTGAAAATCGAGGTTATGCTTTTGTGATGTACACTACAAAAGAAGAAGCCCAATTAGCCATTAGAATTCTTAATAATTATGAGATTCGACCAGGGAAGTTTATTGGTGTGTGTGTAAGCCTGGATAATTGCAGATTATTTATTGGAGCTATTCCCAAGGAAAAGAAGAAAGAAGAAATTTTGGATGAAATGAAGAAAGTTACAGAAGGAGTTGTAGATGTCATTGTTTATCCAAGTGCAACTGATAAGACTAAAAATCGCGGTTTTGCATTTGTTGAATATGAATCTCATAGAGCTGCTGCTATGGCTCGGAGAAAACTAATTCCAGGTAAGCCTATCCCTTTAAAGGTTATTTTCCCATATCCACCTTATTACAAATATGGAAAAATGATAGAATCTCTTAAATTAGTATTGTGAAACTATATAATGCCCTTAAAGAGAAATAAAGATTGTTTAAGAAAGTAAAATAAATGATTTTAAAAGACTCATTATTATAAATGAATCATTATTTATAATAATTTACTGATTTACTGAATGTATATATTTATATTGAGCTGTTAATTGTTGTTTGATAAAAATCCAAAAGACAATGTGTAATTCTTCTAATAAAGATCTGTCTTTGAAGTATATTTGTTCTATTGACTCTTTAAAACTAATTCCACTGTCAGTTCTGGTTAGATTTGCCTTAGTAAACTTTCATGTAGATAGGACACTGTAATGATTAACTAAATATATTGATATGTATTTGAATTTCAGCTTCTTTGGATAAATAGTTTTACTTAACAATATTTGACTTTTGTTTTAATTGTCTTCAGATTAATTAATTTTTTTTACAGGAACATTTCAACTATGGGGCCATACCATTCAGGTAGATTGGGCTGACCCAGAGAAGGAGGTTGATGAGGAAACCATGCAGAGAGTTAAAGTTCTCTATGTAAGAAATTTAATGATCTCAACTACAGAGGAAACAATTAAAGCAGAATTCAATAAATTCAAACCTGGTGCAGTTGAACGGGTAAAGAAACTTAGAGATTATGCGTTTGTTCACTTTTTTAACCGAGAAGATGCAGTGGCTGCTATGTCTGTTATGAATGGAAAATGCATTGATGGAGCAAGTATTGAGGTAACACTGGCAAAACCAGTAAATAAAGAAAACACTTGGAGACAGCATCTTAATGGTCAGATTAGCCCAAATTCTGAAAACTTGATTGTGTTTGCTAACAAAGAAGAGAGCCATCCAAAAACTCTAGGCAAGCCACCAGCTCTTCCAGCTCGTCTCAATGGTCAGCATAGCCCGAGCCCCCCTGAAATCGAAAGATGCACTTATCCATTTTTTCCTGGAACAAAGCTTACTCCAATTAGTATGTATTCTTTAAAATCAAATCATTTCAATTCTGCAGTAATGCATTTGGATTATTACTGCAACAAAAATAATTGGGCACCACCAGAATATTATTTATATTCAACAACAAGTCAAGATGGGAAAGTACTCTTGGTATATAAAATTGTTATTCCTGCTATTGCAAATGGATCCCAGAGTTACTTCATGCCAGACAAACTCTGTACCACGTTAGAAGATGCAAAGGAACTGGCAGCCCAGTTTACATTACTTCATTTGGGTAAGTTAAAAATATTTTAAATAATATTGTAGAATATGAAATATATATTATAAATTCATTTATTTTGAACTCAACATTAGTGGTGAGTATTTAACATAAATTTTAGCTCAGTTTTATGAATTCCTGGTAAATTTTGAGACTTTTCTCCTATAGAATCTTCCTATATTTAGCTTTTTAAACCTTACTTATGAGAACATTTGGTTTTGATTTACTTTAGAGTTCATGATCCTGTTTCATTAATTTATTGTTTTGTAATGACTCATCCTCATTTGAAATAATAATTTCTACATAAGTTATAGGATTTATTACTTAAAGCAATTTATAAGAGGGCCCCTGCATCTTTGGTGAAGTCTACGCAGTAATCTTTGAGGGGGAGCAAGGGTAGGAAGTTGGTAAAATCAGAAGCATTTCAGAGGGGTCGTGTGTAGACACAGCCTTATGATCACCAATCTGGAAATTTGTTATTACTCATGAAAGACAAAAAGCATCATTAAAAGATGTTCGTGGCTATTCTATTCTTTAATTCCATGCTTTAAAAAAAAATGTTTCTCTAAAGCATTTGAAGGGTAATTAAGAAAGGTTTTAGATCATGTGCTAACTAAATATTTGGCATTGTGAAGGAAGAGTATAATATCACTCTGGTATTCTCCTACTTCCCGTTTTTTACTTTTTTGTTAGCTACCTCCTCCCTACCAGTCTGTCTCATTTTTAAATGCAGCTGTAGATTTCAGTTAGTGATGACTTTGTGCCCCAAATAATATTTATTAGAAGAATACTGGTTGCTTGAAAATCAACAATAAAAAGGACAAGTCTGCTACTAAGCACTGTAGTTGTTTCTTGATTATAATTGTCAAACTCTTAGCTTAAAACTGATTTATTATATGGTTGCAGAACCATACTACTGAAACATATCTATCTCTTTAAAGTTGATATTCTCAAATTTGTTAAGAGAAGGCAGTCAAAAAGGAAAAACATTGTCAAAAGAGAAAATAATTTTTATGTATTTTATAGACTTGCTTACCCATCATAGGCACTCTCATATGATGTTATTTTCAAGAGATTCTGATTTGGAGATCTCGTCATAATTTTAGTACTGAAGGTAGGATTTCCCTCAAAGAAACTTTTCAGTAGTGTCCTCAATTGTTAGTTTTGGAATATTTGGTCATTTTACAGTTATCTAAGTTAATTCTTAGATATGATTTCCATTAATGTACAAAATAGAGACCTTCCATTTCTCTCTTAATAAAGACAATCTAAGTTAAATATAAAATTAGGTGGGTAGCAGATAATTCAAATTATGGTTCTTAAAGAAAAATGGATCAAATTAATTCTTTTTTTGAGTAGAATATAGATAATTAGCTGGTGAGCAAGATTTTCCCAGGATACTTATGTTTGATCTAACATTGTAATGCTAAAATATATTTTATTTCTATCCCCACTCATTTACCTTACAAATTTAACTTAAATTTCCAAGATTCTTAACACATTGTCTTAATTTATGTTAGATTTTCTGTTACGACATCGTTTGCCCATCTGGTTATCCCATAAAGATCAGATGTTATATGGAACCAGAGGTCTTTTTTCATCAGGTTTTAATTTAATATTAAGATGTTTTTAATTGAGTCCTACTGCCATAATTAACTCATTATAAATTTTAGTTCCCAAAGAAAACTGTTGTTCAGGTATAGTATTCCCAACTTGATTATGTTTAATTGGGGATAAAATTAGCTTTAATAAATGAAATGCTTAAAGGGCACAGGCAGTTTGCTTTATAGTCATCTATTCAGATTTTATCAAATCCTTATATGAAAGCTGCTTATAATAAAAAATTGAGCGATTTGTGTTTTATGTATTTTCTCAATCTATTCACCATCAGAGAAAAGAGTTGAGATCCAAATATAAGCCAAAAATTTCAGTTAAACACTAGAGCTTGTTTGGATGCAGTATATAAGGCCTAGGGCCTTATCTACAGATAGTAACTGAATAATCCTTATTGTGATTGACTAGAAATATGAATAAAGGTTAAGTTAGAGGCAACTGAGGGGAAGGAGAGATGGAATTCAAGGAAGTGGAAGAGTCCGAGATCTGGGCTCTAGGAATCTTTGATCAGAAAACAAATGTCAGACTTTTCAGAGGACATGTGCGATAGACAGCCAGGAGGTTACATCATTGTGGCCATGTACTGGCTTGCTTTTTCCTTCTATTAATATTGGAGCCTCTGGGCTTTAAAGTGTTGATGCATTTTTACCTGCAGTTTCCTTTAGGTGAAGGTTGTAGGGTTTCATTGGATGTTTCAGGGCTGAGAACAGGGTGGTAGTAGTGTGTTCTCAGAGGGGTAACGGGAGTGTGATAGTGATATCCTGCTAAATGTTTAGTATTTCAAGCATTGGGTTTTTCTGAGATCTTGAGAAGTTATTGGTTGGTCCCTCAGATGTAGTTCATTAAGTTCATCTTTTGGCTCTATTTTCTTAAAGAATTTGAATCAATTTCCTAGATGGTGAATTTTAGCTACTATTTTAAAATGTTTTCTTTGGGTGTGGTAACTTAAAAAAATTGCTTTGATACTCTTCTATTAACCTTTTCAGTTTGATGCTATTTCAAGTATTATCTAGTCTTACCTTGATGATCTTTGATATGTGATATAAGCAGTCATTTACATTTTTATTTCAGAGCTCTTTAAGAGTATACTTTCAGTGTCCACGTTGTTTTGGCATTATGCCTATTTTTTCAAGTTTGAAAAATAAAAGAGACAAAAATTAGACTTTATTTAGTTTATTGACTGTCATTGGTGTTTTAAGGAAAATAGAAGTTCTTTTAAGGGGTAACAGGCACCTAAATGAGTGCTAGAAGTCAAGAGAGTCTACTTCTGGTGACCATGGAGCACTCTTACCAGAATCCCAGAAGTTCTTGGTGTATAGTCTCTTAAAATCAGTTTTTAAAATGTGTGTGTGTGTATTTCCCAATTAAATTGCGCTCTATTTTAAGCAAAATGCTCTCGTTAAAAGAAAAACTAAAAGCTGGGGTTAATGCCAAAATTGAACCCTCGGTTTTTTTTTTTTTTAATACTTCACAGTTAGAGACCATCTTCATAATATCAGAGAATAACCTCTTTAACCTCACTGGAAACTCTTTACTCAACCAGGAGGATAAGAAATTATGTATTATGTGGTTATAATTAAGAACTTGTAATAAGTGGGATACTCAGTGGGTTTAATGAGTAGAATGCAGACTTGAGGGCTAGGACATAGATTCTACATCAAATATTTGATGTATGGAGACTTCTTGGGTTATTCAGTATCAGACCTTTTCAAATAAACCTTTTCTGTTTTACAATTTTATATATCTTTGATAATGGATGAGACTATTAGTGTGAATAATACTGCTTTTCCTAAAATGTTGCCTCTGTTTTGACTCTGGGCCTTCCAGTATTACTACTGCTTTCTCCTGGAGGGTTCTTCGCCATCTAGGAGTGGAATAAGGAAAATCAAGGAGATAAAGGAAAGTTCTGGAGAGTTATAGTTTTGAAGAAGAAAGTACCGGAGAATACCTACTGGAAGGAGGGAGGTAGCCTCAATGTGTGTTGATAATTCACCTTGATAAATAATTTATTAACAGTTGTAGACAGGGCATTTCTTGTTTCTTATATAATACTGATGAAGTGAGTCTTTTTTTTTTACTCGTATGACCACCTAATGCTTTAAAACGGGTGAAGAACCTCTGTCGCCAACCAGCTTGTGCCTTTGTTTTAACTTCATCAGTTTTCTGTTGTTTTGGCCATGACTAATGAAGTTTAATTGAACAAATTTTTTTTTGAATACCTCTAATGTGCTAACTATACTTTCTTAAGCATTAAGGTGCTAAACAGCTCTTAACGGAGTCTACTGAAGAAGGCAGAGACACAAACTCTATGCATAGGCTACTTTGGGAGTACAGAGGAAGGGCACATCTCCCACTTGATCTGAGTTGTTAATCTTGAGGAGAGTTTGTGGCCAGAAACAGACACAACATAACCAGATACCTATTAGAAAAACAGCATGGTGGTGGGTTAATGGCAAACAGTACTGTACGGTGGTTTTTTTTTTTTTTTTTTGGTGATTTCAGTCAGATTTTAAGAATTAGAAATTGAAAGAAAGTAGACGTTTTAGTTAATTGAAATTTCGTCAGTTCTGCTTTGTGAAACTTTACAAGTATTTTTTTTTTTCTGGTACAACTATGTTGACATGACTTTTCCTCTGAGCAAGTAATTTTTTTCTAGATGAATCTATTCTGATTTGTGTGAACTATTTTTCTGTGTGAATTTCATCTTTTTAATATCTTCTGCACTTTCTTTTTTAAGTATTCATTTTTGTGACTGACTTGAATATTGCTTCTTATATTTGACTATGTAATGACATACATCATTAGAATCTTTGATTTTTTTCTGGTGATTGAGTGGTAAAATATTTAGTATACATATTTTAAGCTTGATACCACTGTTTGCTTTCCCTTTAATATTTAAATTAGGTTTTGGTTTGCTAGCACTTAAAACATGGTTGAAAGTTATGAAACAGAAGACACAGCTGGGTGAAGGTATACTATTCTGAGAAGTTTTAATGTGAAAAAGAAGCTGCTTTTTTTCTTATGAGGTATTTCCAGATTGATGGGCGCAAGTGCAAAAATCAAATTTCGATTTAAAAAGTTTGCCAATAAATTGCTTTGAAACAAAGAGAAACTTTAGTTGTTTTTTTTTTTAACTTAAGAGATAATTTTAGGAGACACTTAAGCTAGGTACAATATAATAGTGATATCATAATGAAAAATTTAACTGTAAATAATTAGAGGAAAAATAGTAAGACTTTTAGACAGTTTTTCTTTCCTTTCCAGTTTTAATTACAGATCTAACTTTGATGATACCATTTCAAACTGGTATTTTAAAGAACCAAAATTTGCTGAATTTGCTTTAAAATTCACTTAGATAAATAAGAAGTAGAATCAGCATCAACATTTTATACATTAATTTTTCCTATCAAGTGGTGAGACAAAAATTCCATTAACTCAACTATGTGTCTTTGACCCTCTGCGAGGGCCCAGTATTTATGAAAATATATTTCTCTTCCTCTTGAAACAACTATTTTTTTCCTGAAAGACCATCATGTGATATTTCTTATAATTCTTATCTTAATAACACTTGTATTAATAGACCATAATAATTTTGGAGTTAGCACTGTGAGAGCTGTAGCTTAGTACAGTAATGAGTAATCAAGTACAAGTACAAGAACCTGTAGTCTCTGCCACCAACACACTGTGACCTTAGAATGGCAAACTAATCATTTATTCTTCGTGGATCTCAGTGCTTTTACTCTAAAATATGAGGGCTTTCTTTGACTTCTAAAGCTTCTCTTATTCCCTAAATTTATGGTTTTGTTTAAAATATGGTCAAAATCTGATGGACCAAAAATAATACTTGAAATTTTTATGTCAACCAAAATACATACTTAAGTTTAAATAGTTTAAAATTAAGAGCTGCTTTTGCAAGAATTAACCCTTTATCAGTTTAATATTCCTTTATACATTTCAAAGCTTATGTCTGTCTACAACAGAATAACTGGGTTAAAAAAATGAAAAATTCATCATTTGCATGATGACAAGTACTTGTTTTTTGGTTATTTCCTTATTTGAGTTTATTAATTATAATTAAAAATTATAATTAAAACTAAAATTTTATAAAACAAATCTTAATTATTTAAAAGTTTAGAAATTAGTTTTCTTTTTGTAACAAGATCTAAGAAAATGATGTGTATTAAAACATACCATCTGACCAATATTTGTTCCATAGTTATGTCATTAACTGATTAAAGTGATCATGTGATTGCATTTACTTTATACATTCGTTTAATCATGCTTGATCCTCTATTCTATAATTTCTTAGTATCTTTGGTTAATACATTCCTAAAATACTTGTTCTAGTACACTAGTTTTAACAGTAACTGCTGCTTTATTAATTTATAAATTTAACATAATTTTATCATTTAATATTTTAGAAAATAACAATTTATAAAATTTCCTTGCCTGAATCAGTAGGACTGTAAATGTTGCCTATATGTTCCAGTCTTAGATGTCAGCAACAATTCGTAATTTTGCCACATGGTGTCGCCTAAATGTATTTCTTAACCTGGCTTGAAAAGGAATTTCAATGTTATATTGATCCTCCCCCCTCCATGGCTTGGTTATTTTTTGGGTTTAGAATCAGTAAAATCTGTGAGAAGCTGCACATAGTCTTCAGCATATCGTGCCTTTATTTTTGCTTCCTCTTTAATATTTAGTAGGCAATAATTACTTATGCTATTGCAGTATAATTTAGTGAATTATATAAGGGCTAGTAAATGGAGACAAGATGTTTTGGAAGATTGGTTTTACTGTGGTGAACTTTTTCAAATCATCATCTGTGCTTTTAACTACTTTAAAATTATTCAGTGTCAGTCGCTTCTAGGCTTTTTGGTTAAGGTTGAATATAGTATCTACTACTTACTAGTTAATTTTGGATATATAATCTATCCTAGATTAATACATCCTCTATCTAAGACCTGGTAGCACATTACCTCCAAGAATGGTATGCTTCCCTCTAGGGATTTAAAACAAAAGAAAACAATAAAAAACTGTTGTCTCCCTAATTGGAAGCTTTAAATTACCAGACTATTAATAACTACTTGGTTTTTTTCTTGCTCCTTAAATCATATTTGGTTAAAGATACATTAGTTACATGCGTGCCATTATATCATGGCAAGTGACATTTAAGCTATAAAAATGGCCTGTATGTGGATTTTTATATACACAGTACATATGAAAATGATTCATTTGGCTAGCTGTATACCTTTATGCATTGCTTTGATTCAGTAAATATAATACATACCACACTGATAATGATTTCTATTATAATGTAGCTATAACTTTGATTTAAAAGTACATAGGAATGCAGTCATTAGAAAACATCAACCTGTTGTAATTGTATAGCCTGATAATTTGGTGAAGGTACTCTGAAACCCCTGTTTTGTTATGTGTTTAAACAATATAGCTCGATTTTTATGCACAGATTAATTCAAGGGATTGACACTCGAATAAATAAATTTGAATAAATAAAAAATGTAAACTAAGGTGTACAATTCCAGCTGCTTTTGTACAATAGATACTTATGTTGACCTTTACTTACAGTGGATTGCTATTGTAGCGTAATCAAGTCCTCTGAACTTGCATTCTCCTGTTCAGAATGCTCTATTGTTTGGCTCCATCTTACCCAACCAAATAGAAATAGCTCTTGCTTTGATCATCTGAAGAACATGCCGTGCTCATTGGTATTTCCAGGCTTTTCCTAGTTCTGCTCACTCCGCTTGGAATATTCTGCTTACTCTTGTCTACTTAGTCTCTTATATTAGGCTTTTCTTGGACACAGTAACTGATGACTTTTTTCTTATCATATTAGTCAACAGTTTAGTAATTTTTACATTACTGTATATTTACTGTTATAAAATTTTTGATCCATCAGGTTTATAAAGCCAAGGGACTTTGTAGATATATATATTTTTTATTGTTGTTACTATGTCCTCCATTGTATACGTCAGTACTCTCTCCTCTAATTCTCAGTGTGTGGTACTTTTCATATAATTGAAAGTGATTAATTATTGCTGTAAGATTAAAAGAAGGATTCTGAGAAAAGATAAATTTTGGCTGTGCTTTGAGCAGAAAGAAGAACAGGTTGGAAAAGGAATATCTGAGATATGGAGTTGGTACAGATACAGAACAATTAAATTATGAATGGTGGTTAATAGGATTATATGTATTTATATTTCACTGAAGTAGAAGTATAGCTTTTAAAATGCTGATGAAATGAGTGTTTCAAAATAGAGAAAACTTTGAAATACAGACCGAGTCATGAATTATTTATATTGAATATGTATCATATGTATGTGTGTGTGTGTGTGTGTGTGTGTGCATACACAAACACATACACACACATATGAACAAAGAATAGTGGAAAAAAAGGAGATTATAGTTGTAGGAATATAGAATAAAATGGATCATATTATGTGTAATTTTATAATTTTATTGACTGTTATGACAACTTCTTAAGTTCATTACATAAGCCACAGTAATATTTAGTGCCATGTGTATAACATTTTTCAAGACTTCACAAATAGAAAATTTAGCTTACTATATGTTATTTCTAAACTTAGTTTACGCTAGCATTGCTTTTCTTCATCATTCTTCTACACAGGTGTAGACTGAGAAGATAGCATTCTTCCTTTAAAATTAGTTTCCTAAAAAGCCCTGCAACTTCAGGATGCTAAGATAGCAGTCTTATTTGGAATGTACTGGAATTCTGCGCGTTCAGTTATTTTTTGTTTTCAAAAGAAGAAATAGTAGTGTGACTTATCTTAGAGTCTAAAAAATAGTTTTTCGTCTTTCATACCAGTTACTTTAAAGTTTATATGGAATTGTTCTTCAAACTGAAAACTAGTACAGTCTTCAAAGATATAGAATATGCTATATATACAATTAGTTTTAAGTAACTTTAAAAAATTTTCATCACATCTTTATAGATCAAATCACATATCTACAATGTTATTTCTTAATGAATATAATAAAAATTAGCATTCTAATTAGTGAGAATTTTACCTAGTTTATCTTTCTTTTGGCTCTTATTCTTACATAATAGAAGACTAAACATAGCACATCTAATAATTCCAGTTTTATAGAAAACAAGATTTTGTCTGTGATCATTGAAGTTTAGAAGATTCTATTGACTTTTCGACATGCCTTTTCTTTTCCCTAGACTCTTTCTTGTGTCTTGATAACTGAACAATCCCTTTTGAAATAATTTCTCAGAATAATTTATTAACAATCAGTGCTTTTTTAAAGGAATGACACTGCAGTGCCACCGTTAGCATAAATCAGGTATGTATATGTGTTTGTATACATATACACACGCACACCTCTGTACACATAACACACCTCAGTCTGGATTCTCTGTTCTATTGCATTGATCTATTTTACTACATTGTCTTAATTACATAACTTTATGAAAAGTCTTAATATTTGGTAGAGAATATCGTCCTACTTTTTTCCCCTTATAGTTATCTTGGCTCTTCTCAGCCCTTATATTTCCACATGAATTTTAGAATCAGATTGTGAATTTATTGCAAGAAAATCTTCCTGGGAATTTGATTGGAATCAAATTGAATCTGTAGATCAATTAGCAAAGAACTAATATTTTTATAATAGTGGGCCTTCTGATTCATGAACAATATAGATCTCTCCATTTATTTAGGCTTTCTTTAATTTCTCTAAACATTCAGTGGTTCAGTAGTTTACTGTGTAAATATCTCTTGCATCTTTCATTAGATTTACCTGTAGGTATTTAATGTTTTTCAATGCCATAGGAAAAAGGTGCCTTTTAATGTCAATTTCTCACTGTTCCTCTTTATAGAAATATAATGTATTTTTTGTATATTGAATAAAACTGTTTGATTCTAATGGTTTGACTCTAAAGTGTTCTCATACACAGTTATGTCAACTGCATATAATGAGCTTTTTTCTTCTTTTCTGTCTTTATACTTTTTTCCTTGCCTTATTGCACTAGCTAGAACCACTTGTCCAGCATTGAATACAAATGATGATAAAAAGCATCCTTGTAACCTTTCAATATTTCTCCATTAAGGTATGTTTGTTGTAGCTTTTATTATAGAAGCTGTTTATCATATTAAGGATATTCTCTTCTATTCCTAGTTCGTTAAGAGTTTTTTTTTAAATCAGGAATGGGTGATGAGTTTTATGAAATGCTCTTCTGCATCTATTTAATTATATCATTTTGTCTGTTATTCGTTTAATGTGATGAATTGCATTGATTGGTATTTGAATGTGACATCAACCTTGTATTTCTGAATTAAATTCAATTTGATCATGGTACATTGTCTTTAATTTATTGCTAAATTTGGTTTTTGATATATTTTTTCAGACAAAATCTGTGTTCATTAGTGAGATTGGTACATACTTTTCCTTATTAAAAACAGTTGAGAAGTTCTCTTTTACTGTTCTATGGAAGTTTGTATAAGATTGGTGTTATATTTTGACTGTGGAATATCATTTACGAAGACATCTTAGAGTTTTCAGCCTTTTATTGCAATATATGCATTTTTAGGCCGCATATTTGCCTCTTAAATATATGGTTATAGTTGCATGACATACATTTTGAAATATTTTATTGTTATTTATTTCAGGATGTTTTGATTTATTCTTGAACATGAGTATAAATTTCAAAACCTATGGAGATTTTTGTAGTTACATTTTTGGTTTTTATTTTACTGTGATCAGAAAATATATTATGTATCTTTTTAGTCCTTTGCTTTTTTTTAAGTTATCAAAGTAAATATTCCATGCCTGCTTAAAAAGAATTCGATTGCAATGGTTAATTGCAGTGTATTAGTTTGCTAGGGTTGCTGTGGCAAAGTACCACAATCTGGGTGGCTTAAGCAACAGAAATTTATTCTCCCACAGTTCTGGAGGCTAGAAGTCAGAAATTAAGGCATTGGCAGGATCATGTTCCTTCTGAAGCTGATAGGGGAGGATTTCCTTGCTTCTTTTAGCTTCTGGTGTTTGCCAGCAGTCCTTGAATTCGTTGGCATGTAGATGCAGTACTCCAATGTCTGCCTCTTGTAACATGGTCATCTTAACCCTGTGTGTCTTCACATGGCATATGTCTCTCTGTGTTTTTCTATTCTTATAAGGATACCAATCATTAGATTAAGGGTCCACCCTACTCCAGTATGACCTTATATTAACTAATAACATTTGCAATGACCTTATTTCCAAATAAGATCACATTCTGAGGTACTAGGGGTTAGGATTTCAATATATCTTTTTGGGCACACAATTTAACTCAAATACATATATATATGTATGCATATATGTGTGTATATGTATATATGTATATATACACACACACACTCACATATATATCTCAGTTAGGCCAGGTTTGTTAATCGTATTTAAATTTATTCATGATATTTTGGTCTGTTTATTCTATTACTTACTATGAGATGGTTATGAAAATCATCCACAATGATTACAGATTTGTATTTTCCTCTTTTTGGTTTGTCAATTTTTGCTTTATAGATTTTGAGGTTATGTATTAGGTGCTTAGAAATCTAGAATTATTTTTCTGGTTAAGTGTACCTTTTATCATTATACTGTGTCATTCTATCTATATTACAAAAAAACCTTAAACTGCTTCCTCTGATATTAACATATATGCTTTCTTTTGGTTAGTTTGCATGTTATATATTTTCTATTTTTTAACTTTTATTTTTCCTTTATCTTGGCCTTAAGATGAGCACAGTGTGTAGTTAGTTTTTTTTTTGTTGCTGCTGCTGTTTGTTTTTGTTGAAAGTCTGTCCTTTAAGTGCTTGGTCAGCTTGCATTTAGTGTACTTATTGATATGCATGTAATTATTAAGTCTCTTATCTTCCCATTTGCTTTTTATTCTTTGTTCAATTTTCCTGTTCTTTTTCCTTTTTCTCCTTTCTTGCCTTTTGATAGATTATTTCTTTGTCTTTTATTCCCTCTCCTTCTTTTAACTGGAATAGTCACAAGTTCTTCACTATTCTTTAGTGATAATACCGTAGACTCCAGCATGCATTCTTAACTTATTGAAGCCTAATATTGTTTAATGCTTTTATCACATTCCAGACAATTCAAGGACCTTAGTACACTTTAAGTTCTCTTATTTCTTCTTTCAGTTTACATAGTGTCTTGGTATTTCCATCTGTTTTAAACCTATATTTTTAATCTCACATACCTAATTATAAGAGTTTTTAGTTAACATAAATTTATATTCATTTACCATTTACATATTTATTATTTTCTTTCCTTTTTATTTCCTCCTCTCCAAGCTTCCATCCACTGTTATTGTTTATTCTGACCAAAGAAATTCATTTGTATTTCCTTTGGTGTGGATATGCTTATGACAAACTACCTTAGTTTAATTTGTCTGAATATGTCTTTTGAAAGGGTATTTTTCTAGAAAGCAGTTATTTTTTTGAGGTTATAATTCCACTCACTGTTTCTGGCTTCCATTGTTTCTGTTGAGAAGTCAGCTGTAATTTACTCATTATTCTTTTGAATGTAAACTTTTTTGCCCCTTTGCTGCTTTTAGTATTTTCTCTTTATCTGTGATTTTCAGAAGTGTTAGTGTGATGGACTTATATATAGTTTTCTTAGTCTTTATCTTAATTGGGACTTTACTTCTAAAATCTGTGGATCAGTGTTTTTACTTTTTTTCGAAAGTTCTAAGTTATTCTGTTTTCGGATACTGCTTTTGTGCCACTTATCTCCTTTATATATGGTATTCCAATTACACACGTTTGACCTTTTTACTCTATCTCATATATCTATTATATTCTTTCTGCATTTCTTATTCTTTTGTATGTTTAGTCTGCATATTTTCTTCAGACCTATCTTTTGATTCATGAATTTTTTTCATCTGTGTCTAATATGCTGATGAAACGATTTGGATTTATTTCTCAGTTCTAGAGTTTCATTTGACTCTTAAAAATAATGTTCATGTTTCCTTCAAAACTTTTAGTCTTGTCTTTTATTTCCTTGAGTATATGAGGCATAGTTATTTTAATACCAAGTTCTGAAAACTTTATGTAAACTTTTTTGTAGATTCGTTACTATTGACTTGTTATTGTTGGTTTTAGGTCACATTGTTTTATCTCTTTATATGATTTTATTTATTTATTTAAATTAAGTTTATTGGGGTAACATTGGTTAATACAATTATATAATTTTCAGGTGTACATTATAATTTGACATCTATATATTCTATTGTGTTTACCACCCAAAGTCCAGTTTCCTTCAGCTACCATATATTTGATCCCCTTTACCCACTTCACTCTCTTTCTGTCCCCTATATTTGACCCCCTTTACTCTGTCTACCTCTCCCCCTCCTCCCCCATCCCCTACCCTCTGGTAGTCCATGTCCATGAGTCTCTGTTTGTCTTGTTCATTTGTTGCTTTTAGGTTTATATCCCACATACAAGTGATATCATGTGATTTTTCAACTTTTTCTGTCTGGGTTATTTCACTTAGCATGATTATCTCGAGGTCCATTCATGTTGTTGCAAATGACAGTATTTCATCTCTTTTTATGGCTGAGGAACATTCCATTGTATATATGTACCACAGCTTCCTCAGTCAATCGTCTGTCGTAGGACACTTCGGTTGCTTCCATGTCCTGGCCACTGTGAATAATGCTGCTATGAACATTGGTGTGCAAACCTCTTTTCAGTATGGGTTTTCACGTCTTTGGGGTAAATACCCAGTAGAGGGATTGCTGGATCATATGGGAGATCAATTCTTAGTTTTTTGAGGAACCTCCATACTGTTTTCCATAGTGGCTGTACCAATTTGCAGTCCCACCAGCAGTGTATGAGGGTTCCTTTTTCTCTGCATCCTCTCCAGCATTTGTTATTACTTGTCCTGTTGATTATAGCTATTCTAACAGGTGTGAGATGGTATCTCATTGTGGTTTTGATTTGCATTTCCCTAATAGCTAGCGATGTTGAACATCTTTTCAAATATTTGTTAGCCATTTGTATGTCCACTAGGGAGAAGTGTCTGTTCAGGTCCTCTGCCCATTTTTTGATTGGATCATTTAGTTTTTTGTTGTTATTGAATTGTATGAGTTCTTTGTATATTTTGGATATTAGGCCCTTATTAGAAGCATTGCTTGCAGATGTATTTTTCCATTCACATGGTTGTGTATGACGTTATTTTTTATTGAATGTCAGATATTGTAGATGAAAAAAAGTACAAATAATTTGAAAGATAGCATGGTGTTATTTTTATTCAGACAAGATTTATTTTTGCTTCAGAAAGGTCACCAAGTGACTGACCATCCCTGATTGCCTTAATTTAGGCAGGAATTGAGAAGATTTGAAGTTGAATTTAGTCTCCATTAAAGTCGGTCTACTTCTGATCCAATTTTATTCAAGGTTTGAGGCATACCTCATCAGTAGCTCTGCAGCTCCTATTTTTGTCTTCTTCTCAGAAATTTGTCTATCTCTTGTCATCTTCCCTTGCCTCTCAGATCTCTCTTCAGAATTTGCTAGTCCTTCTAGGGAAACACACGTCCAAAAGATGTGCATACCTCTCTGAATTTACTTCTTGTCTAGGATTTCATAATTCTTCACCGTCTTGGTCATTCTCAGTGCTTTCAGATAGATATTTTTGCTTTTAATGTTGTCTACATTTTCTAGTTCTCACTGGGAGGGTTGATTAGTTACTTAGTTGGTCATGTAAAAATCAGAAAATATTGTAACTTTTTTCTACTGAATTATAATCTTTAAGATGGCTATTAAAAACCTACAGTTTTATGTGGATGATCAAACATTTTTCATTTGTTCATACTTCTGTGCACAATTTCTTAGCATAGAGCTGGATATACATTTCTACCAAAAAGCTTTAAGGCACATAAAGCTTTAAAGAGATAACCACTAAAATGGATGAATGTCCAAAGTTGTACTACCTATGGTTAAATGAGGCTTCAAATAGATGAAGTTTAGTTGTTAAAAGCAAAACTTTTTTTAAGCTTAGTGTTATTTTAGCCATCTATCTCTTTTTAAGACGGAAGGAAAGGATATTGTTATTTTTCAAATTTACTTAGATCCTTTGGCTATCTGCTTATCAGAAATTGAGTAATTTCATTTGCTTTTAAAATTCTTTCTTTCTTAGTAGAGTAGTACCTCTTGGAAACACCAGCTACGAAGGACTTAATTTGTATAGAAACACATGGTTTTTTCTGATAATGTATTAACTCGTAATTTTCATTCAAATAGCAAAATACTGTTCTCTTGTTCATCTTTGCAGAACTTCAGAAATGATAACTATTTGTCACTTGTTTCCTTTTCTTTAAATTTATTTTCCTGTTTACTGATCAAAAGGTTTTTAACTAAAGTTATCAAGGATTCCATGCACTTCCAAGATAGGGATAACATCAGTCTAAAGACTCAATTCTTTTCTGTCTTCACTGCTTACAGACAGGGAACACAATCTCTTCAGCCTGGACCTATGTAGAAGAATTTGGAGAAAATAAACAGGTAAGAAAAAGTCTCTTAGGAATATTAAGTGATAATTTAGTTTTCAGAAAGCCGGTTTTAAATTATTCTTATAGTTATAAAGAGAAATAATTTAAATTGTCCAATAAAACTTTGTGAAATATTTTGATTATTATAATTTTGCTAATTATAGATTCATTAAGTAAAATTTTAAAAAGTTAAACTGGTTTCCATATTTCAGATCTTCTAAAACTTTTAACATGCAAGTGTTCATTGTGAACCACCAGGATGGTAAACAGTGTTTTATGGTAGATGTAGTCGGAGTGAGTATATTATGTGTAGATTATCCAGCATTTCTCAAACGTACCTGAAAATGGAACTCGTATTTTTTTCAAGTTTATTAATCCAAAATTATTGTTGATACAATTTAGAATAAAAGTTATGTTTATAAATATTCACTGTTAGTTTTTTCAACATGGTACTGAGAAGGAAAAGTTTTAGTAGGAAATTAAAGGTAGCTTATAGTTTGAATAAAGATTATTACTATCCAAATTCTTTTTTACATGTAAAGGCAAAAAGAATGTTGTGGTTTCCTGGGTAGCAATCCAAGTACTAGTTCTGTGTTCTTGAGTAAGTTACTTTGCCTTTCTGTGCATACATTATTTTGTTGTTAAAAAGGAAAATAAGAATACTTATCTTGCAAGGATTAAATAGTGCCGATTGTGTATCGTTATTTTTGGCACTTAGTACTCAACAGACATTAACTTTTATTAGTAAAACTTGTATTGCAGATACAAAGAAATATATTTGTTATGCTTGAGAGTTATAAGTTTATTTTTATAGATCTTAATCTTAGCATAGACATTCAAATATATGATGCTATTCTCAGAACTACCTTTTTCTATGAATTTTTATATTTGAAATTTTGATTTATGAGGACTAATTTTAGATATTAGATAGAAATGAAACTTGAAAAGAGTTACCTTTTCTAAGGCTTTTATATTCTCTTTGCTTTTGCCTAGATAGTATTTCTAGTGAGCTGTACTGAAGCCTAGATTGCTATAGGTCAGATCACAATTTTCCCTCTTATAGGCCGCTGTTGTATTTCTCTCTTTCTGAGTGGTTTAGAAACTAGCATTAAAATGAATTTGAGATAATTGATCTCTTAATACGAAGGTAACAGACTGGAAGCTCTGGATAATGTTTGTTTGGAGTATAGCTAGATACCTATTGGTTCTCTTTGAGTTCTTTTTTCGTTTGTTTGTTACATCTTGGGCCTCGGAAGGTATTTGAGTTTGTAATTTTTCTGTTTTGTTTTTAAAATTTTCCTATTATATATTATTCCCATTAAAAGTTCTTCTCAAACTGATTTATAAAATTGTTCAGCGAATTAACTTTTTCTAAGGTCAAACAAGTTTGGGAAAAACTATGGTATACTTACTGCTCTTGGGAAATCATCATGCATATTAGCATATAGAATAATTGTAGTAGCAACCTGTTTAACCGTTAACCTCATCTTTCCTAAATTTTTCTCAAGATTTTTTGGCTAAGTTTTTCTCATTTTGAGGTACTTCAGTTGCATAGGCTATAGTTTGGGAAACACTGAAACTAATTCAAAGAAACACTTACTTGCTTTAATTTATAATTATATTGAGGTATAATAAAAATACATAAAATACCATATTTAAAGTGTATACTTTGGCCAATTTCGATTTATGTGTTCATCTGTGAAATGACATCACAATCAAAACAAATATTTCATCACCCCTAATGTAATCTATTTCTCCTCCTACCCTCTTTCCCAAGCAACCACTGATCTGATTGCTGTCACTAGATTAGTTGGCATTTTCTAGAATTTCAAACCCTTGTTTTTGAAGGTTTAAATTATGATCTTCAGATAATTTAGAATGAAACAGCTGTAATATATTAAAAACAAAAGTACAACTATCTGACATATTTATATTTATAATTGTTACATACTATTAAAATTTTGTAGTAAAAATTTAAAATTCAAATAACTCAAAATAATAAGGGCAATATATTGTAAATATTAAAAATAATTTAGTTAAAAACAAGCAGATGATTTTCCCCAAAGTAATTGAATCTGAAAAATATCATTACTCTAGTAAAAATGGAGAATTCAGCAACTAGAACTTTATTAAGAAGCAGTTACAGGCAACAACATTCTTATCTAGCCATCTATTACTAAGATTAGTATACTCAAGGCCTCCTATAAATCATCTTAAAACAGAAATACTGACCTAAGCTACTTTGTGGACCTAGTCTTAGAAAAAAACATTGGTCACTTCATGTGTACTTCTTGTCCTTTGCTGTCAGTTGCCTGATAGGAAAAATTAAGTAGGACACAGAAATACCTTTTTAAATTTTATTGAAATATAATTGTAATAGAGAAAGTAATGAGATAAAAATACCAGTGAATTTTATAATACTAATGTGTTTTAGCCAAAAGTATCACTTTTAAAAATTTCTGGTTAATGATTTTTAACTATTTTATAGGTTTTAAGTTGCTTAATAACTGGCAATTCTGAATGTCTTTCTTCTACTTTACACTGAGCTTTTGATTTTCTGTGCTAGGATGGAAAGTACAAAATAATAAATAATAAATGTTACTTCTTTTTAATATAGATGATTTTTTTATCTCTGTACTTAAACCCAGCCATCCATATTTTATGTTCTGAGTATGTACAGTGCTGTTAAAAAAAATAATAATAACTTTGATTTACAGATAAAATACACTGAAGGAAAGTTATTGAATTATTTTAGTTATGACTATTTGAATGTTAGCGACTGAAATAATAACATGGTGAAACGAGGACTTTTTTTTCAAAAAAATTAATAAATAGCCCATAAAAATCTAAAGAAATGCTTAAAATAGGTATTAAAGGTATGGGAAATGTATTTCATAGATCAAAATACCAGATGCTTCACTCTTATATACATTGCTGTTGGGATTTAAAATGGTAGAAGCTGCCTTGTACGAATAATTCCCTTCCTAGATATTTACTCAGAATTGAAAACATATGTCCACACAAAATCTTGTACACACTATTTCTTAGCAGCATTATTCATAATAGCCAAAAGGTGGAAACAACCTAAATGTCCATCCATTGACTGGTGAATGAGTAAACCAAATGTGGTATTTCAAACATACAATGAATATAAAAAGGAAAGAAGTTCTGATACATACTACAACATGGATAAAACTTGAAAACATTATGTTAAGAAGCCAGTTTAAAAAGACCACATAAATTGTATGATTCAATTTATATGAAAAATGTAGAATAGGCAGGTCTATAGAAACAGAAGAATTAGTGGTTGCTGGGGCTGGGAGAGAGGGAATGGGCAGTGACTGCTAACAGGTGCAGAGTTTCTGTGTAGAGTGATGAAAGCGTTCTGGGCAGTGGCATTGGTTGCACAACTTTATGAAATAGTTGTAAATTTTGCAAACATCTGAACCTTTCCGTCTCCTAATATTTATAGTATTTGGGGAAAATTTTTCTTCTCTTGATTTATCCTGTGTCAATAAAGTCATTAATGTTAACTTGTACAACAGTCGATTAGTGTACTTTTAAATTAAAGGCTTACAGTAGGGTGCTATCAGAAATGCATATTTTCAGACCTAAGCACTATGCCATTACCCAGTTGTCTGGCTATCTTTGTGAAATCTTCCTTTGAAGATAGCTCTTCCATCCATATTTCACGAGTAGGCTGCATTAGCTCTTGAATAGGTTTAAACCCAAAGTAAAAGTGATTTCTTTGAAAAACATTTTTCTACCTACAGAACTATTTAAAGATCTCCTCTTTTAAATCTTGTTGTTGTGACTACATTGTTAAAATTTGAAAGAGCTAGTTGTGTCAGAGATACACGGCTTAAAAGGAATTGGACTGTATTTGCGTAATCAGCTTTAGGAGGAGAGAACCAGAACTTTTTTTAAAGCAATTATTTGAATTACAAGAGCACTAAAGTTTATGTTTGTACTCAATACCATAACCCTTCAGACACAGTGGATCCTTTTAAGAGAAGAATTCTGTGGTACCTGGAGTTATCCCACTTTGGTATCAAAATAATTGCTTATCCAGTTTCAAAATAACATATTTTGAACTGGATGCTTTTAATGTATTTATGTCTTCTGGGAACAAACTGCTTTTATTAATCTTATGGTACCATTAATAAAAATACAAAGGTTATAAAATTATTCTAATTAGAGTTTTACAATGCTAGAAATTAAACCTATATTTAATTGATTTTTATTTTTTCATTTTCTTTCTTAACTAGGTCCTTTCTGATGTTGCTTGAGCTTATTCTTCTGCAGTTGATCTCATTCCTGTTGGCTAAATATTAAGTCCCATGACAACATTAAGTTAATGCTCGCATGTTTTAGGCCTCATTTATAGTTACAGGAAAATATAGAAAAAGC
>NW_006439757.1:2543403-2589263 GCF_000325575.1 Pteropus alecto
TTATATACATTGCTGTTGGGATTTAAAATGGTAGAAGCTGCCTTGTACGAATAATTCCCTTCCTAGATATTTACTCAGAATTGAAAACATATTGTCCACACAAATCTTGTACACACTATTTCTTAGCAGCATTATTCATAATAGCCAAAAGGTGGAAACAACCTAAATGTCCATCCATTGACTGGTGAATGAGTAAACCAAATGTGGTATTTCAAACATACAATGAATATAAAAAGGAAAGAAGTTCTGATACATACTACAACATGGATAAAACTTGAAAACATTATGTTAAGAAGCCAGTTTAAAAAGACCACATAAATTGTATGATTCAATTTATATGAAAAATGTAGAATAGGCAGGTCTATAGAAACAGAAGAATTAGTGGTTGCTGGGGCTGGGAGAGAGGGAATGGGCAGTGACTGCTAACAGGTGCAGAGTTTCTGTGTAGAGTGATGAAAGCGTTCTGGGCAGTGGCATTGGTTGCACAACTTTATGAAATAGTTGTAAATTTTGCAAACATCTGAACCTTTCCGTCTCCTAATATTTATAGTATTTGGGGAAAATTTTTCTTCTCTTGATTTATCCTGTGTCAATAAAGTCATTAATGTTAACTTGTACAACAGTCGATTAGTGTACTTTTAAATTAAAGGCTTACAGTAGGGTGCTATCAGAAATGCATATTTTCAGACCTAAGCACTATGCCATTAACCAGTTGTCTGGCTATCTTTGTGAAATCTTCCTTTGAAGATAGCTCTTCCATCCATATTTCACGAGTAGGCTGCATTAGCTCTTGAATAGGTTTAAACCCAAAGTAAAAGTGATTTCTTTGAAAAACATTTTTCTACCTACAGAACTATTTAAAGATCTCCTCTTTTAAATCTTGTTGTCTGTGACTACATTGTTAAAATTTGAAAGAGCTAGTTGTGTCAGAGATACACGGCTTAAAAGGAATTGGACTGTATTTGCGTAATCAGCTTTAGGAGGAGAGAACCAGAACTTTTTTTAAAGCAATTATTTGAATTACAAGAGCACTAAAGTTTATGTTTATACTCAATACCATAACCCTTCAGACACAGTGGATCCTTTTAAGAGAAGAATTCTGTGGTACCTGGAGTTATCCCACTTTGGTATCAAAATAATTGCTTATCCAGTTTCAAAATAACATATTTTGAACTGGATGCTTTTAATGTATTTATGTCTTCTGGGAACAAACTGCTTTTATTAATCTTATGGTACCATTAATAAAAATACAAAGGTTATAAAATTATTCTAATTAGAGTTTTACAATGCTAGAAATTAAACCTATATTTAATTGATTTTTATTTTTTCATTTTCTTTCTTAACTAGGTCCTTTCTGATGTTGCTTGAGCTTATTCTTCTGCAGTTGATCTCATTCCTGTTGGCTAAATATTAAGTCCCATGACAACATTAAGTTAATGCTCGCATGTTTTAGGCCTCATTTATAGTTACAGGAAAATATAGAAAAAGCCTTACCTGTGCATTAGATGACCTAATTCCTTTCATCCATTCTTAGAAACATCATAACTTTAAAAAATACTCATTTTATAGTATTGTCACATCCTTGGCTTATTCTGCACTGAAGAACATAGTTGAGTTTTTGGAAAGTATAGGATTTACAAATTTGGTCTTTAATATTCACACACATCTATAAATATTACAATTAATGAAGCAGGAAATTATTGATGCATAAGATGAATGTTTATTGTTGAACAGTAATATTTCTAATATATATACTTTAATTTGGTTTAATTTTTGGATTTTTCTATAGTATAAGTTGATAATGGTTTCTTGAAGTTTATTTTATAAAATCCATTTTACTCATTTTATTGTTTTATGGTACTAGTAGGATGCTAATGTTAAATTTTATGTTGAGTTGTATAAATGTTTATATTAGTATTTAAATAATGAAATATTGGACAGTTTTTTGCAGCCCAGAGGTGAATATTTTTGCTGGTTTGATGCCTAATACAGTTTTTAGAAAAGCAAATATGAATTCGCTGTTTTTTATCTTTCCTTCATGGACTAACCATTAGTGTCAGAACCAAATTTAAAAGGATCTTCATTGTGGAACAAGAGAAATCAGAGGTTTTCTTTTTCTGTGATCAAAAAGAAGACAAAACAATTAATAGGTATCCAAGAAATAGGTATCCACAAAAGCATTTTAGTAAGATCTCTGAAACATTGTCAGCGAAAGAAATGTAATATTGACTGATAGAACTGTCAGGATTTGCCAGGTAGTAAATGCTGAAACAATCTTTACCAGCAATACAGCATTATCAGGATTTTCAGTGCTAGAACATTATGTTAAACTGTGATTATAGTTTTAATGCTTTATCTCTTTGAATTAAATTTGTATTCATAAAGATGTGCAGCATAATTGTTCATATATTTATTTACAGACTACAATTTCCGTCGCAGCTCAATAAATAGTATTTTCCCTGTTAGTGCTACCCTCTCTTCTGGGACTCCCAGCGTGCTTCCTTATACTTCAAGGCCTTATTCTTATCCAAGCTATCCTTTGTCACCAACAATATCACTTGCTAATGGCAGCCATGTTGGACAGCGACTATATATCTCCAATCAGGCCTCATTCTTCTGAAGAAAATACTGTAAACATGAATATGAAAGTTACTTTGTAAAGCATGCAAATTAAAATACTGTTTTATTTTAGAATCGGGTTTGCACATTTGGTTTTAAATGATAAATATGTATTTCACAATAGTAAAAGAAACATCAGTCATAATTCAGAATAATCCACAGTTGTAAAACTTGTGAAAATTATAAGTTTAAAAAGTTACTCAGTGGTTTCTCTTGATAACGGTATAACAAACTACTATTCTTTTTAAACTTTTGGAATTTTAAGTACTTTGATTCCTGAGTGGGCAGTAGAACTCAGTAGTTTATGTTAAATTTTTGCATAATAACTTTGCTACATAGCATTTCACAATATTAAAGCACTTGCAGACAGTGGTTACACTGAATTTGATTACCAAGGATCACTATATGTATTAGAGATTAGAGCAGTTATATAACCAGAAGCGTCTAACTATTATGTAGAAAGAAATGAAGGGCAAAAAGATTAAGATGCAAATTTTATGCAGTACTAAAGAAAAAAGCAATCTACCATTGTGGTCCTTGAAAATAACTATAAATATATTAGTTAATTACTTGTTATATAAATAAATTATAATTTTGCTGTTAATGTATTTAAGGTTTTTATAGTTATACTTCATTTGTGTTTTTGATATTCACTGTATAGTTGTTTGAGTACTGTGTTATGGTTTTTTTAATGTTGAAATCATGTGTTGTTTAATTTTTGTACTTGAATTCAAATTCTTTGACATTAAATATGTGATGCTTCTAAAATGTATGTGTTCTATTTTTTATTTTTAGTATGCACACAAAAAATTAGCTCTCACGTTCAGCTTGACCTTTTCTTGAGAACAATTTTCCTTACTAGGGATGTAGCAATAGGCTGAGTGTCTTCATGGGACCAAAACAAAGATATTGCAGAAAATTGTTCGTTTTATGGAACATAGTAACAAAAACCCTTTTCCAAGACCAATAGAAATATTTCATTGGTGAACCCAGTGAAGTCTCTCCCTTTTACTTATGAATAATTAATTAATCCAGGTCATTTTGGTTGCTTAATAATTTAGTAGTGTACATTTATAATGAATGTCTAAGGATGGTTTACATAAATGATAGAGACAAAAATCTTTCCATTCTTTGATATTGACATTAACTTTGCTTATCAACTCATTGTGTAGCTGTATGAAAGGTTATGCAGAAAGTTTAACTTTATCTCTCTTCAGCTTTTATTCACAGAGTTGGAGTAGGAAAGATTTTTCTAACTATGACTCAAAATCTAGAAGCCATAATAGAGAAGGTTGGTAGGTCCAATTAAAAAAAAAAAGCCTGAATGGCAAGAAAGTACCAAGGGTTATGTCAAAAGACAAATGATAAACTTGAACAATAATCACAAATCATTTCACAAAGGGCTAATCTCTAGTATTTACATATATCAAAAAGGCCATCCACTAAGAGAAAGTGGATAAAATGTATGAATAGGCATATGACAGATGGCCCTTAAGGGCATAAAAAGATGCTTATCTCACTCATAAAAGAAATGCAAATTAAAAATTTAGCTTTGCAGAAATTCAAATTTTGACAAACTTTTGATAAGCCTTTAAGGAAATTAACTTCCTTATATACATTGCCAGTGGAGTTATAAATTGGTGTAAGTAATATAGAGAGCAATTTAGCATCTATTATCCAAAATTACAACTACTTAAGTCTTTTGCCCCAGCAGTCCTACTTCTGGTATATATTTTGTGTGTGTGTGTGTGTGTAATTATATATGTAAAGGACAATTAAACATGATTTGTAACCCAAATACCCATTTTTAAGGGTACTGGTTAAAATAATACATTGATTAGTATATCCTAAGACATTGTACAAAAGAGAATAAGGAGACTATTCCTAATAAAGAGATATTGTTAAGTGATAAAGATCAAAGTTCAGTAATGTGTAATATACTATGCTGTATTTTGGATAAACGGAGAAACCGTTTGAATATGCTTATATTTTACAAGCAAAACTGTGGAAGGATATACAAAAAACATAAGTGATTATGAGGAAAGTAGATGAGATCACACTTTAAAAGTTTCCTTTACTCCAGACATGCTACAATGATAAATTTATCTGCGTATGTGTCTGTCTATCTAAAAAAGTTTAACTAAAAAGGCATGTAACTGTTCTCGGAGACAAAAAATGGAGATCTGTAGTGAAGCATAATCTGAACAGAAACATTAGGGAAACCTACACTGATCTGTTTACTCAGTGATCAGCAGTTAATGGGTTTTGAGTAGAGATCCAGGGTGAAATAAACCCAAGGGGTAAATGCAGCAATACAAGCAGATATGTTTCATTTTTGACTCAATGGGTCCAATGTACTTGGAATGTGTCGCTAATTGTGATGTGTGTGTGAAGGGTGAAGCACGTATAATCCCTTATGGGAAAAACACAGTGAAGACCTCAAGATTTAAAACAAAGCCATGTTCTCTTGGGTAAATAATTTACCTCTTTCGGAGAAACAGCTTTTAGCTAGGGATTAGGATTAATGGAGACTGACCCTCGGGACTGAGTGAGACTTGATTGCCAAGTAAAGTTGAGCAAGCCCAGCAGCACTGTTACATCAGATGAAGGTGGTGCATGACGGTCTGGAGGGCTCTGTGCCATGCTGCCGTCCCTTACTCAATCTTTTGTATCAAAAGGTCCCTATAATCAGTTGGCTAAGGGAAAATAAATTTGGAACCTAGTAGTATAAGGATAATGGAGATCACCCAAAAATTCTCTTTACACATTTTTTACAAACTATACAGAACAATAACAAAAAGCCGCACATGATCCACAGCTTCAGCGTAATGAGCAATACTACAATTTGTAAACTTGCCTTAAGTAAAAATAATTATAGATATCAGATTCTAGAAGTTTTTATTGAAACATTTCACAATACATTAGTTTCAAGTGTACAACATAGTGATTCAATGTTTATATGTTGTGAGGGGATTACCAAATCTAGTTAATATCCATTACCACGGTTATCATTTTTTTCTTTTGACTGACTACCTTTAAGATTTACTCTTAGCAACTTTCAGATATACAACACAGTATCATTAATTGCAGCCATCATTCTGTATGTTCCATTTTATAACTTTATAGCTGGACGTTTGTATTTTTTGATTCCTTTACCCATTTTGTCCACCACCAAACCCTACACCTCTGGCAAACACCAACCTGTTCTCTGGATCTGTGAGTCTGGGTATTTTGTTCTGCTTTGTTTTGTTTTGTTTTCAGATTCCACATATAAATGAAATCATACAGTATTTGTCTGACATTTTTCTGTCTGACATTTCATTCAGCATAAGGCCCTCAAGGTCCATCCATGTTTTCACAAATGGCAAGATTTTCTTTTTTTGTGGTTGAATAATATTACATTTGTGTGTGTATCAGATTTTCTTCATCCATTCATCCATCGATGGACACTTAGGTTGCTTCCATGTTTTGGCTATTGTAAATAAAGCTGCAATGAAATGTGGGTGGATATATCTTTTCAAGTTAGTATTTTCATTCCCTTCACATAAATACCCAGAAGTGGAATTGCTGGATAATATGGTAGTTCTAGTTTTAGTTTCTTGGCAACCTCTATACTGTTTTTGTAATGGCTGCACCAATTTACGTTCCCAGTGGCAGTGCATAAGGGTTCTCTTTCCTCTACATCCTCACCAACACTTGTTACCTTTTTCATGATAGCCATTCTAACAGGTGTGAGGTGATATTGTGGTTTAATTTGCATTTCTCTGATCATGAGTAATGTTAAGTATCTTTTTTGTTGGCCATTTGTATGTCTTCTTTGTAAAAACTGTCCAGATCCTCTGCTCATTTTTTAATCTCCTTTTTTTTCTATTGAGTCAAGTTTATATAAAAAATGAGTATATATTTTGGATAATAATCTCTCAACAGATACATGATTTGCAAATATTTTTTTCCTATTCCATAGGTTGCCTTTTTATTTTGTTGAATGCTTCCTCGATGTATAGAAGCTTTTTAGTTTGAGGTAGTACCACTTATTTATTTGTGTTTTTACTGCCTTTGCTTTTGGCAAAGACTAAATATTGGCAAGACTAAAATTTAAGAGCTTACCCCTTCTCCTAGGAATTTTATGGTTTCATGTCTTACATTCAACTTTTTACTCCATTTCGTGTATGTCGTAAGATAGGGATTCAGTTTCATTCTTATGCATGTGGCTGTCCAGTTTCCCCAACTCATTTATTGAAGACATTATTTCTTTCCCATTGTATAATCTTGGCTCCTTTGTTGTAAATTAATTGACCATGTTTGCATGGGTTTATTTCTGGGCTCTCTAATCTGTTGCATTGATCTCTGTGTCTGTTTTGGTTACTGTAGCTTTGTAGTATCGTTTGAAATCAGAAAGTATAATGCCTCCAGCTTTGTTCTTCTTTCTCCAGATTGCTTTGCTCTTTAGGGTCTTTCATAGTTCCATACAATTATAGGATTGTTTTCTCTATTTCTATGAAAAATGCCATTGGAATTTTGATAGAGATTGCATAGACTCTGCATATTGCTTTGGGGAGTATGGGTATTTTAACAATATTAATTCTTCTAATTCATGACACAGAATATCTTTCCATTTGTGTCTTCTTCAGTTTCTTTCAAAAGTGTCTTAATTTTCAGTGTACTCGTCTTTTACGTCCTTGGTTAAATTTATTCCAAGGTATTCTATTTTGAAATTGCATATAGAATTGTTTTATTAATTACTTCTGATGGTTTGTTATTAGTGTTTTGAAATACAGTTATTTCTGTATATTTATTTTGTATTCTGCAGCTTTTCTGAATTCGTTTATTTTAACAATTTTGGGTGGTGTCTTTAGGGTTTTTTATGTATAATATGTTATCTGCAAATAAAAACAGTCTTACTTCTTTCCAACATTTTAATGACTTTTATTTCTTTTTTTTCCCCCTAATTTCTCTGGCTAGGACTCCCAGTGCTATCTATGTTAAATAAAAGTAATGAGAGTGGTCATCCTCGTCTTGTTCCTGATCTTAGTTCTTTAAGTTACTGGTCCAGTTCTATTCTTTTACATTGTGGCTGTCTGGTTTTCCCAGCACCATTTATTGAAGAAACTACCCTTTTCACATTGTTCTTCTTAGCTCCTTTGTTGTATATCAATTGACCAGATATGTGTGGGTTTACTTCAGAGTTGTCTAGTCTTTTTCATTGATCTAGGTGTCAGTTTTTATGCCAATATTGTACTTTTTGATTACTATCACTTTGTAATATAGTTTGAAATCAGGAAGCATGGTGCTTCCAGTTTTGTTCTTCCAGAAGGGTTATTTTTGGGGCACTTGACGCAAACCTCTGTGGAGAGCAAGGGATATGTTGAGAGGTCTGCAAAAAGAATGAGAATAGAAGGATTAAGGGTGGCTAATGGTCCACTCCAACTGTGAAAATACTGAAAAAAAATCCTCGCATATACAAGCAGTCTCTTCTAGGAGAGGAAGGTCAAAAAGATTCTGGGTTGGGAAAGGAAAAAAATTCAAAAGGGGAAATTTGGGATCCTGCAAGGCAAACAAGAACCACAAAAGAAAAGGCATACAACCCCTATCACCCCAGCACACAAAAAAATTTACTAAAGAAATTGTACTTGACTACACTGAGAGCAGAGATTTAGTCTTGAACTTGGAATCTTAGGAACCACTCAAAACTGCCAACAAATAGACAAAAGCAGTCTTCCTTTATACAAAGTCACTATAAAGAAAATAAGTGAAAAAAAAATCTCAGCTGATGAAAATTTCCTCACAAAACCAAACACTAAATAGCAGAAAACAGTTACACAATACTCTAAATTGAAATATCCTTAAGCATTTGGCAATATGAGAAAAAACAAAACCAAAACCACCTTGAAAGAACTAGAGAATATCCTCCTGAGGCTTCTTGAGAAATCTACTAGATGACGAGCTTTGACCCAAGATATGACAAGGGAAACTAGCAAAAGCAATGATGGTAGCATTTCATTTATGTAATTGTAGATCTAAGGCTAAAAGGTAGGGGTAATGGTGGCAAATAATATATGTTATATGTTGTAATAAAATGGGAAAATGCAACAAATTGGGAGAAGGGAGAGGGGGAAAAAGGTGGAATAAGCTCTTTGTTCTGTAAATGGCATGTAGCAGTCAGAGGATGCCTTTAATAACTGATAAACTAGATCGTAAAATGTCAAATAAAAGATTAAAAGCTTATAAAAGATATAAGGAAAAAGGCAAACAGTAGAGCAAAGTTACAAACCTTCTGAAATATTAAAAAAAGTCCTATAAAGAAAAAACAGCATAAATATAACTTAACACTCATAGTAATTATATCCTAAAATAATAAGATTATTGTGAATGGGCTTACCTTGAATTGGCTCACAAAACATATTTCAGCTCTGATCTATAGATTAGACAGACCCAAAACACAGTGATTCATAAAGAAAATATAATGTGATGACAAATGTATACCAGACAAATGGAAATAAAAGTACATATGTACAACTCTATTCATTGCAGCATAATTCGTAATTGTAAAATATGGCAAACAACCGTTCACCCATGAGAGGTTAAATAAACTGGCACATTCACATCATGGAGTATTATGCAACTGTAAGGAATGAGAGAAAAAAACTCTAGTAACTTATATGGAGAATTTCAGGGATATGTTGTCTGTGAAAAACCAAATTATAAGAGATGAAGAAAGAAATAGCCCCTATGTGAACCACAGATTCCTATCTACACCTGAATTCACTTTCTTTAAGCACCTCGGCCACGTCTGCTTAGCCAAGATATGGCATTACATAAGGTTGGAGAGTATTATCCCAAAAGCCACGCTTGCAAAGTAATCTCCTGCTTTTAGATTATGTGCCAAGCTCTTAGGTCAAAAAGGTCCCTTAGAGATAAACCACTGATGAAAGTCAGTTACTTCATTATTTCAGTAATGTGGAGGAGTCATGACTGGCTGGGAAGAAGAACACAAGGAATAATAACCCAAAGAGAATTATCTTCAATTAAACAAGCATTTATTGAACACATCCTATATGCTGGGTTCTAAAAAGATACATATGAATTTGGTCCCTGCTCTGAAGGAAATCACAGTACTGTAGAGGAAACAAACGTATACAGGTATAAAATATAACATGGTGTGGCCAGACGATTTTAAGAAGCATGCAGATAAATGTTACTGAAACTAGAGATCCAGGGTCATGTAGTAAAAACAGAGATTAGTTAGGTGTCTCTACACATTTAAACATTCTTCACAATCACCTTCTATACCATGATATTGACCTTCTAAAGTAAGCAATAGAAGCCATTCTCAGGAAAGATATAGCAGCTGGTTACAAGGCACCTTTCACGCCTAATTTGAGGATCTCATGTATTCACTATGTAGACCCCTTATGTTCATTTATTCAGCCACTACTAATTCTATTCTTACATATTACTGTTGTTGCAATTAGCGTTTGGTTTAAAGCGATGAATACACATTGTTCCTCTTCTCTTGGAGCTGATGTTACCAGACAGTACTGACTGGCCAATATATAAAAGCTCCCTCTAGGTCAAAGCTTCTAGATGGTTTGATAAGAGATCTTACTAAGAACCCTAAGTGTCCATACAAATGTCCTGTCCTCACTAAATCAGATGAACATCAGGATTGCGTGAAATTGTATATAGCACAAATGTTAAGGTAAGGCACTTCAGCTCTGATTATGTACTCATTACAAAAAGGTGAACATTCTTCAACAATAGGTAATGGTTAAAAGGCAATATTCAGAGAACAATGGAGAGAGGAATACAAAGCGAATTGTTATCCACTGAAGGATCTTTGACTCTTGAACTGGGCACTTCGTTGTTTTATGCCAATTCCACTTGAGTAACTTCTCTCTGGCCTTTTAAATTCCCCAATACAATCACCGAAGTAGCACATAGTGATTAATGATCTTGGGTGTCACATATAATGTGCTGTGTGAACTAGGAAAAACTGTTCTCTAAGCAGAGAAGGGGGTGCACAGTATTTCAGGTAGGGAAACCATATCTGCAAAGATGGCATTGTGAGACAGCATAACACGTGTAGAGAATTTCCTGGATTAAATCCCTTTCTGCTTGAGATATCTAGAATGGTTTTTGTTTCCTGCACTAACAGGGTGGGGAGCATAGCCCTTGCTGTCTTTGGTACGGGGCAGCCACCTCTACTAAGTTGATGGTTACCTTCATCACTCACTGAGTATCTGACATTTTAATCTTTGTGGAGAAGTGAGGTGTCAGATTGAAACCTGGGTCGGTCAATGTCAATGAAATGTCAAATATATCTAGGGAAAATGTTTAAAATTTTGCAAAAGAAATATCATAGATCCTTACCTTGTATGACCTTTCAAAACAAAGAAAATGTTAAAAGTTGAATGTGGATGAACAAAGAAAATGTTAAAAGTTGAATACATAAGCGCACTCATGCACACTCTGAGATGGGAGAATAATAATAATAAAAGAACCTCAAATCATGACAGCGTTATAGGAATCAGTCACAAGCTACCTCACCTTCTCAGCCATCTCCTTAAATATTCCTGCTCTGATCAGAGACCCATGCCTACTCTAAGGGCAAACCAGAAGGAGGGAATTCTATGCTCTGTGTTTTTTGTTTTAGGTATATGGGATGGAGAAAACAATGAGCATGTCCTCTTCAAGTACATTTGTCAAAATTAATGCGGAGGAATGTACATACTTCAGTGGCCGCTTTCTCCAAGCTGCCCTTTCTCAGAAGCCCTTTTCAGGTGATGCCACTGTTTTTTTTCCCCAACAAAAATAATGACTGTTCCTGATCTATCTTTCTATAAGAGTTTGTGAAATTACCTGAGTTTTCCTGCAGGGGGAAACATCCTCTAATTTATGAGGGAAAAGATACTAAAACCTGCAACAATCAGCAATCTGGCTTAGTAAAGATTGTAAATACTTTTTAAAAACAAAAGTTGCAAATGTATCTGCTCGATTCCTTTTTGCGGGGTTGAGTGAAGGATAATTCTATCGTTTTGTTAAATACAAAAGTTCTTTAAATGATTATTATCTTAAGTAAATCTTAGCTGATCATTATATAATATTGAGTGCATATACAGTTCTTGGTGGCCCACGTAATCTAAAAGCGTGACTGGCCACCTACTATCATTTATACGTCTGTAGAGCTAGAAAGAGCTACCAGAAGTGGCAAAGGCTAAAGGAATAAGTGAGACCCGGGAAGGAATAGAATGGGGATTGCCATCCCGTCATACGTTTCATCAACTGAAATATATTAACCACCTCTTATGTGTGAGATGTGCTATGTCCTAGGGGCACAGAAGTGAAGAAGGTAGTGCTTGTGACTGAGAGAGAAAAAAATTAACATTTGGCAGTAAAACATTTTAAAGATTTCTTTCAGTATGATTTTTTAAATATTTGTTTTTCAGACATATAAATGGGGCATATTGCTTTCATCTTTACCTTTGAGCCCTAGAGAGGGAAGGCCACTTTTACTCTCATATTTCACCTGGTCCTCAACCACCAAATGGCAGCAGAGACCTTTGCCAGACCCTTAGTTTCTTTGATTTTCCTGTATTAGTCGATGCCATTTTTTAGAACTGTTTGTTTGTATGTGATTTCCAAAATATTTTCACACATATCATTTTCCTTAATCCCTCAAACCCCGTAATGTTGGTAGTGAAGTGAAGCACTGCAGCGCAGAGAAATTAAGTGAATTGATAAGGCTCTTTTCCTCCTCCCCAAGCCTAAGTGTGTTACCGATTGTTTTATTGTTGTTATTATTTAGATCTTCTTTTGTTTTATAATCTCCCTCTAGATATTCTGTGTATATCTAAAATTCAACATATCTGTAATCCAACTAACAACATCTCTTATTTCCTTAGCTGATTATTATTTTTCTAGACTTCTTTGTTACCACAAAATTACTTTCATTCTTCAGGTCATTGAGGTTTAAAATACTGATGTTCTTACTCTTATCAGTTACGACTCTTCTCTTTTACTTCTAAATATATCTTGCTTTATTTCTATCCTGTTCCCCTGCTGCTAATATTCCCTAGAGCCCAAACAAAGATTTTTTTTTCTTCTCTGGGCCTTCAAATTGAGCTTTGTACTGAAGACTTTCTCCCACTGACAAAGTTTGCCATTATATACTATTGGTATGTGCGTTTATTACCTGTTTCCTTGAGAGCAAAGACCCAAGTATATGTAATGCTTAGAATACTATATTGAAGTTTCTCAGTAACTATTAATTGAATGAATGTGAAATTGAATGCTGCTGTAATAATCTTCTCAAAGCCAACTTCCGATATCATCCTTGCCCCTAAGCTTCTCTTTCTCTTTCCCATGCCTCCCTTTTTCTCAGACTCTTAGTCAATTTGCATATGCGAATAGGTACCTGGGTATGTCACCTTCTACATTTACCCACTAACAACATACAACCTAGAAGTCATTTCAGGTCAGTCATCCTCTAGAACAATGGGCGGTTACTTAGTTTTATGTGAATAACTGAAATGACGACTGCTGTGGTTCTTCTCCAAACTAAGGAAGACTATGCTCCAGAGGCAAATCTAGTCTCTATTTAAGAAGCTGACAAATGTATTTTAAGTTTTTAATTGGAAGTATTCTTTAAATCAGACGTAAGTTTCTTTTTTCAACTGGGCCCTTAGTTTGCTTGTCCACTGTGTTGTACTTCGTCTGCCTTTCCGTGGCGTCTCTCTGTCATTGCGCTGTGTCTCTCTGTCTGTCTTTCTGCCCAGTTTCTATGACCACACACCTATTCTAGCATTTGGCTTCCTACTATCAAGTTTTTCTCTCCTTTTAGATCACTGGTTCACACGTACTCGTTGTCTTTGTGTAAGTCATAAGTTCTGAAGGCTTTTTAAATTCTAAGGGGGAGAGTGTGCTTGATAGTCTGGGAAGTAAGAGCATCCAGACATTTGTTCCTGCCCGCCGAAGTCAGGCAGCCCACATTCAAACACATTTGTCTGGTTTCCTTGATCCTTCAGTTACTGGTAATGAATGCATTTATTTTGCAACACCAAGGATTAAAATCAGTCTGCAAAAGACTCAAGGTAGCATTAGAATTCCTCTTGGTCTAAATGCATAAATTTTGTCCTTCATTCTCTTCCTGTCTCTGGTTTTATTTACTTCTGCTTACTTTCAATAATGTCATGTTTTTGAGGTAGGTAATTTCCATGCTCACTGAGATTTGACTCTACATTTGTTTTTTCTGCTTTTAAGAGGAACACTAACTTTTAGAAATGGGACTCTGAGCTTCCATTTCACAGACTCACATGTGATACCTGCTTTCGTTTTTCTCTTCTCTCTGCTCCATAGGCTTCAGATTTTTAATGAAGTATGTGATTTGTTTTTTATGTTTGAAGCAGGTGACTAGAGGTGACTTGTAGCACTTTATTCAACTTAACCAACATCCTGTGAAGGCAGGAACCCTCAGGACCACATTTTCACTATGAATTTTATATTAGACACCTTAGATTAAGCATTAACTGCCACTTGGTAAATAACAGCTATATTTATGGATATTAGGTTATAATTAACCAGCACTTAATTGAACCTATAGTATTTATAGGTTATTCAGCTTATTGAGAGAAAGAACAATACATGCCTTTATTTTTCATTATGTTATATTTACGTATTTGTCTGCTTTATCTCTGGGTATTCTGATGTGCTCAGTGCCCCGTGCTATCTGGCAAATATAGGTACTAAATAAATATTTGTCGTATGACAATGAACATGCAAGACCCTAGGAACCTGAGGCAAAGAGGTTTCCAGAACTTGTATATAGTAATTTCTACCTACTTTTTAAATTTTAGTTTCTTACAGAGGCGCTTTGAAATGAAATGCTGTGCTTGGCTTTCTCTAGCTTTCATATTGAGTCATATAAGAATTTTATTATTTTTTCCTCCACTTGTGGTATTCTCTCCCTGTACTTTAATGTCATATTTCATTGACTTTTAGCAATTCCAAGACGAGAAGATTGTTCAATACCAGTAACAATATACATTTATTTTGCAGTATAATTTACAGTTTTTTTCTTTGTTGCAGTGATTTAGGTTAATAGTTAGAAAACTAAATTACAGTGGTTTATATAAAACCTTTTCTATGAAATTTGTTAACTGTACCTGCATAGATGAAGACATTCCCATTTTTAGCAAGCTTTACTTATTCAAGATTTATCACAGTCTGAATGGCAAAAACAAACATAAAACCTTACTTTCTCTTGCTTCTACATTTTCACAGAATAATTCTCACATCCTAACACATATATATGTAGTTAGACTGTCAGTTTAAATCATTTATCTGTTCATTCAGGACAGGAAATATAAAAGATGAATAAGACAAAGTCCTGGCTTTTGAAGCATTTTATAAATTAGTCCTTGCATTTCAAAATTAAATTTAACAATTTTGTTTTTAAAAAATAAGTCTTTTACAGTGGAGTTGAAAGACATAAGCCCACTGGTTTGACATTGGGCAAATAATACTCAGAACATAAGCGAGATGCTTGATTTGGGTAAATCCAGAATGGAGTTATCCCAATGAGGTATACATTTGAATTCCACTACAAAGCAGTAAGAACCTACAGAATATTTCCTTGACTTCCAGTTTAGTTGTCCACTGAAACAACTAAAAATACTGGGTGAAATATTGTCAAATCATCTTTTCAAGTGCATCAATGAGCTGGTTACCAAGAAAGGAATTTATAAAGATAAAGATCAGCTAAAGCAGGAGTGCAGAGAGGTAAGCATTGCAGCTACATGGCCTTAAACTTTTGTTTGGATGATCTTGGGGTGGCTCAACGCTTGCTGATGATGGGAATCTAGTTGTGTAGAAGAAAATGTTTTTCATTTGCAAAGCCCTGTCTAGGAGATATCAAAACTGAAGTCTGCTTTTATACAACACTTTTGACAGTCACTGCGGATAACGTTTGGAGCAATACACCAGCCACTCTTTCTGCACCAGCTGCACTGACCCCTCCTGGCATGGTCGCTGAGCACTGATTGAAGGCCTTTGCATTCGCTGTTCTCCCAGGCTGGAGTGCTCTCCCAGATTGTTGCTTGGTGATTCTGCTCGTCATTTAGACTAAATTTCTCCTTGACTCTCCGATTTATTAAACCTATCAGCCAGTCAGTCTTCCTCTCATCACCTTTCTTAATTTTCTCCACAGAGTCACTATGAAATTGTTTGTTTTATTCATTTGCTTCTTTTCTCTCTTTTTTTTAAAATTTAATTTTATTATTAGTTTCAAGTATACAGTACATTGGTTAGACATTTACATATTTTATAATGAAATCTCTGGCTCTCCACCTAGCCATTACATTAATGCTGACTGCATTCCCTATGCCGTGTTCCCCAACCCCAGGACCATCTATCAACTACTAATTTGCACTTCTTTAACCCTTCACTCCTTTCTCCCAGCGCCCCCAATCCCCCCTCCCCTCTGGCCATCACCAGATTGTCCTCTATATGTTTTTGAGTATGTGAGTATGTTTTTGATTAGTTTGTTCTTTTTGTTCCTTAGATTTCACATATAGGTGAAATCACATGGTATTTATCTTTCTTATTTTCTGTTTGTCCTGAATAGAATGTGTGTTTCATAAGAGTTATGATTTCTCTCTGTGCTATTTCTACCATCTGGAACAGAATAGGACATATGGTCTCAGCATATTAAAAACTGGAAAAATGTATTGATTTGGAGTAATACATATAATGATGTAAATAGAGGGTTTTACCATTATTATGTTGTCTTCATAAACCAAATCATGTAGTTTAATTTTATTTTTACATAGCCTTATCATACATGAGATATACTTTAAAAAGTATAATAAGAGAAAATGTGGGAAGAAAAAAAGCGTATTTTGAATGCCTATCTTCCCTTCTTATATTTTTTATAATTAAATATTTAAATGAACACTCTCTGGATTACTCATGTATCAATTAGGTGGTTAATATGAAAAATATCTTACAGATTTTTTTCTGGCAAAGTAATTTAATGATCCACTGTTATTTACCTTTCTTTTCTCTTCAGTGGTCTATAAATCATCAAATCAAAACTCCCACACAAATCTAATGGTGTTGGAAGCATTAAATTAAAATGTACTTTTAAGAATATTCTAGTTACTACAACATGATTTATTTGGTCAAAGTTGTGTTGAAGGTCTGTAGACCAATGTTACATTTATCAAATATAGGTGACCTTAGCATTAATCAAAGAAAATAAAATTCAGTGGTTAGACATCTATCAACAGTTTAAAAAATTGGAAAGTCTTTCCCAATTTTAGCAAGTGGTGTTTCGGCTCACATTTCATGATTTTATAAATGTACAACATTAAATGTCCCCATATTTAGAATTTAAGTGATGTACTAAAGAAAATTTAATCAAGGTTTTGATCACTCATATGTTTGTGACGTTGAGTTCCTTTACAGCAGTGACTTTTGTATAGGGAAGTTGTGGGGCAGAGGAGGAGGGAAACACCACCAAAAATCAACCTTCACTTTGACCTGGGGATAAAATATGTACAGCAATAACTATAATCCAAGGGGATAAATGGTATACCCCATAAGTCGAGTATGGAAAAGATTCCATGGGATTTCAGAGAAAGGAGATTTTGGTTTTAGCTGTGGGAAGTAGAAATAGACTACGAGACTAACAGGATCAGTAAGTCATTCCTAGAGATGGAGGGGAGGGAAATTCCAGGAGAGAAGACCTAAAGCCTTAGGCATTTGCCGTGAAGGTGGGCTATTTGGAGGCATGGACTGAGGCCAGGCAGTGGAGGGACTTGACGATTGCAGAGAGAAGTATGCATTTTGGTAGTTTGTGAGGGGCAGTTGAAGGCGAGTGGCATGATCAAAGTTATGCTCTGGAAAGATGATTATGGCAGGATGAAGAAGAAAAGAGCTTTTGGGGTAGGACTGTTAGAAAACTGTGCCATAGACCAGGTGGTGGGCATTGTAGGTAGAAGTATCAGAGCATCGAAAGGCTGGAGAGGGGAAGAAAGACCTGTGATAGGTGCAAATGTCAAAGTCAAGGAAAGGAAGACAAATTTATTGTGGAGAAGGAAAATAAATTCAATTTTAGAAATGTTGAATTTGAGGCCTCAGAAAGATCCGTAAAGCGAAGCCATCCAATGGACAGTTGGGATTCAAGAGCAATTTGGATGCCAGATCTGGGTTCTTGGGGCTTCAGATTCACTGACGATAATTCTTCAAGTTGCTCCATTAAAACTTCACCCACTTCCGTAGAGGGAACCCTCATCTCGTAGCCAGACTGTCAGGATCCATCCTCCCTCCCTCCTTGCAAAGGCCAACTCTGAGGCCTTTATTTTGGAGAGCACAGGCTCTAAGCTGCTGAGTAATCAATAAAAAATAAAGACCTTCAAATGAAAAGACATGCAGAACTTCCACAGTTTGATTTGCTACTTCTCGAGACTGCCTCATTGCTACTATACTCTGAAAAGGGCGTGACAAAACAAAAACTCCAGAGACTAGAAGCAGCACAAAAGCACATCCCTCCCACCCTCCTTCAGGCCACACATGGCTTGAACCAGTGTGTACGTCCACTGAGACAAAATGCAGAATTAAAATCATACTCCTATGAATGTCAAAAGGATCTAGAGAACATCTAGTTAATGTTCATTATTTTATGGTGAAAGGAGCCTGAGACTAGAGAGGATAAGTGACTTACTCAGATCACAGAGCTAGTTAATGACACATTTGGGATTGCAACACCAGAGCAGCGGTCCATTTTATACTGGGCTTTTTGTTATTTTGTAATGGAAAAAATATGTTTATGCCCACAAAGTGAGAAGTTACATATAATATGCTTACTCTTATATCTGAGGCATTTATTATATTACATCATTAAAACTAAGACCAACAAAATAAATGGATGGATGGACTGGTACCACATGTACCTGATCAGATATGAGTCCTATTTCTGCAGTCTCCTTTATTGTTCTGGCCAGAACCGAGGGTAATGGGCAAGTCTCCAAAGATTAGATATTTCAGTTCAAATGGAGAGTCGTTTAGCAGTTCAGTAGCTCTACCTGAGAAATTGGACTGAAGTTTCGGAAAGAACAAACTATCTAAGAAAGTGTCCAGTGCTGTTTACTTCTGCCAAGTAGCACGGCCATCACCCCTGTGGTGGTGGATGTTTCCTCTCATTCCTTCTTTCTGGAAGATGTGACTCAGAAGCCATGGGGATCTTTAGCACTATGTGCCACGTTTACTGCAATAAACCTGCTATTTTTCTCCAGTGGCTAAAGACTGAGTTTTTGAAAACTGAATTTCTGGGTCAGCGTGACCCAGAAATCTTTGAGTTTTATTAACCTTTGAGACTCCTTTTAGAATGAGAGCATTAACAAAACAGAAATTTTAACAACCCATACTGCTTTTAAATGTATTTGTTAGTATCTTTAGAAATATTTTATTGGAATTTAGGTGGGAGATTCATGTTCTGAATCCTTTTTTCTTCCCATATCATTTCTATATTTAAATGTTTTCAAATGCATACTGCCTCTAAGAAGGTAAGCACAATAGATTTTTTTTCAAATAAAGATTTATTGAGATAAAAGTCACTCTTCTGAGTGTGCTATTTAGGGATTTTAGTATATTCACAAAGTTGCACATCCATCATCACCATCTAATTCCAGAACATTCTTATCACACCAAAAAGAAATCCTGTACCTATTATGAGTCATTTCTCATCCTTCCCTCCCTCCAGTCCTCCGCAGCTGCTAATCTACTTTCTGTCCTTATATTTTTGCCTATTCTGGACATTGTATATACATGGAAGCATAGCATGTGACCGTCTGTGCCTGGCTTCTTTCACTCAGCATAATGTTTTCAAGGTTTGCTGATGTTGTGTGTATAAGAATTTCATTTCTTTTTCTAACAGAATAATATTCCATTGTAGATATATCACATTTGGCTTATCCATTTGTAAGTTGTTGGACATTTAAGTTTTTCTTATCTTTTGGTTGTTAAAAATAATGCTGCTATAAACTTTCATATACAAGTTTTTGTGGGCATATGTTTTCAATTCTCCACGTAGGAGTGGCTTGCTTTTTAATTGTACTAGTCATCTATGGCATAATTGGTTTGCAGATAACCGAAAGTTGGTTGCATATACTTTATTTCTAAAATGGACATGTGCTCTTTTATTTCTTATAAGTGAAATTTATTTCTTCGAAATCCATTTCAATGGTGCTTAGTTCTTCTGTATTGCAATAAGGTAAGTGTTTTCTGATGGACATGAATGTAAATCTTAATATATAAAAGTGACTTAAGTGTGTTCTCCCTAAGCTAAGAGGTTGAGAAAAAATTAGGTTAGCAAACCAAGAATGACTCAAATGTTGATCGCCAGCTATAATTTCTTTATCACAATCTCTCTTGGTTGAATACTGTGATGGTTAATTTTATGTGTCAACTTGACCAGGGCACAGGTTGCCCACATAATCTGCTCAAATATGATTCTGGGTGTGTCTGTAAGAGTGTGTTTGGATGGAATTAACATTTAAATCAGTAGACTGAGTAAACAGATTGCCCTCCCTCATGTGGGTGGGCACTTAGTGCAATGCCCTGCACATGGATGAAGAATAAATGATGAAATGCCCTTTCTTCTGATTTTTGATTAGTATCTCTCTCTGTCTCTAAGTGTCAATAGAGAAGCACTCAGTGGTGTGCTGGAACCTACAGTAAGAACCTATCGTGGGCATCTTTCTCCAACTGCATAGTCAGAGACAGCACATTGATAGATCAAAGTTAGGGTGGGAGTATTTACATCATGGAATTCAAGTGCTATAGACTAAATTATTTTTTCTACTTTCCTGGTTGCTGGTTGTTTAAACATTTTTCAGCACACCACTGAAAAGAACTGGGTGTTGTTTTCTCTAGCATTTTATCCTTCCCAGATAACAAAGTGCTTGGCTCCATAATAGTCACCAATCAATATTTGCTGAATGTGAATAATTCAGTGCCCTGGGCTCTCCAACCTACTAGGGATGGCTTTTTGCTCTTTATTATTTAACTTTCTTTAGTATTTCACAAGGTGGGCAATGAACAGTGGTCTGTTTACTATTTTTGAGTGGGTTGCAGCAATACAAATATCGTTTGTATTTATAATTGTTACTTCTTTTCTGGATGGCCTGTGGGACAGGATTCTTCTCTCTCATCCCCCACATTTTCTGGTTCTTCAAAGACTACTTTGTTTATTAGGGCAGATCAAATGACACAGAATGAGATGAATGGGATCTGACAGGAGGCAGAGAGAATATATAAAAATACATGTGAAGTATACTTATGAATGGAAGTCAATTTTGCCAAAAACCTGCTTCAAGCTTTTCTGCAATTATTTCTTTAGTATGTGTAAAATATATTGTGGAGAACAGTTCAGGGCTCCGTTTAAGCTGTTGACAAAGTTGTTAATTGCTGTCTGCGAGAAGGCAGCATGACATAGCTCTAGGTTTTTCACATTTTAGACATACCATGCTAGCATTATAATTTTTGCCATGACACCACGTGGTAATACAGCTGAAGGCCAATTGTTTTATTATTTTTAAAATTTAACATTTTTCTTTAAATTGAACAACTTTTGAAAACTTAAATTTATTTTAAAGACATTTTATATCATACTCTTAAATAGAAAACGGTATTATCCCTGCAAGTTCGCATTAAACAAACACATAGAACATGTCACCTGCGTACACCAAACAGCCTCTCATGTACTACGGTGGTAAACCTAGCATACTCTGGGAAAAATAATAATAACATAGAAAGAACATGGATTTTTGAGTTGCCTACATTTGATTTGGTATCTTAGATCTTCCAGAAGGGCAGGTTACCTCCCTGAGACTTGGATTCCTTATCTGGAAAATGCAGATCCTGACTTCCAAGAGAGGATAGTAATTAAGATGGTGCTCAGAACCCAGCGACCAAAGAGTGGCTCTCAGAGGAGATGCTCCACAGGTTAATTTCTTTCTCCATTTACTTCTCACCTCTGTTCCAGGCTCAACTATCTCTTTCTGGCTCTCATTTTTTTCATATTTTTAAATTGAGGTACAATTTTTACTCAATAAAATGCCTGAGTCTAAAGTGTATAGATCACCATTTTTTTCATTGTTGGTTCTAGCTTTACTGTTTGAATTGGTTGTCTGAATATCTAACTTCTGGCATCAGATCTGATACTTACTAAATGTTTGATTTTAGTAGTATTACAACTTCTATGATTCTCTCTGTTCATACAAAGGATGCTGTGTGAAACTGAGTCAAAGGTACTGAATGTTTACAAAAGTACTGTCCAAGCATTCTTGTTAGTAATATTTTTTCTATTATTCTTATTATCAATATGAAGACTGAGGTTTTCTAACTGGAACAAATCTGTAATTTATTATCTACACCTTGCCTAGAAATGCATTGCAGCCTTGCTCCCTGTGAACCATATAGCAATCAGCAACTTGCAATTCAAATTTAGCAGCTTACTGGGGGCAGACTCAGAAGTGTGAAACAATCACCCAAAGCTTGCTGATTTGTATTTCTCCCTCAGACTTCAAGAAATTAGTAATTAGCCACCTCTGGGGTATTTTCACAGCTGGGTCTTGAGTTAAGGTCAACAAAAGCAGAAATCAGGAATTATGGTAAGAAGAACCCTGCTTGGATACCAGGTTGCCTAACACCAGCTTAATCCATCCATGAGCAAAATCAATCATTTGTTTATTATATACTTAGCCATTCTGGTACCACCTCGGCCATCAACCCTTCCTTACCACACCAGTCCTCGCTGACCTCTTTCCTCTGGGTCTTGCATTTGTGGACTTGCTGAGCTATTACCCCCATCACGATGACTCTTCTCAGTGATCCACATCCTTCATGAGCTGAATAAATACCTGATCAGGTAAGACTGCTTAGATCAAGCTGTCTTCATGAGCATGGTGTGCAACCCTGGGAAACACCAGGTCTTTGCCACTATTTTGCGGTGTGGTGGGGCGGAGCATGTCGTATTTCTACAAGTTCTACCCCTTAACGGCCACAAAGAATGATGATCAATTCAGTGGGAGTTTTGGGAAGAAAAATGCCTGCTTAACATAAGAAAGAACTTTCTTGGGGCAGAAATGTGTGCCAACAAGGTGGCTGCCCCGAGAGAGCGAGAATCCTCTTAAAAGGAACAGGTGTTGTTCAAGCAAAAGCCACACGATCGTCTGACAGTGATGACGGAGACAGAGAATCGAAGAGTTCAGAAGGGCAGTTAGACTAGTTGGGCTCTAAGTCCCTTCTATCTAGGCTCTATCATGCTATGCATACCAAAGAAGTACCCCAAATGGCTACTAGCACAAGATAAACAGAGTCGGCGAAACGAGATCTACAAACCTAAATAACTAGTGAATAGGTTCTTGTAAAAACCAGCATTCTCCACTGTGGTACTACTACAGCAGGGCTCACTAGTGCTGTGATAGTTATTTACTTTAAAATACTTTAATATGGAGAGTTGGACGTTATGATGGCTGTCATCTTTAGTCAGGTTAAGCTACAACCCAAGTAGTCTTACTGTTCTGATTGGATAGCTAGCATTCTAATCAGGGAGCCCCTAAGAGGGGACTTGAGCAGGGCCAGAGGAAGGCATGAGCTCTGCAACCAGACTGCCCCAGTCTGAGTCCTGGCTCTGTTATGTACTAGTTATAACAGTTTAGGAATTTAACTTATCTACACTTCAATTTCTTAAACTGTGAAATGGGGATAATATTAGTGACTACCTTATAGGCTGCTAAGAGGATTATCTGAGTTAATATGTATAATAGTGTTTAGAGTCGTATCTGCCACAGAGTAAATGCCATATTGTGTAACATAAAATCAATGGACATAAATTGCTTTGCTGAATGACATGCTAAATATCAGAAATGCGTTCTCACGGGTGAAATTAAAGGTATTCAAATTGCATTGATTGGTTAATATAACCTAGAGACACTGTGTCCTTCCACTCTTTTGTGAACAGGATATAAGACTCTAACAAGGGCTGTAAGGAAGACAGCCAAGATTTGATTTTTACTCATCCTAGGTCCAGCAATTGAGTCAAAGGATTCTGGTTTCCTGAAGCCAGCTGTAAGGGAAACAGAATCCTGCCTCTGGAATATTGTCATTTTGTCTCGATTAAACATTTCATGTACGGTGGTAATTGGAACACTAAAAACAAAGAACTAGAATTCATGGAGCTGAACAGAATGTATGAACATTTGTGTGCCTACTTGCTAATGAATATTTGTGTGATAAATATATTTATGCTTCTATTATAGTCCAGTAGAAAGGTTGTAAGGGGGAATTTAACTCTCATCCGTATCAAATTTTTAAAGATGAGAATTACCTAAAAAATTTATCTATCCTAAGAACTGTGTATGACCAAATCGAATTTGGTTCAGTTCACAGTAAAAGATGAATAGATATGTCGAGTGTAGTATTTCATTGTGATCCACTGATCCAGTGATTCAGAAGGGTCTAACGAGACGCTAGCGGAGAAGGTGAAGCTTGAGCCCCTGAGAATGGATGAAACATAGATAACGGCAGTAGTAAAGATGGGAAAGCAAGTGTGAAAGTGACTGAGATTCTGAGTTAATAAGGAGTGGGAATAAAAAGATTCCCACTATACAGAGATTGGAAGTTAGGTAAGTTGTTTCTTTTTGGCTGCCTAGGGATCAGAGGGGTAATGTCAGACTATACAGAGATCGGAAGTTAGGTAAGTTGTTTCTTTTTGGCTGCCTAGAAAATACATAGCTTCCGAATATGGCCTCTTCCACCACTTCGCAATAATGCTCTCCTGTACATCATCTGTGACCTAGATCTCATAGCCAATGACCTTATCTCAGTTCTTCTTTTGTCCACCTTTCTGCAGTGTCTGACCTGTGATTTACCTTTCCTTTTTGCAGATGCCATGCACAAAGGTGGAAATGCCAGCCTTGGGCCCTTAAAGAGTTGAGGCTGGAGATCTGATTTTGGAAGAGAAGCGTTGATGACGCTGTGGCAATGGGTAAGGTCACTGGGTAGGGTACTGGGGTGCAGATGTGGAGAACTGCGATGCCACCTTGGAGGATTATAGCATTTAGAGGGCGGGGAGACAGATGGGCGGGGGAGCAGGGATCAGAAAATAGGAAGGGAATTGGAGAGCTCAGAGAGAGAAGCCGAAGGGCACTGCGAGTGCTCAGTGAGGCGCTGCCGTTGTGTGTGGCACCGGGAGTCGCCAGGGTCGGGGGGTGGGGGACGGGTGTCTTGGTGCATTTGCAGAGAGAAAAGGGAGGACAGTGATTAAACTGTGGGAGGCGGGGGGAGAGCAGGTGCTACATCAGACCTGCCTGCCAAGTTATTAACTCCATGGACGCATCCCCCTAGAAAATATCGGTGAATCACTGAGATAATGATTTTTCTTGTCTTCCTCTGTTTTCTTTTTTATCTCTTCCTGTAGTTCCTCTTCTCTGCTTCATGAGTAAATTTAATCACCAGATGACAGAACCTGTGTGTCTCTTCTTAACAAAGCATGGGCCCTGTTGCCATGGGACACCCTGCAATTTTCCATTATGAGAATTATTATAAAGATACGTGCACGAGAAGAACAGATGAAAGGTCTCGTCAAAATGTGTAATTACATTTTTTTTTTTTACAACACTGTCTTCTAATGAGTGGGAAATGGTTGCATTTAAAGCATTTAGAATTAAAAATAATTGATTTAATCTATGCTGTGTTCCTTCCTACAGGCTCTGGACACCACATATCGATAGTCTTCCTTCAATTTTTGAATAGAATTTAAAGTTCAATCCTGTGGATGGAGTCATTCAGTGGTTGAGTCATTCATCCATCCAACAGATATTTACTGCAAGCCTCTCGTGTGCTGGTCAGTGTCCTGGGCACTGGAGATACAGCAGTAAATGTAAGAAGTGTCTTGCCCTCAAGGAGCTTGTATTCTGCATATTCTGCAAAGGTCACACAGACAACGAATTTCGATTTACCTTATCAGCTGTTTTACTTAGATAAGTTTTTAAATCTGTCTGTCTCAGTTTCCTCATCTATAAAGTAGGGTTGCTGTGAAGATAAACTACATGGAACACAGTTAAATATTCAGCATATGTGTTTAAGTCAACGGATGATGTATGTAAAAATACTATGAAAACTAGAAAGCAACATACATAATTTAATTCACAGATTATCTTGAGTTGGACCACCTTGGAGGCCCTCTGGCCTGTGACTTTTACTTTGTTTGCTCTTGGAGGAGGGACAGTCATGTCTAGTTGCTGAACTCCTCCCTGTTTCTGGTGTACTGCAGGGCATCATAGCATTGCAAAATCCCGGATACCCATCTCCAGTGCCTCGGCCAGGGGGAATTTATTTGGCCACTTGTTTGATACCCAGTATAAAGAGTCTTAGTGAACTTTTAAACTCTTGACTCTGCCCTATATAATGTTTATGAAAAGCTAAAATTTCATAACATTATTTAACATTCATAAAAAGCTTTCGTTATCATTATGTTTAATTATTTCTGTTGGGACAAAATAAAAGGAACTTTCTGCCATCTTGCTCTGCAAAGCTATCAGGTCTTGGTTAATTTGTGATCATTGGAATGTGCATGCTTAGCTGAGGTCCTACAAAACAATGAGAGGAAGATTATCGTTATATTGTCTTACTACATTCTGGATAGGGATGCGGGAGGTAAATGATGGGCCTGTTTTTGACAGAATGATCACTTAGGGGCTGCAAGGTCTAAAAAAACAATTGCAAGATTTTGTGATTAATGTTCATGTAAAATCTAATGAATACATTGGTTTCCATCATGAAATTAAGTCTAAACAAATGATAAGGTAAAGCTTGAACAGGGTAGGTAGAAGGTAGTGTAATATCGTAGTCACATGTCTAACATCAAAATCTGCGTTAACATCAGTGTCATCAGCCCACATCGTCCTGTGGGAGGGAAATAAGGAATGCACCCCAGTGTCCAGGACACATTTTAATGACTAGCGTGAGGAACCTGTGGCCTGGTGACTTGCTGTAAGTTATTTTTTAATTTTGTAAAAGTTTTTTAAATACTGTAAAATTTTAAAAATACTTAAAAGTTTAAGGAAGAAAATGAGAGCCATCTAAAGTTCCACCACCCTGAGATAAACTACCTTAAACGTTTTGTGCCTGTGCACCACGCACCTTAATTTTTGCTTAAATGATATATGATACTTGCTGGGTTTTTTTTTTTTTTTGACATGACATCTTAAATCTTTGTTTTACTGTCCTCCTTCCCCCTTGTTATTTTTAACTGCCAGGTGTACATCTCTCCATATCTTTCTCAGTGCATATAATCATATGTAAATACACATTGTAGGGCACTTTTTAAAGTCTTTGTTTTACAAAAGTGGAATTTATTACATGCATCTCTACAGGTTGCTTTCGTAAATCAACAATAAGTTGTAGAAATTCCTTTAAATTAATTAGTATGGATTGAATTCATTCTTTTAAAAGACTGCATCCTATTTCATGTCACAATCCATGCATTCATTCTCCCACTGATGCATATTTCTTTTGTTTTCAGGTTTGTCCCTGAACAAGGCTGCAATTCATTTTTCTTGTATGTGTATCTTTATGTTTGATCCTTTTCTGTCTAGAGAAAGATTCCCAGAGGTGAGATTTACTGTGCTACTGAGACTTTGGACTTCAGAGGTAATTCACGAAAATGGAGTTTGCTTTCTGGAAAGGAGGTATGAGTATTAAAACTAATAACAAAAAACGTCAAGTGAAAATTGGACAGTGTTCTGAATATTGCACATATTGATTAAAAGAATGAATGAGTGAAGGAATGAGTGAAGGAACCCCTTTCTTCCTTTTATCATTTTAATACATTTCAGTGAAGTGACAAAAACAGATTGCTCTGGTTCTTCTGTTGTATAAACCCTGTTTCAGTCGCCTGTCAGATTGAGTGATCTGGAGATGACCAGCTCATTAATTTGCTGCCATTTCTTGTTTTTCATACTTTAATACTTATTTATGTTGCTGATAACCTGCCTGAAGTCCTCTGGAATCCAGGATATCCAAGTCCTCCGAGATGTTAAGTATTAGTATTCTTTCCATGAATTCTCCTCAGGACAACTATCATGCAATTTTAGTGCTGTCGTCAGTAATAAAATTTGCCATGAGTTCTTTTCCCTTTGACTTCTGTTAAGATTTGTTTCAGCTCTGATTGTCAATTTGCCAGACAGCTGCCAGAAGTCAGCAGAGTTGAAGCTCTGGTAATCTGATGGCCACTTTCTATATTTTCACTTCAAATATTTGCATTTTTACATTAATACTTAAATCTCCCTTCCTGAGAGTAGTTAATATACCAAATCCAGATTTGGATTAATGGCTAGGGATGAAATGAAAGAACATTCTAGTTGGATAGAATTAAACCATTACTTTAGATTCTTACAATTGAGAGAGTCAAAGCTCATTTTCCCACTTACTTGCTAATTTCTAATGGCCCCTTGGTGTGCTAAGTGGAAAACTTGAACAACTTAATCATCCATGAGTTATTCGACACAAAAAGCAGAAGAATTTTGTTTTGAAAAATGCATCAAGATTAATTAAGTGTCCATAATATATTAAAAGTTTTCACGAATGACATATTTTTTGCCCGTGATCAAGTGCGGTAAATTTGTTAATACATTCTGTGAATTTATGAACAGTAGTATACCAAGATTACAGTGAATAATTTAAAAAAATTTTCCTGAGGTATTTTTTTAGGGCTTTCTCTTCTGTTTGTGTGGTTCAGGAAAAGATGAGACCAGTATCTCCACAAAACCTAAGATGAAGGCCCCCCTTCATCTGTCCTCAGCTAACCCACAAGCACCTATCAGAGAGTCCCTAAGTCACAGATCTGTCCTTAGAGACATGAAGGAGATACAGGGTTTAAATGGCAAAACAGGTGAGGCTTTCTTTTAAATGCTAGAGAGCACTAAGAAGAAGATGAAAAAGAAAACAATTTGGATGATGGGAATAACCACAATAGTGACAACAAGTCATCTCTATCGAGTGTTCACTACTTGATAGCAATCTACATGTCCGTTTTGTTTGTCTGTGTGATAACTTTGCAAAGTTGGCACAGTGTCACCATTTCCATGAGGAAACTGAGGCTTTGACTCATAAAGTAAATCTCCTGGGTTATTCAATTGGTAAATGACAATGGACCTGAGTATCTCTGACCCAAAGGTCCATGATATCATCATCTCCCTCTGAAGAAGACCTCTTTAGAGCCTCTCTTAGGTCGTTTTCTTCCTGATGATCTTTGGAAAACTTGGAGTGCTGCTGCAGGTAGCAGCCCTCTGTTCCTGTGGCCCATCGTCTGCCCTTACCTCTCACCCTCCTCATTTCAAGTATCCAGACACCCGGCAGGGCTGCCTGCTGGGTGGGGGCTCAGTCAGCTCTGGCTGATTCTTATGATGCTTCCTGCCTTTGCCATGCCCTGCCTGGCCTCGACTTTGCTCCAGTCTCCCCCAGACTATGCCCAGGAGTCGTGCTCTTTGCCATACCCTCATCTCAAAGTTTGATGTGACTTGTAGCACACAATTCCATAAAAGAATCATTCTCAGAAATTAAATCAGTCACGAGTTTTACTTTATATAGTTCTCACTTGTTGGCTCTTTGTGTTTCTCTTTGTTGCCTATGATTTTATCAGTTCCCGTAGTTTTGTATTAGTTCTTCAATTTCTTCGTTGAATGAAATCATGCAACCCACTCACCTGGACTCCTAGACAAGGTCTTCCACTTTGTCATTGGTCAGAAAAGTCCTGAAATCATGTATACATTCTTTCCACAGTTTTCTGGAATATACAGTTATTGTTTCAGCTTGACTGTATCAAATACTCATGATACCAGGATATTTTGTGGAATGGCAGGCAGAATTAGCAGGCTATTTGAGTTGTTCTCTCACTTTTCCTGCTTGATGTATATAATTAAAAATGCTTGGATTAAAAGTACAGTGACTCCATTGCTTATGAAGTTATAACATGAATATCGTTATTGTTGATGTTATTATTAAAAGTCTTACTTTGGAAAAAGAAGAAGAGTAGATACTCCAGAGTATCTTTGGGGTCAGACTTTTAGGATGGGAGAATGCTCCCAGTTCATGGATAGCCGAGGTAAAGATCGGAAATGCATTAGCAGGGTTGCCTCTCTCATTGTGAACCTACACGCACCAGCCCCTGCCCAGAGAGATGCAGTCACCAGGGCTACCAGCTAAAGGAAACGAACAGCAAATGGGTGGGTATGTCAGCTGGGTCATCTGGAAAGCGAGTATTGAGATGGAGCCAGCCAAGGCAAGACTCAGCTGAGGAGCTGTCTCTAGTAACTGAGCATTCTGTGGGGGTACCTGGCCTGGTCACTTCTGCTCAACATGAGTCTCCTCTAATGGGCATTCTTTGCTCCAGAGTTCCCTGTTGGATTGTCTGGACTTCAAGTCCGCACTGTTGTCTGAGGCCCTCTAGCTTGGAGTGGGTCTCGCAGGCACTGCGGTGGTCAGAAAAAGCACTGTGCTCTTCCTGCAAAGAGCAGAGGGGTGAGACCAGATTCCACTGTTATTTCTACAGCATTGTTTTTTTTCTCTAAGATGGGCTATAAAGCCTGTTTGGGAGGCACCAAAACTAAGAACAAACAATACAGTTTGATCGATAGCACCTTTTCCCTTTAAAATTCCAGTTTTCAAGTAAAGTTTTGTTCCCTGAGTAACTGTTTCCTGTTACTGAGGTTGAGCATGACTGTGCACTTGAGCATCTGCTTCATGTTCCCTTGGCTCCCACTGGCAGCAGCAAACACAAGTGAAGGTACTTCAGGACTTTCGATATCAAATTTTGAAATTATATCCTAGTTTGAATTTATAAATCATGTGAAAAAAACAGTGACTTTTAGTGATTTTTATTTTTAAAATTGAAAAACACGGGTAAGAGATTATAAAAAATGTTTATTCCAATATTTACGACTTGCTGCACATTATTTTAAAGAGATTTGTCTGAAAACATGAAAACTCAACCACTATAATTCTAAATTATAACTACTCTTAAAAACCAGTGGCCTTTTAACATCCACATTCTCTTATTTTTCAATATGCTTTATTTGTCCTTGTAGGCAGGGTGCTTATCAGCTATCCTAGTTCTTAACGGCATAGGGAATATAACATGTCACCCGTTACAGAACTCAAAGAATGTAAAACAGAGTTGGTTCATAATATCTGCTCACTTTTCCAGCTCTACTGCAGACTTGGAGGGTGGGACATCACCATCTGTGAACCTATGTTGGTGAGGGACAAATTTCCCATGGACCAAACATTTGATTTCTTGCTTAGGAAGGGTAATGACTATACTAAGGAAAATGGAGACTTTCATTGTAAAATGGCGTACATCTGCTTTCATTTAGATAATTTTTTACCTGTCTCTTCTTAGTGAATGGCTTTCGGAGTTGGTTACTTTAGAACATCACATAAAAACAAAGTATTTTCTCTGTTTCTGTTTTTATTTTTATTGAATTTAAAATATCTTTTTTTTTGCCATCAACCATTAGGTTGTCAAATTTCTGTCAATTTTTGTAGATCTGTTTGTAAAAATCACCCACAGAGTTCAGTGAGAAGGGAGCGTCCTAAGTGAGGACTGCTGTCAACTGGTTCCCTATGGCTGGCTTCCTGTCTAACAGGAGCCTTGTCTGAGGGGTCATTACTGGTTATTAAATATTTGGGATATTTCCCTTTCCCTAAATCAGCTCGCGACCTATCTGGTTCCTGAGGCATATTGATCTTTGTTGTGCAGATGATGCATCAATTTCTCACAGACAGATGTGCTTAAACGTTTATTAATAATAACTTTACTTTTCTAAGTCCATTATCTTCTTTCATTCGGTTCTGACAAGTAAGCCTGCATTTCTCTCAGAAGCGTTGTCAGAGTTGACAATGATAAACAAAGATGTCTTCTTAGCTTTCAGGTGTTAAAACTTACAGCCTAGGTATTGGACAAACATTTTTAGGAAAAATATTTACAGACTGAGCGTGATCCTCCTTCCCGCCAAGACTGGAGATGTGACCTCTAGTGGGAGAGGAATTGCAGAAGGGCACAGGGATCAGACCTTAGTCAGGGCTGCTTGGCTGGGGCTTCAGCCGGGTAGGTGGGCAAGGAATGGGGCAGTGTCTGATAGAACTCTCTGGCCTAATTTTGGGAAACCGAAGAGTAGAGCAAACCCAGGACTGCTTTTTGTCTGGAGATCTGAGAGATGGCCAGCTCCCTCTGAGCTCCGGTGCCACTAGGACCTTGGAAAGAGAGTGGAGATGTCAACAGGGGGTGCCCAGGAGCAACGGGCCAGACCGAGGCGTCCTCGGAGAGAAGCCCCGTCATACAGCACGTGCCTCCCTTCCTGCACGGCTGAGCGAGGGCCCTCAGGCCTGCAGGGCACGGAGAGTGTGGCTCTCTGTGAGAGAACTGCAGACCTAAGAGACGGTTGGAGAGAGGGTTAGATTCTCCCAGGGACTTCAAGGTCGGAATAAAGAAGATGCCAGGGATCTATGACAGAGGCCCATGGAGACACTGACAGACCAGGGTGTGCCAAGGAAGAGAGATGTCGGGTACTATGCATTTTGCCCTGGAGTTGAGCCACCCTGTGCAAAGGAGGGCAAAAAGAGGAAATACTGAATTTCACTGAGACCATTCCTAAAGATGAGCTTATGCTTAAGACTGGCAGTTCTAAATAGCTATATTAGGAGTCCACACTGGGAAAAATAGGGTGCCAAATAGAGGTACAGTTGAGTTAAACGAAAGTAAATTTGTATTTTGCACACCCAAGGTTATGACCTGAGAAGACTCTCTCTGCCAGCCATTGGATTCTAATTTGACTTTCAGTGGGTATTTCTCTAAATGTGCCAGCCAGTGGATGTGTCTGCTTTCTTCAGCAGTCATGTCTCTTGGCATGGCTAAATCTATGGCTGTTTTAGCTTATATATATATGTCTGACGTGTAATGAGCTTGATTTGTGTGAGTCCAAACTGGAGAGGTAGATGCACTTTCAAGATACTGGCAAACTGTGTGGTTGAATCTGCAGAGCTGAGGACGAAACTTGGCGCGGAGTGACATAACTAAAGTAATGCCATCTGAGGCTCTCCGGGGGTGACATTAGTGTTGAGCCTTTTTATGGATCCCCCAGAAAGCTGAGAGCACCTTGAAAACAGGAAGTAAATCTTGTTTACTTTTTCATCCAGTGTCTAGCCTAGTTCATGCCAGATATGTTTTCAATAAATATTGAATAAATTAAGCCAAACTAAATACTTTCCCCCCTTATTTTGTTCCTAGTGTCTTTCTCAATTTTGCTAACCTAAGTTTTCTCTCCTAGATGGCACTTTCTGGAGAGAACAGCACGCTAGCCCTCTACTCCTCGCCGCCCCCACCCCGCTTTCTGAGCTGCCATTTTGAGAGCACGGGACCAGGCATTCGTGTTCTCATATCCACTCCTGCTGGATAAGAGACCTGAAGACGATAAGAGGTAAATGTAGGAGGGAAGAGGAGGAAGAGATTAAACGAGACCAAACAGCTTAACTGTGCGACAAATAATTTAGAAAGGGCTTATTTTAAATCTCATGCCTCAGTGACTCTCTATGGAAGTGACACATTCACCAGTCTTGAGCATAGTTCTCCACAAAGAGGAATCCGTGTCTTGGTGGCAGAATGCAAGAGGATGTTCAAATTGAATAATCCCAAAGCCATCTGCTGACCTGAGCGTGCGAGCATGATAGGCAGACCTGGTAGTTCTTAATTGTAGACAACTTTGCCTCCAGGGGACATTTGGTAATGTCTGGAGATATTTTGTTTGCCACAACTGTGGGAGAAAGTGCTACTGGCATCTAGTAGGTAGAGATCAAGGAGGCTGCTAACTCTCCTTCAGTATATAGGAGAGCCCCCACAGCAAGGACTTATTCAATCCAACATGTCAGAATTGCTGCTGTTAAGAAGCCCTGGGTTAACATTTTGATTTAAACTGTTAAAAATACAAATATTCCCCAAAATAATTTACTAGTATGTATTAGTAATATCTCAGGCACAACAACCATAGCAAGATTACCACACTGAGTAGACAGTATTTAAAACATTATTTTGGTAAACAATTAAAAATATAACCCTTATATTTGTCAGAAGTTTGTGGAAGTGGTAAAGAGAGAAGAAGCAATAATCTTGGCACACGCCAACTGTAAACACTCTGCAGCCTGAGTCAGCCAGAGTCCAAGGATGGGTCCAAGAGGGCGGATAAGGGCTTAACTCCTTGCCCCACTTTGAGGCTGCGCTGAAGGGCCATCCTAGGCCCAGGGATCTCAGTGGGACCCTCTGGGGCCTTAGTAAAACTGCATTGCGGTCTCGCAACCCCTCTGCCCTGTCCTAATTCCTTTATCCTCCCCAGCTGTTGGCCTTAAGGGCCCTTCCCGGTAAACTTTCTCCAAGTATGTTTCTCAGGGAACCCAAGTGCGACGTACACACAGTGTGATAATTTGGGGCAAATATAACAGTGCCATGTAAAGATCTCCACTGGACATGTTAAGGTTGCAGAACTGTACAGAACAAGTCAATTGACAATGCACATATGAACATTTTGTCTCCCTGGAGGGAAAACGAAGGAGACAGTACATTCAATGGATACAAAGCTACTTCTTGAACTAATGTACAGTGATCTACTGGAAATGGAATGTGAGTGATCCATGTGCTCCGACTGGACCAGGCCCTTATTTAAAAGTCTCTGTTTCTGTTTTTTTTTGTTTTGTTTTTTCTCCCTCTACAAATATCCCTATGCTACTTATTGGTGCTGACAGGCTGACAGGAGGACCATGACATGGGACGGATTCTATAGCAGTGCCTGGCCGCTTGCCTTTTGATTTTGTGTCCAAAGAAGCCCATCACTTCCCCTTCTAACGAGAAAGAAAACATTTGATTTATCATCTTTAGTACACACATGCACTTAAATCATAGAGAGAAAAATAGAGAACATTTTTTTTCTATTTTAATTTGTATTTCTAATGGGGAAAAACAACTTAGCAAAGGCCTTTCAGCTCTTTCTACAAAAGAGTCTCCATTTTTATGTAAATTACACTTATAAATAAGATTTGTTTTCCAAATTCTCTTATGGTCTGTACTTCGATTTGTCTCATTTGCAGACACCACAGAAGATACAAAAAGGAAAGCGCTGCTGTAGTCAAGAATTTTTTTTTTTTGTTATTGGTTATAAAAATAATATAGATGCATATCGATGACATGTGCAGAGCACACAAGTGTGTGGATTTAGAGAATTGGAAGTGAATGTGGAGATTGAATTACATCCTAGTAAAGGTGCTTATCTTTGTAGTGCTTAGGAGCCACTAGGAGTTTATTCAATGTTGCCATTCAGTCAGGAGGCATTGGGTTACACACCTGTCTCTTGTTTAAATCCTATTGAAGGTTATATTATTCCTAAAGAGTGCTCATATTATTATAATGTGTGAAATAAGATTTATATTAGCATAACACAGGAGTAATTTTTTTTTTTTGCTACAAGTAATCACACTCTTGTATTTATGTCTCACTCCTTCCTTCTTTAATAAGGTGAAGTATTTTCATAAATACCTCATTTATTCTCACAGATCGCTTAAGGGATAGATCGGGCAGGTTTAAACTTGTTTTTCACCCTGGATTAGGAAGTTGGGACACAATAAGTTGCCATCATACTTGGTAGCAACTATTAGAATATGAGAAAACAAATGAAAAGTTTAAACTCCGTGAAGGTCAGAATATACAGCAGAACTCCATTAAAGCCAATTTTATCATTTCTCTGTGATTGGTTGACTTGGGCTTATTTGAAATTTGGCTTTTTGCTCTTTGTGGATATTATTATATAAGCCTATTTCTGGGAAACTTGTTCTGGACCTGACCAAGAACGTTTTAAGTGAATCTTGATAATTACAAAGGAATCTGATCTTATTAAAGAAGACCCAGCACGAACTCTATTGGAAATAGAATGTTAGCAAGTGAGTCTCAGCCCCTGAAGGTTTAGAATACATTACATACAGGGCTTTAATAATTTTAATACAAAATATGATTTTAACTAAAGTAAAATAAAACAAATGAAAACTTTAAGTCACTTCTGGGGTCTATGAATATTTTTAGCTCCAATTTCCTCTTCCTCTTCCCAGTGGGAGGGAATGAGTAGGTATCCAGAGTAGTAGAGAACTTGAAAATTATCAAAAGTTTGGGGGAGCCCGAAAAGACTATCGTGGGCATAAGAAAGGCAGAGTTAAGTTTTAAACGAAGCCTCCACCCTTCAGTACTAATCGCACCTAGCTGAGAGAAAACAAGGCGACTCGAGCATCTTGGCGATGTCACTCCATTCTGTGGGCTCTTTAGTTTCTTGAATTCATAAATGTTCTTTTATGCTTTCATGTGGAACTCGCTTAGTAAATTGAGCGAGCAGACAGAGCCCTCTTAAAGAAAATTGCTTTATTCTGTAGTCAAGGCTTTTTTTCTCCGCCACAAATTGTGCTTTTCCTTTTTCTGTGATCAGAACCGCTTTGCCTATGGGCGCCCCGTGTCAGTGTGGCTTTTGGCTGAGGAGCAGGGAGCGGGGGTTTCCATTATTTGCGCGCCGTGATTCAAAGCACGTGAATTCTTTCCGAACGTGGTTATCTGAACAAATGGTCTTTTAACTGAACTTAGCGCTGCAAGGACACACTCTAATTTTCTCACTTTAATCATATTGAATCCACACTGACTAAAGGTGCTAGGAAATTTTCTTACAACTTTATTTTCTGTTACAAGTGATAAATACTGAAAGTGATCAACAAGGCATTTCCAATTATAATTAGTATCTGCGATGCTTATGTAAAAAGGGAATTCAAAGTTTCTCTACCCTGATACCCCTTTTATAACTCTGTAGAGAGGTGTTAGGGCAAGAACTTTCACTTCTAAAAAGGATGAATGTTGTACATATGGAATAATATTATGGGAGTACTTTTTTCCTTCCTAGAGCTGGTATTCTCAAGGTGGGTCACATGGATGCTCTTCTTCTGTGTGTTTGGGCTTAAGAGTCTGGAGCTCAAGCGGCCCCAGCCAGCTTTTTTTTTTTCACTTTTTTTCCACATGCAACCAAGTACATTGCTATCATACACGCCTGAAACGCCTAGGGCAGGTGGCCTGAGTCAGCTTTAATCCAGGTATTGAGTAATCTGCTCCCTCTTTCCTCTTGTCTCTATCTCCAATATTCTTGGCTTTATGGGATATGGATTTTTTTTTTTTCCCATTGGAGATTTAGGATTCAAGATTTGAGTCTCAGCTTGGTGGGAAAGGGCTCTTCCACATGCATTTATACCCCTCCCCCATAGTGTAGTAGTCACGTGGTTTGCATGGGATGAACCCCATCTCCAGCTGGCTTTATATAAACAAAACAGGGCGATCACGTTATCCTCCCCACAGTTATGGTAACTATGACTACGCCAATCAGAGCATGGCATGCATCTAGCCATGGGGGCTAATTTGGGGTGGTTCAGTCGCTGAAAATGTGAGTAATTTTGTGCAATAGTTGTAGAAATCAAACTCTTTTTCTTACTGGTAAGATGAGGAAATGTCAGTGGCTTTCCCTCAGACCTGGGGAGCCAGCCTCAGGGTGGGGCTAACTATGAAGGACACTACATCCTCATGACATCACTATAAACCAGCTCTGAAGGTCACTTGGCCTCTGGACTTTCTAATAATATGTGCTAATAAATGCCTTTATTGTTGAATGTAGCTTGACATTCATTGCTAATTGTCACAGAACATCTTAATAGATATAATAATGGGAATGTGTCTGTGCACACATCAGATTTCAGGAACTCCTCATTATACGTGACATCACTAGTTTGCACTCGTTACCGTTGGGAAGGCTGCCAAATTAATGGAGGGAAGATGCACAAAAATTTATGCTGTGTAGTGTTAAAGGCTGTAAGGAAACAAAAACCTCACTCTTGCAAAGATGGCAGATAATCAGAGGCTTAGCAAGGAACTTGGTGATATGCTAAAGCAAAAGAGGAACCAAAATATAACTATCCGAAAGCAAAAGAAGAGTTGTTTTAAGACCTGCCTTTGCAGATTTAATTTGTAAACTTCATGTCTCACCAAAGCTTTGACTACAATGCTTTAAACACAAAAACCTGTGCAAATGGATTTTTGGTGGCAAAGGGGTTGGGGGCAGTTCAGAATTTTACATCTGGATTGACATGGTGCAGAATAAGATTAAAATGATTTATAATTAAAACAAGAGCTCACCGTCATGGAGTGATCTGAACCTTTTTTCTCTCCGGTAAATCTTCCCATGGTACATGCATCCAAACTAGTACTCCCATAAAAAAATCCATAAAACTCAATCCATCTAAATACTTGGAGAAATGATGAGCGTTCTTTCCTGTGGGATGTTCTTCAAGGTTATTTTATTTGATTAGACAAAGACAGATTTTTTCATCAATCATGTTGTTGTTTTCAGGCATCTCACATGTCAGTTGGTATTTAATCGAATTAACAAAATGGTATAAATCGATGAGAAATGTATTGGCCACTCCAAAAATGTCAGCAGAATCTCTGAACAGAATTCAGGGAAATTCAGAATACCTCATGATTTCCAGAGTCATTCAGAGAGAGCCCCGTGTTCTCGGGTTCAGTGCTATACTACAAAACCCAAGCGTTATTATAGGGTTTTTATCTGTGAAAACATTGACCCAGTTCCTGCATTTCAGCTCTCATTTTACTATTGCCATTTTCTTTTCTCCTATCTTTTCACAGCTAAATCCAAGCTTAAAAGGAAAGAAATTCCTTTTAAGGAATCCCTTACTATAGCTGAGTCTACCATAGCATGTTAATGATTTCTTTCCATTGTAATTTGGCTGTTTCCGTCATCTGTGCAGAATGGATAACTGTTAGGAGTTAATTGTTTTTGAATGAAAGAGAGATGTCTAGATTTCTAAAGTAACAGACTGTCCCTGAAAATTTAAATCAAAGCTAGATCAATACGCCTTGAGGCAAAAGTCAAAAGCAGTTTGGAGGGATGTGAAAGAAGGTGGTTGAGTGAAAAGTTGCTGTTGAGTTCCAGGAGGTACCCAGGTGCGAGCAGGACCTGAAGGTCAGAAGAAATAAGCTTTCAGTGGGCGTCTGGGAAGTTCACTGGAGGTGCTAAGCCTGGGCTGAGAGCAGGGTCCCATTAAAATGGGACTGGCCGTGGGGAAGGCCAGGAGAGGAGAGAGGAGAGAGAAAAAAGGGAGAATCTCTGCCACTTGCCAGTCAGCAGAGGTCCTCTTTCTGGGCTCTCTGGCTAGAGAGGAGGTGTTTTTTCCTGGAGTTTTCACTGTCCATGCCTGTTGCACAGTTCTGAGACTTGGACCGCTTTTGGGTGAAAGCCTAGAGATAAATGAGGGGGAAAACACCCCAGTAAACACTGCTACTAGTTATTTTCCAAGTTTTGACTTTCCTTCTTAATTGTCTTTATATTGTTTAATTTTCAGAGTTTTCAAATAGCTGCTTTTTATATTTTCTCCGGAGTTTATGGTTGCAGTCAGTAGGAGAGGTATTCTGTACTGGGCTTACTCCATCTTGGTTGGCGCTGGAAATCGGCAATTTTTTTAAAAATGTTAATCGTTACATGAAAAACCATTCTATATGTGCCATTGCACTTATTTCTATTTCAGTAAGCATGAATCAAGATTATATCTTAATCCAGAAACCAAGAGTCACTTTTAACACTGCAATTCATATATAACCAGTCACTAAATCCTGCTGATTTCCTAAGAGCCAGTAGCATGGTGCTTAAAAATATTGGCTATTCCACTCAACTGTCTTGTTCTGAATTCTGGTTCCCCAATTTTCTTTATGCTGGGACATTTATTTAAACTGTTTGTACCTCTCGTGCCACAACCACAAAATGGGAATGATGTTATCAGCGAAAATAAATCATACAGCATTTGTTTTGGGGATGGAGACAATACATATACAGCAATTAGAATAATTTAAGTGATTTTTGCAGCATTTCAAACTTTTGTTTATTGATTCAAAAAAAAAATCACAGAATTTAAAGGTAGGCGAGAATTTAAAGGTAGGGGTTCTCAGACTTTAGGCTGCTGCCCTGAATCAAGTGACTAAGAGATCCTAGTAAGCCAAGGAATCTACTGTTTTAACGCACAAACACTCATCATTCTGATAACGGATAATTCTAGAAACAAACTCTGAAATCAGTACTGCTTCTCTGACAGTGTAATAAAAGTGAACAATGTGCTAAATTCTGTTGGAAGTTGAATTATCTTGGTGTTTTATAAAAGACGACCTGGTACAGCATCAGCTTATTGTGTAAGGGCACAGAAATGGCCAAATGACTCATGCGTTCGTGTTAGCTTTTCCCATAAACTCTTGGGAATTTGTTGACTGGGAAATTATGGCTCCATGGCAAGGATAACCTTTCTGAGCTAACTCTTTTTGATTGGGGGCAACATACCTCTTACGCCTACCTGTGCGTCCATTGCCGTTATCAGCTGTCTCTCAGCTATTGTTGCTTTACACTCTCACCAGCTTCACTCCTTTGCTGCAAGTGTTTCAGATTCTGATGTGATTTCTTTCCTTTTATGAATTCACAGTTCAGCTTTTGTTCTGGTTAAAAGGACAGAGAGGAGGCCAGGGGTCAGGGAGAGCTGTTTGGCTTTTCAGTCACTATTAAGGTAACTTCTGTTCAAGTCAATACGGGCTGCTGCTCTACAAAAATGATGTTATTGGTGATTTGTAGAACGTATTCTAATTTTTTTAGTGTGGCCTATTCTATTTTCCCTCTTTTTATTTCTAGCCTTGAAGTAGGATTAAAAATATCATAATTATAATAATAAACTAAAGTGCTTCCAGAATGTTAACTGTTTTGAATGCATTTACCATTGGCTTAGTTTCTAGATTTAGGAATTTGTCATTAAGTTAGGATTCTTTTTAGGTCCAGTACTCAGATGGCAAGACTATTAGGAATTTTTCCAAGTAAAAGTTTATTTTGAGGGCTATTATATTTAGTTTTCATGTTTTTAGATTTATTAACCATCGCTCAAACTCTTTGCCTTCAAAGTCTTCTGGCACCATAAATACAGCTGCCAAGATAGACCACCTAAGCATAGCATATTATAAGCACATTGGAAGCAAGAACCATCCCTGTAGCCTGTAAACCCTGGTTAATAGTGTGTTCTCCATAGTACTCATCAAGCATCTGTAGGCAAGTTGACTACATAAGTAGAATCCTTGTACCCTGTAAACTGCAGTAGACAGTATGTCCCCTGAAGTTCTTGGCAAGCACTTGGAAGATTGGGTCATGTCTATTTTGTTGAAGGACCTCACTTTGAGAGCAAGAGGTATAAGTATTCTCATCTCTATCTTATGAAGTAAAGATTCAGAATTGGGGAATGGAAACTTCAGTGTTTAGATAATGCAGACAGAAGACAAGTTAAATACTTCTTTTTCTTTCTTAAATGGTGCATATAAGTTTGAAGTAGCTAGCATTGCAAAAGCAGTTAAGAAAATAGCTTGTAGGAAACCAGGGAAATTGTAATAATTTTGGGGAAAAGATCTGTTCTACTTCACGAGTCTGATAAAATATTGTTTATGAGATTTCCTTTCCATTTCACTTATTATATTTTTAAAATATGAATTGTTTTTCTCTAAAACAATGCTTATATTGAGACTGCTCTTAGGATTCAGCTAAGAATTCACTGGTACTCTTCTTAGGCAATCTGTCTTTGGGTTATTAAGTTTAGTTTTATAACATTGAATTTCACTTCTCTTTTGCGGATGATGATCCTTTAGTTTTGGGTGCTTATTTTTGAACTACACAAGAAGATGAAAGTTCTAAATTTGAGGGCGTGTCAATGAATTTTAAGGTAAATTGGTGAATTATTGATCCCAGACATCTAATATGTTGAAATATTCAGGTAGCATTGTTTTACCAGTCAATTAACGTGGATCCAGTTAATTTGTTTTGCAAAATGAAGGAATATCTAATAAGTTAGGCCTGAACTAATATTTTAGTGGCTTCCACAGAGAGCCACTAGGCTGGCGATTATACTGCTCAAATGTCTTATATGAATCCTGGTTTCTTCATTTATTAGTTCTTTATTCTGGAACATTATTTAAGCCATTTGTACCTCTGTTTCCACAACCACGAAATGGGAATGACGTTATCAGTGTTAATAAATCATATAGCATTTGTTCTGGGGATTGAGTTAATACATATATAGCAGCGAGAATAATGCCTGGCATATTGTAAGCTTTGGCTTTTATTCCCATCATCCTAGACATTTCTCTAATGTGTCTAATTTCCACTATTATCATCCTGGTTCAAGCAGAAATTTGAAACACTTAAAACGGTATTATGTTAGGCTTTAAACCAAGGACATACTCTTTTCTAGCCAATCACTATTTTCACAAATTCCGGACTTAATATTGTACCTATTAGCGTAAAATTATGGTGAAGGCTGTATTTCAAACAGTTTTGCTGTAATTGGGAACAGAGAAGTGTTAGTAGCTAGAGGAAGATATAGGGTCAAAGCATTTAAAAATATACTAGTTATCATAGCATGTTTGATGCTGGTGGGAATAACAAAGAGGAAACCTACCTTTTGAGCACCCTCACGCTTTCATTTCACCATTTTGAGGATGTGCATTGAGCTATAATACATTCTTCTCCAACCACAATGGCCCCCTTTGTGTCTGATGGTGTTAAAATGAAAGGGTCCTTCGGGATTAATTAGCCAGTCCTGCTCTGTGTTTTACAGGAAAAGGAGACAAGGTGCAAAGGGAATAAATACCGTTATCTCTTTCCTAGACTAGTGCTGTCACTTCCTAATTGGGTGCCACACCCTCTGCCCCTCCAAGTCATTCTCAACCCTGAAGCCAGTGATCTTTACAAAATGCAAATCTTGTAAGAGCAGAACAGTACCTCCGACCCCCCTGAACCTTGGGTCCCAGGTGTTTAGACTGCAAATTCCAATGACCAATTACCCCGTTAAATTTAATCGATATATGATTTGTGTTTTTGCTCTTTATAAAAATAATATTATAGATTATATTGATAAATGCTAACTTCGTTGAAAAAGATTTTAAAAACTGAAGTCTAATACAGTGATTTTCACTGGTTCTAGAAACTAGCAGTACATTAGAATCAGCCAGGAAGCTTTTAAAAATCCCAGCGCCCGACCCCAAATCCCCGTCTGATCTGAACCTTGCCTGCCTTTTTAATCTCCTCTTGTACCCTCACCCGAACTTCCTGCACTTTGTCACTGAGGCTGCTTTCTGTGCTAGAACAGGCCATGCTCTCTTCCGCCTCAGGGCCTTTGCATTTGCTGTGTACCTCTGCCAGGATTCTCTTTCCTCCTCGTTTCAATACTTAGACCTGACTTTCTCTGCAGAGCTCTCTTATCATTTGCTCCAGCTGCCTTTCCGTGACTCGGCAGTCTGCATGAGGACCCTGTGTAAGGCGCCAATGAGCACAGGGTCAGACACTGTCTTGTCTGCAGCAGCAGCCTCAGTGCTTCACAGAAGTGTTCTTTAAGGACGCCATGAATTATTGTTGGGTGCGTGAGTGAATAATGAATTGCTATGGACAAGTTCTAGTAGTTTCTGTGAGACCGATTAGACACAAAGGAAATAATGCCATTATCTGACAATTATTTCTCAGTGTACCCATTATTTTTCTCTCGCCTCCTACAAGTTTTGCCAGTTTTCTTCAAGATTCACAAGGGAATTGAGCATTTAATATTAGGCGGAAATCTCTAACGATGTTGGAAGATACTTAAAATGAGCTTCAGCGTGAAAAATATATCCAATTTTTACTTCGTTTTGTTAAAAATCCTTTATACTCAGGGCTTAGACCAAATATTTCAGTTTGTATTTCCTTTGAGAGCCATGATCTATCCAATATGTCTAATGAACATATTATAACTGCTTATTATAATGCTCAAGTCATTCCCATGGTCCCCTATTTTCTAGTCATCATTCTAATATAATGGGTTTTCTCTTTTGCATCAATTAATATTGTATCGATATTTCAGAAAAAATTGGATTACAAAATTGTCATCAAGGATACATGTTGCACATTAGTGTAGATCACTAGAACATCTTATCTTGAGCATCTTCCCAGAGTTGCTCTCCCTTCTTATTTCCTTTGCCCTGGATCTTATTATTGTTTGGTGGTTTTTCTTGCTTGAGTCACATTCTGCAATTGGGTCTCATGCATTCGTGAGTATAAGGAGATATTAAATCCCATTAAATAGAAAGAATTTTTGATAGTGTCTATCATTGGCCCTTTTCAAAAAAAAAAAAATGCCAACTGCTTTCTATCTGTTACTCCAATGTGACACATCCCTTGAGCAAGTGGTAATTTTGATCACATTTGTTGCTGCTATTTCTACAGAATTTTAAGGCTCTTGGGGCCTCTGGAGAACATCAAGATGTTAGCACGATGAGCTAGATGTTGGGGACAGTCAGGCCTGGTTTCAAGTCTTCATTTTCACACTTAGTTATGTGAGTGTGGACAGTCTCTTAATATTTTTGACCAAAGATGATTCTCCTCTGTTAGTGAAGGTTGTCACTAACCAGGTGCACAGCTTCAGAAGGGACACACAGAGCATTGAGGAAGGGGGCACCAAGCTAAACAACCAGAGCCTCCAAATCAACCCTGGCACTCAGTGGGGTCACAGATTTTGCAGCCAGACTCCCCTTAGTCTTCAGTGCCTGTTTTCTGCAGAAACCTCCCATGACTTCTCTGCCCTTCATTTGTGACTATGTTTTCCAAATGTATAATGTCAAAGGAAGGACTGAAAAGTTTAGGATTCGTGATAATATGCACTATCTATTGAGCACTGTTTTCAACCTAGGTCCTGGCAAGAAATAGGTGGCACACTTAGCCAGGAATTTTGAAGGCATTTTTTTTTTTTTTTTTATGAAGCAACTACTTACAGAGGGGTGGCAGGTAAAGGGAACCAATAAGAAATGAATGCTATAGCATCCTGGAAGTAGCCCAGCAGAAAGTCATTGTCAGCCCCTGATATAAAGGGCTGTATTCCTGGCTGATTCAGAGCTGGAGCTGTTATGAGAGGATGTTCATCTCGAGCTGTAGTCAGAGATGGTCCTGGCAAAGGGAGAGAGCAGGAGGAACAACTCCCTTCAATTCTCACTCCTCTTTCCTTTCCATCTTCTGACAGCCTCCCATTGGCTGGAAGCAGCCAGAGTACAGGCTTTGGAGCCTGGATGGTGCAGTCCTTGTGGGTCAGCAGACAAAGGAGCAGAGAAGTACAGAGAATGCATTGGGGCAAATGGAAAGTATAGCAGACATTATGTGAAGTGGGTATTACCGCCAATTTACAGATGAGGAAACTGAGGCATCGAGAAGTGAAGGTAACACAGATGGGAGGTCACTGAACTGGGATCCAAACCTGGGTCTGTAGGCCCCTGAAGGCCAAGCCCTTCCATCTCAGTCAGCTGCTTCCATCACACATGACCCCCTCTTCCTAGCCAGACTGTGCTTTCCTGCAGGGTGGTAATCGGTGAAAAACACAGAAGGTTTCAACACAATATGGACTTGAAATGCCATTTGATTTCATGTCTTAATTCCAAACAAGAGACTTTTATTTTAGTACTTAAGTTATTAAAAAAATTTTTTATTGAAGTATAATTGACATAAAACATTATTCTAGTTTTAGGTATACAATATAATGATTCAATATTTATATATATTGCTAATGATCACCACAAAATGTCTAGTCAACATTCATCACCTCACATAGTTACAAATTATTTTTTCTTGTGATGAGGTCTTTTAAGATCTACTCTCTTAGCAACCTTCAAATATGCAATACAGTATTATTAAGTGTAGTCACTATGCTATACATTACCTCCCCGTGACTTATTATTTTATAACTGGAAATTTGTAATTTTTGACCCTTTTCACCCAAACAAGAGTCTTTAATCCAAGTGTGTTTAACACTAAAATAAAATTTTTCATTTTTAGTCTCAACATTTTCCATTATACTTTCTTACCATATTTCTATAATCATTTGCTATTGGATTTTGGCACAAGATAGAACAAAGACTTCTTTTAAAAGAGAACACACAGTTATTTTCAATGGGCATAAAAATATAATGTTTTGTCTACTGCCATACCACCCTGAACAAGCCTGATCCCATCTGA
>NW_006439757.1:2589407-2609957 GCF_000325575.1 Pteropus alecto
ATAATAAATATTTACAACAATGACCAATATCCAGCACTTAAAGGGATAAAACTCTGGTTTTCTAGAAAATTCGTAGAATTAAATAACAATATTTTTTCGCAGGCACCAGTTTGTGGAGTGACAGAATGATATTTTAGATGAAGCATTGGACAAGGATTTAGAACCCTGGTCTGAGATCACTCTATGATCTGGAAAAGTGTGTGAACATCTCTATTCTCTCATTCTCAACTATAACATGGAAATAATACATATATAAAATTACTTATTTAGGATTGTTGTAAGAATCAAAGGAGATTATGAGACTGACTTAATTTTAAAAGTGACTTTCCAGCTCTCAGAGTACATACCATGTATTTAAAGTGCTTTATAATCTTTAAAGAACTATTCAAATATAAAGATGTATAAGATAAAGTGAGGCAGTGCAGTATTTAAATTATTCCGTGTGGGACTTTTTAAAAACTGACATAACATTATGTTGGTTTCTGGTATACAAGGTAATGATTTGATATTTGTACATATTGCGAAATGATCTGTCTGGGACTTTTTATGAACAAAACTTTATTTTAATTCTAAGACATTATTAGAGGATTAATTGTACCAGAGCCAAGATAGTGGCAAGCATTTAGGAGGAAGTTAGAATTTATTTGAAAGGGATTTTTGTCTGGCATGTTCCTTGCTTCCCCTTATATTAACTTCATTTGAAATTACTCGGGATTTTGTTCACTTGACATGTTGAATAGAGGTGAAAAAAGCAGAAAGAATGCCTTGTACCCATCGGGCTCTTGTTCTTTCAAGCAGGTAGTGACTAATCGGTACACAGTGTCCTGAGCAAACCAAGCAGAGTGCTGCAGCCATAGTCCCAAACCCCGCTCGGGAGGGGAAGAGTGGTTCTTCACTTCACTTACCATTGCATTATTTCTAATGTTAAGTTATTTCCTTTTTGATGCTCAATTTACCCATTTGTAAATGTGGATTATTATGAGATGTGATGTTTTAATGAAGTAACATAAGTAAAGCCTTCTCTGAGAATAGATGACTCTCTGTAAAAGGTAAAACAGTTGCATTTATTGCTTTTATTCACAATGGAGGGCAAAATTAAGTCAATGGATAGAATTTACAGGGAGATTTTGTTTCAATGTAAAGACTATTATAGTGGTTAACTCTATTCGAATAGGTCTTTCTGACTGCATCTACAACTCCCCAAATGAAATAAAAAAGCAAATGACATGTGCACGTTTACCTTTCTTTGTATTTGTGAATATCAGTCAACAAATATTTATTGAGGGCCTACTATGTCAAAGAACTCTAGAGTATATAATACCAAGCATTAAAATTTATTGTCCATGCTCTCTAAAGTTTACTAATCCCAGAATATTAGTAAAACAACATTTCAATAGAAACATAGCAGCATCTATAGAAACATTCAACAAGTTAAAATGCTTTTATAAACAGCATACCTTCTGGGACACTGAAGCCTGAATTGAGCCATTGGGATCAATAACAATTTATATAAGAAAAATCATAACAGTTAAAATTTCAACTACACAATCTCAAACCACCTTTCTATATTTCATATATTTCAAGAGTCTCACCAGTTGAGATTCTGAAACTTGATATTCTATTCCTTCTGATCAAGCATTTTAAAGATGAAACGAAATCCATAGAAAGTTTTTTGCAATCAAAATTATTTTGAGTAATGTGTACCGCTGTTGTATTTATTTATTTTCTCTCTTCTTAGATATATTTCCCTTAAGATGAACTCAAATGTCCATGAAACCTGCTCTCAAAAGGAAGTTTTATACTTTTTCTAAATTATTTATTATCTTTCAGTTCTGGCCATCATATCCAAATGATATACCATCCCTCTCTTCTTATTTGAACGATTGCATTTTTTGGAAAGTGAAAAAATTAAAAAGTTTAAAACTTTTTTCTCATTTTTTTTTCAAATCTTTTCTCAAATGTCTCTATTTCAACAAGGATTACTCTGGCCATACTATTTAAAATTGCACATGCTCTACACTCTGGCCCTCCTAATCACTCTTAATTAGCTTTCTCTTTTTCTTTTCATCGTTATTATCTTCTAATATGTGATATAATTTTCTTATTTATTATATTTATCTCTTGTTTATCTCCCTCTGGAGAGTATAAGTTTCTTGGCATTGATCTAGGCAATTATTTTTTGCATATGACAATAAAAGCACAGGCATCCAAAGCAAAAATAAACAAATAGAATTGCATCAAATTAATAATGTTATGCACAGCAAAGAGAACAATTAACAATCATCAGAGTGAAAAGGTAATCTATAGAATGAGAGAAAATATTTGCAAACCATTTATAGGATAAGAGATTAATAACCAAAATATAGAAGGAACTCATATAACTCAATAGCAAAAAGACACAAATAAACTAATTGAAAAATGGACAAAGGACCTGAATAGTCATTTTTTCAAAGAAGACATACAAATGTCTAACAGGTGTATGAAAAAGTGCTCAACACCACTAATTGTCAGGGAAATATAATTTAAAACCACAACAAAATTCACCTCAGACCTGTTAAAATGCTGCTATCAAATAGACAAGAGATAAGTGTTAGCAAAGATGCAGAGATAAGGGAACACTTATATACTATTGATAGAAATGTAAATGGGTACAGATATTAAGGAAAATAGTATGAAGTTTCCCTCAAAAAATTAAAAGTAAAACCATGAGACAAGCCAGCCATTCCACTTCATGGTAAATATCCAATGGAAATGAAATCAGGATTTTAGAGAGATATCTTCATTCCTGTGTTTATTGCAGCATTATTTATAACAGCCAAGATATGGAAACAACCTAATTGACGATGGTTAAATGGACAAAGAAAATGTATAATATTTAATTTTACATTTACTTTTGATTGTAAAATGTATAATATATAATATAATACATATGTATATGTCTATAATGGAATATTATTTAGCCTTAAAAACAAAGAAATCCTGCCACTTGCAACGACTTGGGTGAACCTGGAGGACATTATGCTAAGTGAAATAAGCCAGACGCAGAAAGACAACCACTACATATCATTCTATGTGTAATCTAAAATACTCAAGTTCATGGAAGCAGAGAGTAGAATGGTGGTTGGTGGGGGCTGGAGGCAGGGGGAAAGGGTGAGAAGTTGGTCAAAGGGTACAAAATTTCAATTATGCAAGATAAATTCTAGAGATCTAATGTGTAGCAATATGAATATAGTTAACAATACTGTATTGTGTGCTTGAAATTTTCTAAGAGGATTGGTTGTAAGTGTTCTCACCACACACACACACACACACACACACACACACACACTCAAATGAGAATGGTAATTATTGCAGGTGACAGATCCGTTAGTTTGTGATTATTTCGTAATGTATAAATATATAAAAACCATCAAGTATACACCTTAAATATGTACAATTTTAATTTATTAAATAAAGAAAAACTGTAATTTAAAACCTGATTGAAAGTCTAGTTTGTCCAACTGAATTTCCATTGTGTAGCCTGATATGTTAATCACATAACACGTTGGCTCAGGACCTCTGGTTCTTGGCTAAAAATCTGACCCTTTTACAGATCAGGGTTTTCTAAAAATTTAGAGCAGTGATTTTTAGAAATGATTTTTTTTGCCTCAAATCAGACGCATTGTAGATCAAATTCTTCGGTATTTAATGTGTGCTGAAATATGTCATACAAGTCAGGAGGCAAGCAAGCAAAGTAACGAAAGGAAAGCAGTGATACTACTAATGGCAGTGAGGACGTTGGTGGCAGAAATGCTAAGTTCAACCTCTAACACGGTACTTTTTCCATTCCTTTGAGACAGACTAATGTGTAAAAAGCGTAGCTTTGGGTACTTGAAATATTTGTGTTCTGTTCCCAGCTTGACTCTTTTGTAAGCGATGTGACTTTCAGTCATTAATGTCTCTGACCCTCAGTTAAAGGGGTGTGTAATAATTACTCCAGAGTAGTTTTAAGGATTAAAGGAGCTAATCGTTGCTAGATAAATGCTCCAAAATAGCCATTGCTACCGTTCAAGTAGAAACAGTCAGAGGCAGTCCGGGAATGTGTCACTGGGGAGAGAGAGACGCCATATCTGGACATGTAGATTTGATGTTTTCCGCTTACAGGTGCAAGACAAAATTAGAAAGGAATGCAGGAGAGAAGCATTAACTGAAACTTAGAAACAAATAACAAAAGTTTGGCACTCTTCCTGGCCAGTGATTTTGGAGGTTTAAGGCAGTATTTATAACTAAATTGGGGACCTGCTAAGTTCCTATGATTAATTGCTCTCAAACTTATCTTTCCTCAAGGACAGGGAAATAGAGAGGAAGTGAAATTTAGAGAGAATGAACATTTCCCCCAGGAAATGATATAACATGAACCTTTGGAAAAACAGCAATTGGAGGGACCAATACTCTACAGTTTTATTAGAATTTTAGAGAATATTTTTGGCTAAAATAACGAACCATTGCTCATTATAGGAAAGAAATGACGTCTCGATTGCTGGTGGAATTAGTTATTAATTTGACTCTGTTTAAGAAAGCAAGAATTCTAGGGTGTAAACTTTAAAGTTTGAAGACAGTTTCTTTCCCTCAACACACCCTTCATCTCAAGAGCCACCCGTCATCCGGATGTGGTATCGGAAAGCCCTAAGTTCTTCAGCTATTCCTGTCTTGTAATGAGCGAGAATGAATGAAAACTAGAGAATGAATGGCTGCCATAGGGATTTGCCCCTTGAGCCAGATTGAAACTGGGCCATGCTTCTACAGTCCATCTTCATTTCCTTGGAGTTTAGAAAGAGGAGCAATGTTAAAGAACCTCAATAAGGAGTGAAGGAGACCCCATCTTATGTGAGCTTCAGTTGGTCATGTTCAGCTCAGCCTTAAACAGCTAAGTTCTCCTAAAGAGGATGCATTTCTGATCACGTTATGCCGACTGAAAAGGACAGAGGCAATTACTGAAAGAGCAAGGGAGCGAGAGATTCCTAGTCTTATCAACACTGAGTTTTGGCTGGCCCCCAACGCTGCCAAGCTGAGTGGAGAGCTGACCTTCCAGCAGAGGGCAGTGCAGCAGGCTTTTTGGCAGAGAGGGCCGTCTGCCCAGAGGATGCAGGTGTGAAAAAAACTTATCAAGCGAGGGGCATTTGGGTTCCTGCTGCTTTTCTGGGTTATGAGGCAGGATGAGGTACTTTGTTCCCGCTGACCTTTTCATCTCTTCTCTTCCTCGTTTTTGAAGGAAAGTGGGTAATTTTAGCATAATGATGTATTAGAGTTATTATGAAAGACAATACCACTAAGAGAAACTTTTTTCTTGTTGATTGGGATGTTAGAACATGGTTCCCTGTGGACTGGAGTGTGACCCCTAAAAATAGCATAAAACAGTATTTTGCGCCAGGCATGTTCATGACTGGCTGGCTACTGTTTCACCTGGTAATGTATGTACCTGTCCACCCTTTCAGAGGTAGCAGTTCACTTAGGGAAAGGTGACAGAGGTTTGTCCCTGCCCTTCCCTTCCAGTGACGCTCTCTTCTGCTACATGAGCTTTGCATCCTAAAAAATGGGTATCTGTGTCCTGGGATGTCTAATGGGAAATTTTCCTGTGTCTTGACATGGTAATAAAATAATCATGATGTCCATGAATATCCCAAGCCTTTTAAAGTGTCATGAATATTTCTGGCACAAGGGCTACAGAAATTCTAGTCAAGTCATTTTAATAATAATGTTTAAACATTAAAGAAAATGAGTTGCAGCACATAACAGGCATACACAAATATAGTATATTTCAATTTAATAACCATCGCATCTTCAAAGTCATATTTTAACAAGTCCTTGGTCAGTTGAAATTTTTACTTACTTTCCAAATTAAGACTGGTACGACACACATTTTTCAAATATAACCTCTTTATATTCCTAGATAAATCCATTCCTTCCTACGGTGCCTGAAGAATCGTTTGAGTGTCTTCCTCATGTGTTTGCTGTTAATGAATCATTATGTTATTTGCTGTCCATTCAGCTGTGAGAGGGCTCCAGAGAGAAGCAGCACTGAAGGCTCCACAGGCACACACGGTTTCTCACAGAGAGGACTCTGAAATCATCCCTGCTGATTGTTGGCTGGTACTTATCGCTGCCCACCTGTAGTGATTCCCTGGAAACAGCCACCTGATGTGCCCTGGTGTACATTCATCTTACAAGGGCACCCGCAGAGCTTCCACATTTACTAGGGTTTTTTGACTAATGGGAGCAAAACTGCACCCTGCACGCCAGCCCTGAGATTTGGAAGAGGGGGCTGGTTAGGGGGACGGATAGTCCCTTCCACATGCCTTTCTCATGATTCCTGAAGGTACCTCGCCCCCAGTCCTTCTGTCTGCTTGGGAAGGAAAATGGAGTGGTCTCTTTGTTTCTCTAGCTCACATCAAGCATACAATGTCTTTGTTTGAACATCCTGCCCCATTCCGTGGAGCCGTAGCTGGTGGTTCAGCATGTAGTTACTGAATTCAGACTGCCATCATCTATTTCCTATTTTTACAACTCAAATAGCTATGTAACCCCGTGATGTATAGAGGTAAAATCAGGTTCATGATAATGGATCACCTCCGTAGTGTTGCAATAATTGAATGGATAAATTTGCAAAGTACGTGATCCACATAATGAAAGATTCTATATTTTTTGTTTATTTTTGATATGTCTTGTGGAAGTGTGTTCTGTTTGTTCCCTCATCCTCCTTCCTGCAGTCTGTTCAGGGCAGTCATGGGCTCATCATGATAAAGTCTCAGGAAGTTCTAAGCCAAGAGGGCAAGTGCAGGGTGAAGAAGAACAGGGAGAGTACATTTGGAGAAATTAAGTTCTATTTGGATGAGATCTGGAGTCTTTCTACAGATTTCCGTTGTACTTGAGCGAACACTTGGAAGGTGCTCCAGGTGGGAACGTTGCCACAGCGAGTAACACAGGCCGCGGAGGCGATTCCCAAATGTGTGTAAGGCTCAGAATCACCTGGGAAATTTAAAAAACTATTCTCTGAGATTGGGTCAGTAGATCTGGGGCGAACATGGGAATCTCTATTTCTAAAATGTTTTCCACCCGATTTTGATGATAAATCTTTTTTAGAAATCCTTGCCTAGTGATATTAATAGTAGAATTTGGGAATGGACATTAGAGTGAAAATGAGCGCCATGCGGTAATTATGCATGAAAAAAGATGCTGAATGACGTTTCCTATTACCATTCTTTTACAGAGAAAAGTCCAATTGTGATCTTCGATAAACCTGACTTTGGCATCAGACTGTAGAGCCGTGTCTGAGAAAAGTCCCTTAAACTGGGGACTAAAAGATGGGAGGTGAGAACAGGGGTTAGATATATTGTATTACCTATTTTATTTCTGCAACTTTTCCATCAAATTTATATTACTTAATTGGCATAATGCACTTTAGGGCAGAAATTACAAATTAGAATGAGCACTGGAAAGTATATATTTTTTAGAATATGCTCAATTACAATTGAAGCCATCCACTATCCATCAGCAGCTTTTACTGCTCTGAGATGATTGTTTCCGTCTGTTTGCCTTCTAGCCAAAAGAGGGGAGGTAGGCTTTGACCATCAGCCAAACCAGGACTAAATGTGAATAGGCAGATTTATTTTCATCGTAGCCAGTGGGCAAGCAAAAGGAGCTCATTAAAACGTTGTGGTTATGGAGAGTGAAGAGATTTGAGGAAAATTTACCTTCATTTTCACTTTTACTAGATCTTAGAATAGGTATCAATGCTGAAAAACTATCGGAGGAATTCACTTAATGGCTCTTCTATAGAGTAAAAAAAGACTCTATTGATAAAGTTCTCATTGATAAAGTTTTCATTGATAAAGTTCTCCCTAAATTGCTCAAGTCTTTATCAATTCTGCCAGCCTAGATGGTAGTAAAAGGCAGCAGTGTGTGACCTGAATAATTCTTGACTACCTTGAAGTCTATTTCTGCCTGTCATCTCATCTCCAAAAGATTATTTTGGTTAGTTGAATGACAGCAGGAACTTCTTGCTGCGCGTTTCCCAGGAGCGGCACAGCATGTCACATGGCTCGGTCTCCTCTAAGTCCTCTTTAGACACCTGCCTCACCAAGCCCTCAAGGTAACTGCTAAAATTTTTCTTCCTTTCCTCGGCAAGGCCTTCACTGCCACATCGCTCTTCCCTTACCTCTTCCTCCTCTTCCTTCCAAAATCCAGATCCCCTACACGTGACAGTTACTTTTGCACAGCTCCCAGGGGAGTGGTCTTTGATCCTCGATTTTACATTTTCTTTTTTTGTCTCGACAAGTGAGTAAAATTGTCTATCCCATCTTTAATAAAGTACTCTTACTATTATTACCATTACTGCTATTTTACTAATACCGATATCATCATTCTCACCAGTGATATAGATGATAGTAAAATAATTTTAACTAACTTAAGACTAGAGAAGCATTTTGCATGTAATAAGAAACCCAGCAGTTTGCCAAAGGGCGTAACTTAGTAAGTGGAGGCAAAAGTTTAGTGCAGGTGAGTATATAGTTTATATTTTTTATGTTTTAATGTCACTTAAATTTATCGATAGGATGCATTAATTTGACTTTTATGAAATTACCACAATTTTTCTAGTTTACAATTTTGAGTGAATTTTTAGTCATTTTTATTATCTTTTTTTTTTTTTTTTCCGAGTGACTTCGATACAATGGACTGCAAAGGATAGCTCATTTCATTGTCTCTAGCAGAAAGAAATGAAACGAAAGCCAACTAAGAAATGAGAGGGGAGTTGAAAACATGCACCTGTATCCAGGACCAACCAGTGCGGTGCTAGAATTTAGGATGGCCAGCTGTGTGCTTCTCTTCTCGACCCTGGTCAGTGACTACACGTTGGTAGCTGAATATCGCCACGGTGAGATTGTCTGCACCATGTAAATTAGCAAATGCTACGGTATCAGTTTCCTAATACAGGATTGCCGCTATGTAATAGGATTTTGTAATCTAATTGTTGGCAGGGCTGCACTCCCTCTGAAGGCTCTAGGGGAGAAGCCATTCCTTTCCTTGTCCATCTTTCTGGTGGCTCCAGGTGTTCCTTGTCCTGTGTCCATATCATGCCAATCTCTCTGCCCTCATGATCACATCACCTTCACGTCTCTGTCTCAAAACTCCCGCCGTCTCTCATAAGGATACATATGATTACATTTAGGGCCCACCTAGCTACTCCAGAACAAGCTTCTTCTCTCAAGCACCTTAACTTAGTCACGTCACTTGCTATATATAAAGCAACATTCATTCTTTTGCAAGATAAGGTAATATTCACAGGTTCTGGGGAACAAGACATGGATTTGGGGTCATTCAGCTAACTACAGACAGATATAATGCACTGATCTTGTGTTAAATAAAAATGTTTAAATGGTGTGACAGAAGAAACAACCCTTCAGAGCTAATGCTGCAAGAGGCTACTGTGGCAGTGAGAGCTGTGTGTACTAGTTGAATGTCAGCCCTGTCAAAGAAATATTTTTATCACTGCAGAGGATAGGTACAAGAGTCGTCATTCAGCTCACTACAGACAGATATAATGCACTGATCTTGTGTTAAATAAAAATGTTTAAATGGTGTGACAGAAGAAACAACCCTTCAGAGCTAATGCTGCAAGAGGCTACTGTGGCAGTGAGAGCTGTGTGTACTAGTTGAATGTCAGCCCTGTCAAAGAAATATTTTTATCACTGCAGAGGATAGGTACAATTGATTAAATTATTCATACATTACAAGTTTTTCACACTGTTCATTATAATAGAGGGCACTGATATTTTAAAACTTGTAAAGTGATATGAAATAGACATCATAAGAAGGACTTTATGAAATGATGTCCTGAATTCATGACTGGATTGTTTTTGTAGCCTGAGATTTTCTGTGTTTTCAAGTTTCCTTTTGCATCACAAATCTGGTCTCCTATCTTTTAAAGTATCTCAGTGATAAATTTTCATGACTGTAATTCTGTTATAATAGATGAAAAATCCATTTTTAGAGTGGGTATCAGGAAATGTTTATTGATAGCTAGGGCAAGTACTTAATTAAAGAAGTTAAATTCTGGAGGTGATACCCTAATCGCTTAGGTGTTTGAAAAGGATTTGCGACAACTGATCTTGGACTGCCAAGACAGTCTGGAATTTTTTTATTAGTTGTTTTTATTTATTATATTTGTACTTTTTAGGGACTTAAAAAAAGTATATCTGTACTTATCAATGTTATTATTATCATCAGTAATTTCCAGCAAAACTAGAATGCCATCGGTTCTGTGGCTGTTCTCAATTAGATGGTTACTTGGCTAACACAAGTGGTCGCCTCGAAGACGGATTGACTCTTAAAAGCAAAATTCCTCGACACGGAGCCTACGCTGATCTGGGAAAGTTATCAAGCTTTAAATTGCTTTTTAGATATAGTCAGTCGTAAGGCTTGCCATTAAACATCTGTCTCATCTAGGACCGTGGTTCTCAATCTTGGCTGTGTATCAGAATCACCCAGGAGCTGATAAAAATTCTAATGTTTGGGCCGGTTACAAAGGAATCTCTAAAGGTGGTTCCTAGTCCTCAGTATCATTTAAACTTTCTAGGTGACTTCGCTCAGGTAAGATGACTCCTTAGAAACAACCTTTTATCAGAGATCCTAAGTGTCCCTAGTATTATCATATTACTATAAGACTGGGATTATATATTTTTAAAAAATCAGACATTCAGGTGTTTCTGGTACTTACTACTAATAACTAGGTTTTAAAACCAAGTTTGGATGCAACAGAATCAATTCAGATATCACTTAATAACTGGTAGGGGTGTCTAGCCCTCAATTATCTGTGTCTCTTCCTACCATGAAGAGTTCTTTACGTCTTTAAGTCATCATCCTTGGGTCCCAGTTCTCAATGACAAGACAATGAGGACATTCATTGTTTCAGGGGCTATTGAAGAAATAGTGATCAGGAGGTAGTGGTAGCTTGCGCTCCTTTTTTAACGGTGGAGATGGAGAGAAGTGAACTAATTTGAACAATGTTCAAAAGGTAGAATGTACAATAATAGGTGAATGTTTGAGAGTGGAAGGGTGAAAGATAGGGCTGTGACAGAAACACCTTTCAGGCTTGAATAAATGGGTGGCATTATTACCTGAGATAGTGAACACAGGAGGGGTAGTGGTGGGACAAAAATCACGAATATAGTTTTGGACAAGCTTGAGATGTCTTGTGAGATGTGCAAATAGAGATGACAATAGGACAGTCGGTGTAGGAAGAGAGGCTGGGCTGAAGGTATAATATTGGAAGATGTAAGTACTTGAAACTGAGTGGATGAGATTGTCTAGAGTGAAGTAAAGAAGAAAGCAAAAGGGAAAAGTAATTGCTTTTATCTTGTTTTTAGAGTAAATTTATTATGTTAGAATGTTGATGAGAAATGGACATAAGGGAGAGGCTGAACATATGGTGGCCGAAGTGGGATCCCTGAGAAAGAAGAACTAAGATTTAGCATATGCGTGGAAGGGTTGGCCTTTGGTTGATCAAAGAACTTTTTTTTTTTTTTTTTTTTTTTAATTGTAAGACGAAGGAAAGAGGGAGGATTTGCTATAGATGCAGAGATCTGTAGCCATAGTGGTAGGGCATTGAAGTTCTCATAGCTGAAGTTCAGTAAAAGGACTCAGGAGCCAATGCCTCTTGGATGCCTAAGAATTAGGTGTCACTGTTTTCTGAAGCTATGAAACAAGCAGATTTTATATTTCTATAATTTTTTGAGCAAAAATTTTATCAGTATTTCTCTTTTCCAGATTCTCCCTTAGAAGTCTGTATTGCTGGGGTTGGGGGCGGGGACTAATATAAACCTTTTCATATGCCAAGGCTCTCTGTGAATCAGAGGGGGAAAAAAATCAAAGGTTGAAAAGCTTCAGAGTACATAACACTTTGAAGCTAAACTTTGAGGATCAAAAATGTTTATTTTTCTGAAGGAGACAAAATGACACACCTAATACTTATTACCAGCAGATTTCATTTTAAATCAGAGTTAATATTCTTTGAAGGAAGACTTAACCTTCCATATGCTCCTATTAATTTTTTTTCAAAAGCCATTCACTCTCAGAATACTGACATTTATTCTAGGCAGATAACAAATAAACTTCTTTTATTGTACAGCCCATGTCTAAGATTGAGACATGAAAGATATGCTATTATGAAATTGCTAGAAAAGTATAGCAAAAGGACTGGGGACATTGCTGAAGGGAACTGAGTCATCTCTAGGGACGCATTCTTCTCAGCGATGCAGGACCCAGAGGCAGAAGGAGCTCAGGCAAGACTGGCGATGTGCTTGCAAAATAACTGTGTGAAAGCCTCAGCCACTGTCATCCTTCCCAGCACATCAGGACTGTCGAGTACAGCAGCATTTCACTTGTGATGAATTTGCTGCCTTTTGGGCCACTTAGCATGAGCATTAAAAGGATTAGACACTTAATATTCATAGTAAAGAGAAGGGAAGGAGTGGAGAAGAAGAAGAAGGAAGATGATTCCACATTTCGGTCTCTGTCTCCAAAGCACATTTTCCTCTATGACATTCTTGCTCGTTTTGTATCAAGTTCACAGCCAAGAGCTGGGCCTGCTGGGCCTGATCAAATGGGCCAAATCAAAACACTCAGGCTGTATCTGATCCTGGGGATCCAACGCCGATGAGTTTATGATGCTTTTGGGAAGATATATAAATGAAACGAACAAAGAAATATTCAAGGCAATAGCAGAGTAAGTATTAAATTGTGAGGAAGTGACTAAGCACTATAAGGATTCAGTGAAAAGGCCGAGCGCAGTGGCTTTGGACAAGGAGATCTTGTGGGAGGAATACGTCTTGGAGAAGGGAGCAGGGGTTAGATGATTAGAAAGGAGGAGAGAAGCATTTCAAATGAAGAATATTGTGACTTGGGTACCCCAGGAGCAGGCATTAGGGAGCATTTGGTGACTGGCTCACTGCTGGGGACTGATGCAGACACGAGTGGAGAAAGAGGATGAAGAATTGAAAGGATCTGAGGTGACACTCAAGAATATGAATGCCAGTCCAGGGGAGCCAACCCCTGGTTTCTCCTGCCCTTTTGTGATTATTTCAACAATTAACATGCCTATAATTCAGTTTTTTTTTTTTTAACCGATTCATTGTTCATTCATTCCCTTTATTAACAAAAATAAAGAGATTGTTGAGTATTGCCTGGTTCCATTTGTCTGCATTTGAGGGCAGGCTATTTATCAGGGCCTCGCTCTGAAAGAAAGTGACACATATAAAGGAAAACCTGTGAAATGATACCCTAAAAGGTGAGGCACTTGTGACCATATTGGGTGGCCTCCCGTGGCCTGGCCTGGCGGTGTCAGGAACTGAGGATCATGTCACGCAGCGTGAGTCTCTGGGTTTACTCATTAGTTCTGAGGCCAAATTGGAGAATTATGTCTAGGCGCCTGGATCAGTTGTTCTTCTGGAGCACTGGAATTCTGAGTATTTATCAGTGACAGGTGGAAAGTGGGAAGGTGCTTCCACGAGTACTGCTGACAGTTTGACTAAGTTTACTAATTTCTTGGGGTCACTCCGTTGCAGGAACTTACCACCACAAATTGACAGGCTACAAGGGAAGAGGGAGCTCTGGGCTCTCTTTGGAGCACTGGCATGATTTTACTCTCCTAGCAAAGCGAAAGCCGACATATTTCCTTACTTTTCTTTTTTTTAAACCTTATCTTACCATTCCACTTGAATATTTCTTTCACTAAAATTTTTTTGTCTTCTCCTCCTCCTCCTCCTCCTCCTTCTCCTTCTTGTAATGTTATATGTGTAACTAATTAACCCTGCAGTCTGTTTTTAAAGACTTACCGAGAGAAATAACTTGTATCTCTGTGATGCATTTTAATGTTTGACAATGTTCATCATCAGGAATTTCTTTATGTTTAACCTAAATTCATAGGTTACATTTTAATAATAGGAGTTTCTCTTTTATGCTGTCTCAGAGGTATTCTCCTCCCTTTATTTCCAGCTCTCAGTGTCCCAGTCCAGGTTCAAAGTCATGTAAGTCCCTCAGGGCCTCAGCCATGGGGGATGGTAACGAGGATTCCTCAAAGGGAGGCTCAGTTATTGGTGTGTGCAGACTCGAACCTGAGGCCCACCGTCAGTCCCACTCATCGCATGGCTAGCAGCTTGCCAGGCTGGATCTCGGGTTTGGGCAGGTAGTGGGTTCCGGGCCTGTGGGGCTCAGCTGATTTGTCACGAGGCCTCCACAGTGTTGGGGTTAGTTCCGTGGGGCTTCTGGAGCTTTCAGGGTTTCTCTTTTGGGATCACATATTCCAGCCCCGGGTCTGCTTTGAGGTGGGTCAGGGGCCCTATCAGATGTGCTCTCATCTCCTGATCATTCTCTCCAGCTCCTCCACGGTTCACTGTTTCTCTTTAGACTTTTATCTTCAATGGTGTAAAGCACGCAAAACATGGTGACTCTCTCTAGAGTGAAGCAGGACTACTTCTTAGAAACACAGGATTGATTTCTTAGAAACTCTCCTGTAGGGGAGGTGAGACGCTTTCATTACATCTTGGTGAGTCACTCTGTCCCAAGGACGGAGAGAGTAATTTTCCCTAGGAAGCAAAACAACAGACACACACCCTAAGTAATGCGTTTATGAGGTTCTGACTCCCGAGGAAAAGAGCAGAATTGAATATCATTCCGATTTTGTTATAAAAGCACATCTTAAATTTGGAGATGATTATTAAAAGCATAAAATTACCTCCTTTTCTCTGGGCAGAATGAACACAATTTCTTTAGCCTTTTAAAAATGAGATATTTTCCAAACCTGGTCATCTTTATTGTTTTTCCTGTGTCCTTCCCCGAATCTTCAGATCTTTCTTTAAACTTAGGCCCACTACTCAATACTCTGTGAAGCCTCTGTTGGACACAAGGTCATATAAAGGGTTTAAATGCCATTTTGGTAACCACTTATCCTTAGCAGACTTTCGTTTCATGATTTTTATAATTGTACTGCTTTGCTAAGTCATGCTCAGCTTTGCTTCATGATATCTAGATAGCCAATCCTTCCTCAAGGCACCAGCATTTCAGATTGTTTTATTCTTTTCCGTAATAAGTACTTCCCTGGAGCTATAATTGCCTGAGCATATGGTTGGAGATAAGATGATGAAAGGATACATCACAGGCCGATCCTGATCACTTATCCTCAATCTATTTCTCCTTTCCAGAGCGGGAGTAATTTCTGAGGCATGTTGCAAGCTCTCTCAGTCTCTTTAGATGTCACATAATTACTTTCAGTGAATTTGCATTAGCTGCACCAACACAGCAACCAGGACTGTCATGTGTGGACCTTTTCATTTTTTTGTGGGTCACCAGGGCTGCGTTCTTTGGTCAAGTAGCTTCTGGCTGAATGCTGAGATGGAGGGAGTAGAATACCTCATACCTTAGGGAAACCACCTCCCAGGATACTTGACCCCTGCGTTTGGGTCAATTTGATGCGTTTTTAGTTTCTGTTTTGGGACTCCACCTGTTTTAGTTGAAGTATATATTTGAGCCTTAACGATGTCTTAGTTGAATAGGGGTTAGTTTGCCTCTCGTAAGAAGGAAGTCTGAGAGTGGTTGGTTGGTTGGTTGGTAGCATTGTTTCAAATGCTCATTGACACCACCCAGGACCTAGCTCTTCCCTACTTACTCCTGCTGCCTTTCGGGTTCACGTTTTTTGTCTCATGGTGTCTGAATTGGATTTATAGCTCCAGATGTAATGTCAATAATGTTTGTGCACAAGGTGAAGGGAGAGCTGATGGTCAGCAGCACCTCTTCTCTCTTTCCTAGAAACTTGAAACTATGGCCACAACTACCTGTGTGGGGGACTAGGAAAAAGATGAATTTTTCCAGTGTCAGTCATAGAAAGGCACATGACAGAAGGTGTTGAAAGTGGATGTTTGATCACCCAATCAACAGTGCTGCAAAGGGAGGCATTCTAAAGTCAATATTTAGGGCTATCCCTATACAGCAGCTTATGCTGAATTGATGTTGAAGAATCTCTCAAATTGTGGGGCAACATCTGTAACCACTGCTGAAGATAAAACTGCCAGACACTCACTTTTCTAGCCTCCCTTTGCAGCTAAGTTTGAAAGTCTCTAAGAGAGAGAGAAAGAGAAAGTGAACTGAATCCAGCTGTACTTGATGCCAGGCTTACTCCCTACTACTCACCAAAACTGTCCATTTATATGGGTTAGTATACATAGGTCAGCCTACTTTTTTCCTTAAGACAATTTGGGATTAATTTTCTGACACTTAAAACAGAAAGCATCTTAGTTAATGCATACTTAGAGTATAAATTTTCTGTTATAAAATAATAAAAATTATCTCCATTGTTATTCTCTTTGTTTCTAAAAACTTCATCAGTTTGCTAAGACCAGTTAAAATCCCAAATAATTAATCTTCCTTCTTTTCATTATCCCCTCCTCCACATTATCTAAGTATGGAGTCTGTGTTGCCTTAAGGGCCTTTAGTCCATTAGATAAGTTGTGAATGGACATAAAATTACACTTACAGTAAAGTTATCCAAAGCTTCTCTCCCCTCTCACTGGCATATCTGACACTTTTACAAATTCACATTGTCTCAGAGAATATTTGGAGGATGTGGTAGCCAGCCTCCAAGACGGCCTCCAATGATTCCACTTCCTCCTATTCCTGACCTTGTGTACTTCTTTATCACATTGAACCAGGTTGGTCTGGTACAGCGTACACAGAAAATGGCATGTCATTTCCAAGACAGGAGTATCAAAGTCTGGAGCTTCTATCTTGGTCTTTTCCTGCCTCCGCCTTTCTCCCTCGCTCCTTCTTCCTCTAGGGAAATCCAAATTTGCCATGTTGTAAGCGTCCTTATGAAGATGCCCACGTGGAGAGAAGCTGAGGTCTCTAGCCAACAGCCCCATGAGTGACCTTGGATGTAGAATCTCCAACCTCAGTGAAATTCAGCTGATTGAAGCCTCAGTTGACACTTGGACTGAGGTCTCCCGAAAGACCATTCTGAAGCAGAACCATCAGCTGGTCCCTGATTTTTGACCCATAGAAATAAATGGAAAAATAAATGTTTGTTGTTCCAAGCTCCTAAGTTTTTGGGTGATTTGCTACCTAGCAGTAGATAGCTAATATAGATGGCTTAACTTAACTGACAATATAAGATTAAAAAATTGAATAACTGACTGAAGGAAATGGGACAAAGGAAAATTAGAATGGAGAAGAAATAACGGGTGCAGGAATGAAGTTTGAATGAAAAATGCATGCTGCAGAGTCTTGTTTTTCCACTAGAGGTGGACCACTGATTTGTCCTTAAGATTTTGGCAGTCAGTGCAAACAGAGAGAGATGCAATTAGTACAAATCAGAAAGAAATTTCTCCAGTAGATCTTCATCAAAAGAACATTATGTAGTAATATGAACAAGTGTTTCAAAAACAATTTTGCTATAGAAATAAAATTATTTATTCACATTTATAGTTATAGTGCCTAATAATCATATAATTTGTTAGAAATAAAAAATTTCTCTTCGCAAATGGGATATGCTTCATCTTAGACCTTGGTGGGAGTCAGAGCTCACAATTCAGATTGTTCTTTTACAGGCACTTTTTCAAAAATTGAATTTTTAATTAATTGTTTAATGTGAGAATGCATTTAAGAGCCAGTGAGAAGTGGGACCCATGATTATGGAACAGTTGGATTTAGTTTATAAAAACCTGGAAAATAAACCTCCCGAATGTTTGCGAAAATATTCCAGATTCTGCTTTCATTAATATTTAATACAGCTAGAAAAATACAACAAGAAAAAAATACAGCCAAGTAATTATTTCTCATATGGATTTCTTAGACCTAAGCTTTTTTGAGGATACTGTACATTGACACATATAATTTTATATGGCAACTCTCAGGGCACTATAATCATGAGACTGAACCTGCACCTATATAGATGAATTCAGGTTTGTGCTGGAGTCGGCTTGCACCAGCTCACTTCACCAGTCTGTGGTCAGTGACTTCATGCCGATAGCTTGAAATCATCCAGTTGTTAAAACTTTACCATCACGGCCCTGATGAATTTCTCAAATAGACCGTTGAGCAAATGAAGCAAAAGAGTATGTACAATACGATTCCACTTAGATGCAAACTACAAAAAAGGCAAACTTATCTATGCTTGTATAGATGAGGATAAACGATGACCCTTGGGAGGAAGGGTGGTGAATGGAAGGAGCAAGAAATGGCTTCTGTGGGTGTTGGTAAGATTTTTGTGTCTTGGTTTGAGTCCTGGCATCACGGATGTGTTCACTGTTCAAAAATACGTACTGTTATGAATTGTACATGCTTCTGTATGAATATTATCCTTTGATAAAAAGTTAAAAATAACAGAAAGTGAGCAAGCAAGCTATTAAATTAAAAACGAGTCAACAAGTTAAAAATTATAAAATAAAAATAAAGAGGAAAGAAGTATAATAGAAGGCACTGAAATCTGCCAAAAGCAAAACTCTTTCTGTAGGAACTGGATGTCATAGTGTTTGACACATTGTAGGTGTCACTAAATATTTATGGAATCAATGAACAAAGGAACATTTCTCTTAAAAATCTTCCTTCAGCCAACTCTCAAACACATTTCAAACACTCTCATAGAAGCTCTTTTTAGTTGTTTTATCCATATAAAACATTTTCTAGTTCAGTATTAAGTGACTGTCAATTTTCTTGTTATATACATTTTTTTAAATTTGCAATCACACTTACCTTTATAGCATACAATATGAGACAGGCAACTGGAGTGATGAGATACCTAGAAACAATTTGACACAATGCTTCAAGGAATGAGATGGCAATTGTATTTACAACTAAAAAAGTTTCAAAGAGCCTTTTTTATATTTACTTAATCTAATGTGACACTTATGCAAGCGACTACTGATGCCATCTGTTGGTGACGGGCAGATTTCACTTTTTTTTATTCCCATGAGTAGGTTCTTATTTGGTTTTATGAAAATTTGATAATTCAAGTGTATAACAAGAGTAGCTTTTGAGGGCTGCCAGGCACAACCTCCCAAGAACTCATCAGTTAACATGGGTAGAAGCTTTTCTTTTCTTAAGTGAACAAAATAAAACGTTATTTATTTATAATATAATACAATATGATATGACATGAATATATTCTTTTCATCTCTTTCTTTAGATCTTGCCTTAATGAGAAAGATGGAGTTAATAAGAAATGGGTTGCATTCTCTTATATGTCTTTCAGAAAACCCTCCATAACTATTACGTCTCTCAACTAAGCTTCTGATAAATATTCAGTGCCTGCGAGTTTGGGGTTATACTCACTGATAAATACCTGGAGTGCAGTTGCTGGTTATGTTAGAAGCCATATGATTTAACAGCCAGAAACACTGTAGGTTAGACTGATAGTCAATTAAGGAATGTTAAGACTTATGACTCAGCTCTTAAAATCTAATCTTAATAGGAGAAGTGGCCCCTAAGTACTGTGGTAATGTAGCTAAATTCATATTCTTCCCACTTGAGAGTTCCAATATTTTCTCTCTATTGCTTAACTGATTTAAATTATACCTGAAGAATCTACAATATGAAACAGTTCTTTATTAGGTAAGATTTAATTTCTTTCTGGGCTCAATATCCATAAAGTGGAGATAATAATGATGGCTTGGGGAAATTAGGAGCTTGAATTAAAATACGTCAGTAAAGTGTCTTTGTATCATGCAAAGAGAACTATCACCTCAGGGAAATGCCACTGTATTTCAGTTGTTCTTGACTGTCATTTCTTTGATTTGATTCAATTTAAAAAACCCTGGACAGAGTCCCTACTGTGTTAAGCCCTCACGTGCTGAGAAGGGCACAAGAGTAGTCCAGAGTGTAATTCCTACTTTCCATAAGCCTCCAACAGTCTTGGGGGAGACAAGCATGCTCGTGTGAAATGGGCATATGTGCCATACAGTGGGCCTCCTGGAGAATGAGTGCTGTTGGAATTCCACCGTAACTATTATGAAGAAGGTACAAGGAGGAGGGCCCTGGACAGACACACACAGGAAACACCAATCATGTTTAAGTTAGCGAAGTATGTTTATGTCGAGAATTTTTATAACACATAACATGCTAATATTAATTATGAATTTCCAAGAGGGAGGGTGGGAAAATTGTATTTTTCAGACTTTTCTATCTTAGAAGTCTTTGGTCAGAGATCATGCTGATGGAGAGCTTACAGTGATAAATATTGCAACTCAGGCTATAATAGCAAATTGCGGAAGAGATAACATACAATTTGAATTTAGAGGGCTTGGATTTAAATCTTGGCTTTTCTACTTTCTAACTCTCCAAATTTGGGAAACATTATTGCTGGGTTTTACTAAAAGGATAAAGCTATTTCAGTTTTTTTCTTTTGCAGTGGTGCATTGGAGCTGTTTCCAGAATTTTCAAGAATTTTTTGACCTAGTTGTTAAATATAGACATTATTAAAAGTTGTATATATATAAAATTGTTACCATATAATATTTTAACTAATAACAA
>NW_006439757.1:2610116-2733508 GCF_000325575.1 Pteropus alecto
TATATAATATATTTTATTTTATAAAATATAATCTATTTTATTTAATATATAAAATATTTTACTGTAAAATATATATTTATTATTATATAAAATAACTTGCGATTAAATAAATTATAAAAAATAGTCAAAACTCACCACTTTCTGATTATTTTATTATATTTTACTATTTTCTATGCTCCTGAGATTATTTGCATTTATTTTTGCATCGCTGTGATGGAAATCCTGTATAACTGCATGCTACTTCACTTCTCTTCCCAACTCCATGTTCACTGATGTCACAGCTTGAAATTGGGCATGATGAGACACTTATACCTGGAAAGCGACAAATGCTACAAATCAGCTCCCTCCATTGTCCGGCCCTCTTCTTTTCCCCAGTTGTTAAACATTTACCAGACCATGACAGTTTCAGTAACAAATATGACAATGAGTTTTAAGCTCCTTGAACAATTTCTCAGTTGTGAGATAAGTGGAAATAGTGTAACCAGATGCTATGAGTTACCTGTTAAGACTTTTCTTGTTTTCTTCCAGAGGTAACGAGATGAAAAAGGAATACAGCAGAATTAGGGCCCTGTTGCGAATTAAGTTATGAGCTTTTCAAGCTCAGCTTGGAAAAGAACCAGATTTTGACAGGTGCTCGTTCTACACCAAATGCTAAGGAGGCTCTGGCCAAGGCAATAAGGGCACCTGGGAATTAGGGGAGATCATCTTTTGTGAGGAGTGTTATAAAGAGAAGCTATCTGTCTCTCTCACCATCCTTTGGGACTAGAGGGTACTTGGTTGGAAGACACCTTAAACTTTGACCTGTAATCTTTGTGGATATAGAAAGAAGATGCTGTTGATGTCTCTATTAGATTCCTATTACTGCTGTAGCATCTTTTCACAAACTTAGTGGCTTAAGACAACACTAAATTATTATCTTGCAGTTCTGGAGGTCAGAAGTCCAAAATAGTTCTTAGGGAGTAAAATCAAGGGGTCAGCAGGACTGCATTCCTTCTGGAGGATCTAGAGGAGAATCCATTTCCCTACCTTTTCCCTATTTTTCCTTACCATTCCAGAATGTAGAGGCCTTCTACATTCCTTGGCTCCTGGCTCCTTCTTTTACCTTCAAAGTGCATATCTGCAAACTCTGCTTTCATCACCACATCTCCTGTCATGACTTTGACCTTCTTTTCTTCATCTTATAAGGGTCCTTGTGATTACATTGGATCTACTCAGATAATCTAGGATAATCCTCTCATTTTAAAAGCTTTAACTTAATCACATATGCTCAGTCCCTTTTGCCATTGAAAGCAATATATTCATAGTTTCTGGGGATAAGGATGTCAATATCCTTTGAGGAGTCATTATTCTCTCTACCACAATGTTATATTATCAGTTTGGATGTCCACTTAGCTACCGGTCTTGTTGGATTGATCACGTGCTCCCAGAATTGCAGAAAGAGAAACCTGGTCAGGCAGAGACTGCCCTCTTGAATTCCTAGTTCCCAAGCAATACAGACTGTGGAGCCTCCCTCCTCCCACAGCCCCGGAATTGGGATAATCAGAAATGATGACTCTAGAAGTAGGTTCAGTGTGGGGGCAATGTAGTTCAAATGCTAGAGGAATGTGGCTAGCTGAATCTTGCAAGGGACCACTGATTCTACGGGATTAGTTTCTATGGGATTGAACTGAGAAAATGTAATGGATAAGTTTTAGGAATGGGCTTTTTATCCCAGGAACAATACAAGGAACAGCCTTCCTAATGTTCTGTGACTGATGACAGCTAGACTGTTCACTTTTGACTAACTTACGTAGCTAGGCACCACGTGAGCCATTAGGGTTGTTGATGGCAAGCAGGCTGAGCTCCCACGCACTTCTCATCACTCCTGGAAAAACCTGTCACAGTGAGGGGACAAGCAAATATTTTTTATTCTTCTAAGATGCATTTTACAGCTGGAAATGCCAAAATTGAAAACAAGCAATAACTATGGTTCATAAAGAAAGATAGAGAAATGAATCCTAAAAAGTCATACTTTAGTTTTTCATCAGTAGTAGTCATCTATTTTTCTATTCTGTTTTCCTGCATAATATGACTCACCTCGACTCAGGTGCTTTTATCTCAGAGTAAATAATGGTGTGGAGAGATAAGTGAAAGTCCCCTCTGGAGGGAGCACTTCTCCAGGAGGTGGAAGTTTGGTCAGAAGTTTCCCACTTCATAATTCAGTGCAGGAATGTATAGAGGAGAAAAGATTTGCCTTCTGCAAACAGAAGAAATTTTGAAGTATTTAGAATGAGCATCCTTGTCTTTTTTCTGATCTTAGAGGAAAAGCTTTCAGTTTTTCACCATTGAGTATGATTTTAGCTGTGGGCTTGTCACACATGGCCTTTATTATTTTGAAGACTATTTCTTCTATACCTCGTTTGTTGATAGTTTTACCATGAAAGGTGCTGAATCTTGTCAAATGCTTTTTCTGAATCTATTGAGATGATCGTGTAATTTTTATCCATCATTCTGTTAATGTGATGTGTCACATTAATTGATTTTTGTATATTGAAGCATCCTTGTATCCCAGGGATAAGTCCCACTTAGTCATGGTGTATGACTCATTTAATGTGCTGTTGAATTCAGTTTGCTAATATTTTGCGTGTGTGTGTGTGTGTGTGTGTGTGTGTGTGTGTATTCATCAGAGATATTGGACTATAGTTTTCTTGTCTTTTTGTTGTTGTCTGGCTTTGGTTTCAGGATCATGCTGGTATCATAAAATGAGTTTGGAAGTGTTCTCTACTCTTCAGTATTTTGGAAGAGTTTGACAAGGATTGGTGTTAATTCTTCCTCAAAAGTTTGATAGAATTTGCCAGTGAAGTTGTCTGAGCCTGGGCTTTTCCTTCTTGGGAGGTTTTTGATTACTGATACAATCTGTACTAATCGTAGATCTGTTCAAATCTATATTCCTATTTCTTCAGGATTTAGGTTGGTATGTTGTATTTTTCTAGGACTTTATCCATTTCTTGTAGATTATTCAGTCTGTTAGCATACCATTGTTCATAATCTCATGATTTTTTAAAATTTCTGGTCATCGGTTGTAATATTTTTTTCTTTCATTTCTAATTTATTTACTTGAGTCTTTTTTCTTTCTTAGTCTAGCTAAGGTTTTGACAATTTTGTCAAATAATCTGCTATAATCTGTTATCTTTTTCCTACTGCTAAATTTGGTTAATATCTTTCACGTCAAACAGCTAAGAGAATAACATCAAGATTGTTATCTCAAATATTATAACAGACTTCGATATATATTATTGTTTTGGTTGAATTGTTATTTAATATTTTATAAAATTATGTGGATTTATTTTAGACCAAGATTTTTCTACTTGTGTTTCACGAATGTTTATCAGGTACATTTCCCTAGCACTGAACATTTGCGAAAAATATGAGTGCAATTTGTTCTTGTGCTGCCACAGATACAAAATTCCTATCATAAGTGAGGCTATTTTAGCACTTTTGTCAAACTCTTAGCCATTTTGAAGTCAAAAGGGTATGGAAATTGATAGCAGCTGACAGACATGGTTTGCGCAATGGAAGGTTTTGTATGGCAGTTCTTCACAGAAGAAAGAGTATAAATCTGACTTATTTTTAATTCAAATGTGGGTTCAGAAATGTTTGGGATGTAAAAGTAGAAGTGATACCAAGTTACTATTTACTCTTTGAAATTCAGCTGTATGTATGTATACATGTATGTATGTATGTATGTATGTATGTATGTATGTATTCTTTTTAGTCTGCATGCTCTCAATAACATCCCCAAAATTTCCATTTCTCTTAAACACGTACTTTAGGGCAAATATCATATTTTGGGAGCTAATTAAGAGAATTATTCAAATGCAAGACAGAGTGAGGATCTGTAGGTCAAGGCTATGGGATTGTTGTCTTAGACAGACCTCAGTTAAGATTTGCTCAGGAGCAAATGAGGGGTTCAGTGGCTCTGGGAGAGGTAAATGGGGACATGAGTGTTTATTTCTGGAAGTCTGGGCCACTTTAACATTATGTTACCGTAGATTGCATGTAATCTGGCCAACTGCTCAATAAAGCATCCTCAGTTATGCTCTGCCTGCCTATAAGGCTTTTGATTTTAGCTTTCCCCATCCTAATCAAAAATCCATTTCCATAGAAACACAAATAGGAAGAGCATCATGAAAGCAATTTATCTGCTTCTGCTTCCATTTAAATGGAAATGGAATTTACAACAGTAAAAAAAAAGTGCTTTAATAAGTAATATTTTCAAATGTATCCTTCAAATTTAACCCTCTCTACTTATAGTTACTGGTAGCTGCAGATTTGAAGTACAACAAAGCAATTTTATGCCTGGAGCAAATTATAAGTTCTGTGCTTAAGCTAACATCATCTCCCGACCTTGAAATGCATGCTGGTCTCAGCTAGTGTTCCAAAATCTGTGTACTTTTTCTATCCTGGGGATAGAAGAAATATTGACACATAGTTGGTGTTTACTAGATGAATATCTGAATTTAACACCTTGAATATATTGAGGATTTTCCTCTTTCAATATTAAAAACTGTTCAGGTCACTTAGCAGGTGTTCAGTTGGCTGAAGAACATGCAAGCACCTCACACCATTGGCCAATTGTTATCAGTTGGCTGGGGCAACTGTGACTTCTCAGACAAATACTCCATTTCCTTTATACTGGAGTTGGATTGCAATGTGATTTTCCTCTATTTCCAGCAGATTTGAGAGTGCCTTATTTCAGCTAGTAGATGAATTGCGCCACTTCCAGAGAGCTGAGCCCCTCCAGTAGTAGACGTTTTTCTTCCACAGAATTTCTATGCCTTTGGTCATCATGGGATTAACAGAACATATTGAAATGATTATTTTTTATTAACACCCTATGGCGTCTCTGATGAGACTACAACACAGAGTTTGAGAAATGACGGAAATGGTGAAATGATGGCCCTTTAGGGCAGAGTCTTTTTTGCAGAAAAGGCAGCGTGAGGATTAGACTATGTTAGGCATTCTGCTTCAATGACAAGCAATCGTTTGCCCCAGATAGAAGCGCATCAAAGCATGGAGGCAGCCATCCGGACAGGCTAAAGGCATAATCTTTGAACAAAATTTTTTTCTTATTTTATGGATAGTTTTTTTCTGAAGACTGATTATAGCACGGCATCCCTCACATTTGATCCCTCACATTCCACTGTGTTCTGTGCCAGCCGTTGTTTTCTTTCTGACATCATCTAGGCGTATTTCTTCAGTTTTTAACTTAGATACATTAGTATTAAGTTGCAGTTCAATTGAATTGTCCAATCAGAGGATGGTGTATCACAGGTTAGCTTCAGTCAGTTCATCGGAACTGCCAGGTACGCTGGGTTGAGAAGGACTTATAGGTTGTCTCTGGGCCAAGGAGGAAAGACTGTCGTGATTAATTAGATCTGTCAGCCTTGGTAGAGGGAGGGACGTGATGACTCTGGAAAAGCATTTCCTTTCCTGCCATAGACCTTTTGTTGCTAATTTCTCTGACTGAAACCCTCAAAACCCATTATTTTTTCCTTGCATCTTACAGTGAAGGTGGGATGTGCCAAATGAATAAAACTGAAAGTGAGCTTCTTTGTTATAAAAACATTCATATACGAAGTGGCAAAAAATTCAAACATTACAGAAAATATAAGATGGAAAGGAAAATTCTCCCTCCCCTTGTCCTTCCACATACTGACTCCTGGAATCTCTCTTCGAAGCGAGTGTTTACCAGGCTTTGGATATTCTTCCAGAAAAATACTGGAATAGGATTCAACTAAATTATTCCTTGAGCCTCTTGTAAGTTGCCAGGAGCTATGAAAATGAATAATATGGACCTACCTTCAGGAAGCACACAATCTAGCTGATAAAAATAACCTGTTTAATGGGTGTGGTGGGAAGCCTGGGGCGGGGGTGGGGAGTGGCGGGTGCAGGGAAGCAGCAATTTAACTGGGATGACTCTGAAATCATTCCAGTGGCCATATTGCTATGGAATTGTCTTCCCCGTGAGATATACTGACTTTAATGCTGCAGAAAGCTAAACCCTTCTCCCGCCTGCTTCCTGCTGGAGGTGAATGAGGGGTGGCTGAGACTTTCCGGCTCAGAAGGATGAAAGCCTGGGCACATGGGGCAGCTGGGTGGTGGTGGGAGGGCAGAAGCAATGTTACCGAGCTCCCCGGCTAGAAAGGGAGACACCCTTCCTCCCTTGGAAGCTTATGAGAAGTGCATTTGGGAACAATTGCCTGAGATGTGAAGACTTCAGATTTAAGCTGTACTTGTAGGGCCCCTGGAATATTCATGGAAAGCCTCGCTCTAACTTTGGCAAGTGAGCTAGCTCTGCAGACCCTTTTCCTCCCACAACAAGAAATTGGCCTCCTCCTTCCAGAGGTCATCTGCCAAGGTTTCTGCCAGCTCCTGGCAGTTGCGCTCTGATTCTAGACTATTCAGAGAAGCCTCTAGGCCGTGGCATGCCCAACTTTGTTCCTCTTCTAGGCTAAGGAGTTGCCAGTCTTCACTTCCTTATAATGTAAGGAGGAGTCCAGAGAATTAAAATGTTAATCAAGCTACATTCAAAGACTGATTTGCTGATCAGTCCTGCAGCCAGGCCAGGAGGACACCTGCAGAACAAAGGAAGATTTCTGCTGGGATTGCTAACAATCCATTCCCCACATTGTGAAGGGGAAACAGGAAAAAAGAGTCTTTAAGTCATGCCCTGCACAAAATAAAATCATTCATTCCCTACGGCTAAAACTGTGGGGAACGCATGGATTAAGGGCGGAGAACTGCCAGCAGGCCTTTCCATATCAAAGGAAATGGGTTAACAAAATCTTAAACTATAACTCACAGGAACTAAAGGATGATATATAAACTGAATTCCCTGAACACCCCCCTACTCTCTAACTTTCCAAACCTCTGTTGATCCCTCTCATTCTGTCTCTGAGGGAGACCACACTCTGTGGAGTGTTACCCCTTTTCTAATTAACTTTCCCTTTGACTCTAACTTTGTCCTCTGCCAAAGGACCCTCTTCTTCTCTCGGTGCCGGGCTTGGGCTCCCCGCACTTGGGGAAATTTGCCCTGTCCTGCATCACTTAGAGCTGCTACCTTGTAGAGAGGAGACAATTGTCCGGCCAGTTCACACACAGTCACCACTGGGACCTTCACTGGCTTTGTAAAGCTCCGTGGGATCATCAAACACCAGTACCAGAAATAAGTGAGTACTGATCTCTGTCCAGTTTCAGTTTTTTTCCTCTTTCTTCTTATTTCTCTTTAAGCACTTGACATGTCTGAAGTGCTACCCTCTAAGAACACTGTCTTTAGGCTTGAGGAAGCGGAGACACCTGTGAGCGCTTGCACGAGCCTGGTGTCGGCACATCCTCAGGGTCTGAAAAGGGCCACTTTTAAGGCTAGCCTAGGAAAGCACTCTGTGCACAGTGAGGTAGGTGTTCAGGTGGACGGAAAACCTGGCTTTTTTGCCGTCTTCCCAATGAACTCTGTATGCTTGTAGTCACTTCATCTGACCTGACACATGTATGTGTCTCACCCCAAGGTGGACCAAACAGTTCTCTGTCACATTCTGCAGCTCCCACCTCACTTAGCCATTCTGCAAACGTGAAATGCTGTTCAGAAGTGCGGCAGGGTGGAAACGCATCGGTGTATCCATAAACATTCACAACCGTAACTATAACATGATCCAAACTCGAGTGTATTACTGTCAGTGATTACCGCATTATTTTGGTCAACATTACTTTTATGAAAAGTCAGTCTTTTCCGGCATTACAAATTTCATTAGAGAATAAATGGCTTAGCTTTTTTTTGTAGACTCGGGGCAAGAGAAAGGAATCACGAGCCCTCAGCTTACTCGAAATATTATTATTACTTCGAGTCTAGCAAAAAAGACTCAATTCCTATACGCTTTATCTTGATTAATTATATTGCTGGAGGTCGCTTACCTAGGTCCATGCCATTTTTAAAAAATCGCACTTCAGCTCCTGTGTAATGAGGGAGAAAAACACATAGCATTTTTCAAGCTTATCTGATTATTGTTTGTTGACTCTATAAATATGTGCTTACTCTCTTTCTTTGAGGCAGAAGGCCCTCTGGTAGAATTATTCACTTAATTTATGACATTCATTCCCTAATGTTGATAGTCAGTTGATTATCAAGTCAGAGCATAATGCTTGGACTATCTGTGAAATAATTTTTGAAGTCGTTTCAGTGGAACAGTTCTACAGATAAAGAAGGTCCCGACAGAGACGCGAGTTGTCAGAGACAGACAGGTAAACACGAAACAGCCCTATTGATGATTCGTCTGCATCTTCTGAGCAACAGTTATTAAAAATTTTTATGTGGTTGGACGGTTATTAAATTTTTATGTTTTTTTTTTTATATGGTTCAAAACAGCTTGACAGTTTGACCTCTTATTATTTTATTTTTTATTCCCAGAGGCTGTGTGCGGGGAGGTTATAATGGGTTCCCAGTCTCAGGATATTTTACATGCACCGAAGGAACAAAATGCTGCATTGATTGGACTCTTGATAATGCTCTGTTATCGTTCCATCCTCTCCCCAGAGTTATGTAACTTTTTCGGTGACGTACCAGGCAAGAGACGTGATCTTTTTCAGGCCCCTTGGAAGTGGCTTCATAGTGCGAAGCTGTAGTATACTAAGAGGTAAAGGAGCAATTGGATTCTGATATTGGGAAGAAGTAAGTGTAATAGAAGGCAGTTTACTTAAATTTCCCCTCCCTAGATTTGATTTTATTCTTACTCTGGACATAAAGTCCAGGTCAACGAGCTTTAGGTCAGGTTTCTTGAAGCTAATGCTGGGGTTCTAGAACTGTGCTTAGGATCTTAAAAAGCCTGATAGAAATCATACATTTGTTCCTATTGGGGCCGATTAACTAAAATATTAGAGTTCTCAGCATTGGATGGGTTGGTGTAACATTGGCGATCTCTGGTTCCTCCCATGTACTTTTGTGTATTTCAGTTTTTATCCTCTGGTCAACAAATAATTGCAAATTATTTTTTTTCTTGAAATGTATTTAATAGGTATATATTTCATAACATGGGGTCTCTGTGGAGAAAGTTACTTAAAGGGGTCCTTGGTGGAGAATAGTTATTGAATCCTTGACCCATATATCTGCTTTGGTGATGAATGATAGAAATTATTCCTGAGACCTGGACAGTCCAAAGAGTTCTGGGCAGGTGGATTTTATTGAGGTTTAGCTACAGAGGGCTGATTGTGTTTATGACTGGATTTTGAACTTGGCCTCTTTTGTGAAGAGGAAGCAAACCTGAGCATACCACCATAACACTTGTACCCTGAAAGGGTTGACAAGTGAGGCTCAGTGAGAACATTTGAGAAGCCTTTCAGAGCCTGCATTGGACCTTTGCAACAGCTCGTCACCTCCTGGAGCTTGGGAAAGCACTGCAGGCCTCTCCCAGTCCGAGCCCTCCTGGAGCTGGCATTGCCCTGAGAAAGCTGCCCAGCATTTAGTGTGGCCAATCTTAACCCTCTGGCAAACGATCAAGCTCATTTTTAAAATTTTAGTTGATTGGTGTGAAGAATTTTGTCTATTAGTTTAAATAGAATAAATCAAAGCTTAGACACTTGGTTATAAAGCTAACAGCCATTTGGAAGTTATCTGCTGGTGAAATTTCATTAAGAAACATTATATACCGCGTGCTGCTTCTGAAATTTGGAATATTAGCCCAACCATATGTAAACGATGGTAAATTATAATTTTCTCACTTAGGTTACTTTTGTTTTAATTTAAACGTACACACAGAATTTTAAAATAAAAATTTTGCCATATTTACTTCCGATTTTAAGTAAAAAAGTGCACATTAGAGATAAAACTGAAGTCTTGTTTTCCTTCCTCAAACCCATTGTCATAATTATTTTCTCCTCAGTAAAAATCACTCTCAGAAATTTATAATGTTTTTCCAGTCCATTTTAAAGTGTTTTAATTACCTGTATGTAGTATTGCTTTGAACATAATTAAAGTTTTACATGGGCTGTATCATACTATTAATTCTATTTTTCAACTTGTTTTTTATATTCTGCATTATTTATTCATCTAAGAAATACCTATTTTGTCTACAGTGTCCTGTGCACTATTGCAGGTGTCAAGGCTAGAGATTAACAAAGCAGTAAAAATTAACCTGTACTTAATGGAGACAGTCAAACAAAAAAGAAGTAAAATATATATTATGTCAGATGGTGAGGAAATTACGGGAAAAAGTTGGAAAGCAGAAAGCAGAGGGGTGGGTTAGGCAGTCTTGGGCAAAATGAGATGAGTTCTGAGGGTGTCAAGGGCAACAGGAGTGGCAAGGCTGAGTGTCACTCGGAAGTGAAAGGCTGAGAAGGGGCCTTACCTGGCGCACGCAGAGTTCTGGGGCTTCCTCTTTCCTGGACTAGATGGAAGTGTTCGTAAGATTTACTCATTGATATGTAAGAGGCTGGTTCATTGGTGTGAACTACTGTAGAACATTCCATCTTGTAGGTAAACCACGTTTTATTTATTTTTAAATTGATAACCATTTGGCTGTTTCCATCTATCTGTTTCTTCGACGGACAATATTGCTATAAAAATCCTTGTTCATGTCTCCTTATATTCATGTACAAGAGTGTCCCTGGGCCTAGAAGTGAAATGGCTAGCATTTTTATCATGCACATTTTTAATTTTATATATACTGCTAAATTGTTTCTCAAGTTGCCTGTTTATATTCTCCCAGCAATGCACGAGTTAACACACATGGCACAAGGAGCTGTTTACTTATAATCTTGGCAGCACTAAGCATTGTCAGACGTTGTAAGTAACTTTGAACTGAGAGTGAGTGCAAAATGGGGCTTTATTGCTTTAAATTCACTTCTCTCTATACTAATGAAGTTGAACATTTTTTTATTTGTTGGCCATTACATTGATTTTTGTATAAATTATCTTTCATATACTTTGCTTATTTTTATCCTAATGTTGTTTGAATTCTGAGTTTTTCACCTTGGTTACTTATATATTCTGGATATGAACGTTTTGTAATGCATTCTGCATGTATCTTCTCCAAGTCTGTTCCTTATTATTTATCTTTGCTGTCCTTAACTATACCCAGGTTTTAAATTTTGATATAGTCCAATTTGCTAATCTTTTATTTTATAATTAAAACTTTCAATGTCAATATTCCTATGACATAAAGATACTTGTACCTATCATCTATTATCTATCTATCTATCTATCTATCTATCTATCTATCTATCTATCTATCTATCATCTATCTATCTAACATCTATCTAATCATTCAAGGGTTGATTTACACACTCAGGCCTGTAGTGGATGCTGTGGTGCATAGCCCAGGATCTGTTTCAAGTGCATTCTCCCTGCTGCCAGAAGTATTGTTTTCTGATAATTCATTCTGCTTGACAACTTGCTCAAGATTCAGCTCCCTCTTCAGAGACAGACCTGTATTTAATTACAAGCCTATGCAGAAGGATGAAAATCTGGCTCTTAGATTCAATTTGGGACTTTTCTAAAGGGCCAGTCCAACTTTCAAGGTCTCTGTAGGGTTGACTCAGGTCTCTGCTGCAATGTGTTGAAGTCCAACTTCTCTCTCTGACCAGTTTTGTTTCTTTCCCCTTTTTTATCCAAATAGTCACCAATAAACCAGCTGCATGCTAATCTGTATCTCAGAGTCTTTTTTCCTAGGAGCCTGATCAGTGACAACTGGCATAAGAAGTGGTCATGGGAAACAAATTCTAAAATGTATTTTTGGAGCTGAATCGCCCACTGCCTGTCTGGCAATGATGACATATGTCACAGATGAAATAATGATAAACTCTGGCATGTGGTAGCCTAGTGACTTTTAAAATTTTCATGGGGTAGACTGAGATGGCATACTGTTGGAAGAAAATGTACTGGTGGGTATAATATCTCGAATTTAATATTATAATTACAAAAAGTTTCAATATTACAAAAAGAAGAAACTGAGGAACAGAGAGATTATTATGTCCCAAATCACACAGCTAATGCATTAAGGAACCAGGATTCAAACTTTGCAGCCTTGCTCAGAGCCTTATAACCACCACCTGTGTCGCTGCTCTAGCACTACCAGCGAAAACAGAGGATGGAGGAGAGGCTGCCAGTTACTTTACTTGTGATTTCTAGAGTCCAGGACTAGGCTGTGTGGTACTTCAGAGGTTGTGACACTGGAATCGAGCAATAGACTTGGATTTGGAGCATCCTGACTTTGCGTTCTGACTCTGCTACTTACTAACTGGGAGATGGGGGCATTTGACCTCTGTGTGTCAGAGTTGCTTCATCTATAAAAGGGAAAATAATATCTTCTCTGACTTCTCCACAGCCTTGAGGTGAGATCCAAACTCAGATAATATGTATCGAAAAGTTTTGTGAACTTCAGTGTTTCATAGGAAGGTAAAGTGGTGGAATACCAAAAACAACAGGTTAAAATCACAGCAGAGGCCCAGGTTTTAGGTTATCATAATTTCTAGAGGCTCTTGGACTAAGAAGCATTCTGAGAAAGAAAATCTCTCTTCAGACCAGTCTTTGGAGTTGAGACCTCCACTGCAGTTTGGGGATCGCTGTTTCTCAGGTTTCCACTTGGTGCCTGAGGAGTAGTTTATTTGTGAAAAAAAGTAAACAGAACCAAAGTTAGTTTGGCATATATCAGCCAATGGAACTTGACTTCCGCCTCAGGTCGATGGCTGTGACAGCAGCTGTTGCTTGAGTGAGCAGGCTCTGAAAAATTCACCCATCTTGACAGCTCACTTCAAATTTTAATGTCATTCTTTAGTTGGGTGGGGTCCATCTTTTATGTCTGTATTATATACAGTTCAATGGCAAGAGAGAAGAGGAGAAATGATTTGATTTTGATTTCAACTTGCTCTAATTAGGGGGTGCTGGAGGCCTCTTTCCTGAATGCACTGTTAGGATGGCTGGCAGATGTCTTCTTAACATTAGTACTGGAATGGAGAAAATTTTGAAAAGTATGTTCAGTGATGTTCTGGTAGCTGTGGGATGTCATAGCTTCTGAATGTGCTAATTCAACATTTGTTTAGTTTGCGTAGCCTTGTTTTGACATGGTAGCAAAGAAGGTTCTGAGGATCATTTTGCAGGAGAGTTGTTTTGGAATGTAGTGACACATTCATAAACTAAAGGTCATAACTGTGACTGGTTGATCATTAATTTGTTTTTTTGCTTCTGGGCAGACCAGATCCTGTGTATCTGCAGCAGACCTTAATGCTGATGATTTTAACAATGAAAATGTCTGTGCTTTTATTCTTGCATGCAGAGGCTGTGAAGTGTAAATAAAAAAATGCTGAGCTGGAAGCCTAGAACCTGGGGTCTTACCACTTTTCTACCCTAGTGGTCCCCTTTGCCCCTCTCTCTCTCTCTCTTCTCTCTCTCTCTCTTTAACTGTGTAAACCAAAATTGATTTTAGACTGTAATCAAGAATAAAAAGCTTTTATTTGAGTGAAAGGAGCTGCAGCTCGGGAGACACCGATACAAGAAGCAACCTAAACTGTTTTGCCAAGACAAAGGGAACAATAAAAAATAAATAAATAAAATAAAATAAAAGTCACCTTTTATTGCAAAAATTCTTACCCAGATTCTCAATTTGGTCTGTTTCATGTAAATGAAGTTATAAATCCCTACACTTCTGATTGATCCAAATCTCAGAGTCCTGATTGGTTGGCATGATATATCCCGATTGATCATTAAATAGCAGATATGATTGTATGGGGCATATCTTAGTCCATTGGTTGATTTGGCTGATGTAAATGAGCTGGCATAGTTTGAGAAGCCAAGAGTTCAGTCTAAGGTTATTCTCTGCATACAAAGTATTTGAGACGCCCCTGTCAGCAAATGGCTACTAGGCTCTTATTATTTATAAAATTGAGGCCTTCAGTCGACTATGGATTGTCCATCTCAGCAGATAAATTCCTTCTTGGGGTTTACATAAAATGAATCTTTTTCTGATTCACAGCTCGTACAGTAGAAACCTACTGATAGATTTCTGGGAATAGTTGAAGAGATTATTTTTGTAAGAGTTTTCTTTTTAAAATTAGGTTTTATATTTTCTGCCTTGGCTAGATTCATTAACCAACAGGTTAATATAGTTTAAATGAATTTTAAGAAGTATTTAAGAGAGCACTTTATTACCTCAGATAATGGAATGAGAGTTTGGTTCTAATCACCGTGGATCCTTTTGTTTGTGAATAATGAGAGCACTTAATAGCACTGCTGCTTTAAATTAATCCAATATATTAAGGGCTACCTCATCAAATAAAGATGATACTTGGCTGCTATTCTTGAAATCTTGTATCCAACCTGTGATTCGTTACTCCAGCACAACTATTGGGAAGGGAATGTTCCTGGCCTCTAGGCTCTGTTTCTTCTTTTTTGCCCCTATCCCTTACTAGGTCCTTGCTAAGAAAGGGCTGATTATGGCCTAGGCAGAGCATGGAACATGGATTGGATCCTGTTATATTGGCTGTGGGGGATGGGCTGCTGTGGTTCAGTGGTTAGTACTTGTGTGTGACCCTTTCTTCTGCTCTCTTAGGGAAACCTGACCTGGCTGCTTTCTCCCTTTCTCTTTCCTCTGAATATATAATTGAGCATCCAAGAGGGTTCATGTTCCTTTGATTCCTGGCTTTTCATACTACGTCGGCCCAGTCCTGGTTATTCACAAAGTTTGTGTTCAAGTAAAGATAAGAAACCTACTTAGGCTCAAGTCTGAGTCACATACTCCAATTCAGCTTTTACCAAAAAGCCCTACTTTGATGTATCTAATATTGGTTCGCTTATGAATAACTGCCTGCTTCCCATATGACTAGTCTTCCTTTCCTGTAGTTCCCTTGGGCAGAAAGCTGAGCAATAGCTCAGGGCTTGGATGTTCTTGAGTCTCTGATTATAACATTCTCAGAATAAAATAAAACCTCTTTTAGAACTCATAACAGTAATTTTTCTACACCTTGCTTATCTGACTGAATTTGCTTTTGCCTCCATAAAAATGGTAGGCAAGTGACCTGGCCATCCTGGTTTCTCTTTTGTTCCAAGATCTGCCTCTTACTCCTTCAGTGACATTATTCTTTAATTTCCTAATTTGTAAAATGAAGGGGTTGAACCAGATTCTTTCAAGGTCACCTCCAACATTTAACATTCTCTGATACTGAAAATGTCCCTCTTATGACTTTAGAACCCACTTAGATAGGAAATTTATTTAAATACATTTTCTGTGAATGGAGGAAAAAAATTGACATGACATAAAACATTTTTGGGAAAATGGAAGAAAACACTCAAACAGGTATTACCATATTCAGGAGGCCTTTTAAAAAGCAGCTTCAAATGAAGTCTGGTATCAGAGGAAGCAGATAAGCAGCCTCTAATCTGCCTCATTTATAGCCTTTTCAATAACCCATGTTATCATTTATTTTTTTTTTAAATGAGCCATGCCACACTCTGAAAAGGGCATAATGTTTCTGTGAATAACATAATTAAAATGAGGATTCACATCAATGTCTTAATCTGGGCCATTACTTTATGAAGAAGTTCAGAAAGAAGGATTTATTCAGGAGGCCTGTTGAGAGAATAGTAAAAAATAAAAAAATAAGGTTGGTTTTGGAGCTGGAGGTGACATAATTGTTGAAGGCAGCTGCTGAGTCCAAACAGGATGAAACAGCTCTGCTTGGAAATGCAGGCCAACTGGATGGAAGAAAAACTAAGTGGAAAAAAAGAGAACAAAATCTGAGATACAAAATTTAGTATTTCAGAATGAGTACATTAGTCTCAACCTCATCTATATAGCTGAAGAAGAAAGCTTGTTAGAGCTGTCAGCACATGTGAGACAACAAAGCAACAAAGGGAATGGAAATTCAGCACCTGCTCTGTGTAGGTCTCTGACACAACTGTCTTTTATCTCCTTTGGTCTTTGCATCTTTCAGCGAGGCAGTATGCATCTCTTTTTAGAGACAAGGAAATAGAGACTTGGGAGGTTATATAGCACCCTCAATGTCACTAAGCATTTAAGGAACCGAAATAAAATTTAACATTTAGATAGGTGTCTGACCTCAAAGACTTCTTTCTTGACATGACTTTCTCTACATTAGAGAGATGGCCTAGCTGGAGAAGGACACTGCACTTCCTACAAGGCTAAGATGAGTTTGAGAGCTTGATTCTAGAAGGTCTGCTTTGGTAGCATAACACCTTTAGAGAGGTTAAAAGTAGAGCTGCCAGACAACAAGAGTTGTTTTTTGTTGTTGTTTGTTTGTTTGTTTGTTTGGGGGGGGTGGCGTATGTGTGTGCTTAACCCTGGCGCTTTTAGGGACTAGAATTGGTTGTATTGTTTGTGCAGATATTCAATATTGACCTCATATTTTTGAGGAAATATCCTTTGCTCTGACAAATCCTTATTTGATTTCAGTGTATAATCTCTGTTGAGTACCTGATGCTTTGTGTGGTTTTGGTGCATCACATGATGTGGAAGAAAGGGGGAAAGGGCAGCGTGAGAAGCAATGCAGAGCAAGCCAAGCTCATCGCCAATTTTTATTATCATCCCAGAGGAGGTTCTACTTCATGCACAAATTGCTTGGTATATATTATTCGTAGAGTCACCCAATAAAAATAGGGAACTGTCAAATACGAAATAATCACTTCTGTTCACTCATGGAGTTTTTCTTCCAATTCTATGTATTACTTGGAGAATTTAAGGGAGTTTTGGCCCAAGTCAGCAGAATGTTGATTTTTTTACCAATTTTTCTTTGTATTGTTGGGAGACCATTCTCCATGGGTCTCTTAATGTTTCTGTGAGTCTTAATGACAGCAGCACTAATTGCCCTCTTATTCTGAACTACCTTTTAGTGGTTGTATGGCAAACACCTTGAAGAGACAGTGTCTTTCTCTAAAGCAAAGAGTAGGCGTGTTTACTGTTCAGTAAAAAAAAAAAAAAAAAAGCCTCTCTCTAGAGCAAAGGGCAAGAATGCATACTGCAAATTATAAAAGATTGTTTATATAATTCTAATGCAAACTCTGTGGCATCTGTCTTTCTGGACCCATTCATGTCTCCCTGTGAGACTTGAGACTGGGGAAAAAATGCAAATATACTGATGCTCATGCTTATTTCTATACCATGAGTAATAAAATCTTTTGTTTCCGACCCAGGAATCTTGTGTCCTTCAACCTCCATGAACTGCTCATGATTTGTGGCAAGCCAACTTGTTAGTTTGTAAGTAGGGTAAAATTTCAGATGATTAACAGTTCTTGATGAGGTGGTGCCAAGTATGACATGTTGACAGAGAACAATCCCAACATTCTTCTATTTTCTTTCACTTCAATAAGTAGGAGTTTAAGCAAGAAAATAATGTGATCCAACAATTTTTATAAACGTTAAAAAATATACCTTCTAGAAGCAAAAGTTTTAGAGAACTATATTTGACTTCTGTTTTGATTATTGCATTTGAAATGAGCTCTGTGTAGACGTGAAAGACAAGTTTATTAAAAATGGAAACAGAACTATACAAATTCAGAAAACATCGAAGTCTCAGGGAGCATCTGAGCGGCCATGTAAATAAATTAAAGAAATTCTCTAGGGCTAAACCCTTACCTACAGCTCGGTTTTATCTAATATATGGTAGACATATATTGATCTTTGTGAAACTGAATTAATTAAAAGACATTTTGCTTTATTCAGTATGCACATGATACCCATGGCCAGCATATAAACATGAAAATTTTCAATTTGATTAATGGAAAAAAAGAGAGAGAGATGGGGTGGGGGTGAGGATGGGGGCAGGAAACCAGTACTGTAGAAGGACTATGAAAGGCTAGTAAAATACAATTCTGAGGAAGGGCTTCCAGCACAAATATCATTTAACAATAGAATAATCAAGTTTCCCAAAGAACATGAAACTTCTCTGAACCATTCTTATCACTTGACAACAGGAGTAAGAGAATAATGCTGTAAATACGCCATATCCATGCATGTGGATAAAACTACACATCCTTCATATTAACAGAGTTAGACTCCATCATGTTATCTAGGCTTATGGTTGTGACTGATAAGCTAGAGTTCATCCAATTTGGCTTGCCAAACCTTTGGTTTATGGCTATATCTCCTCTTTGCAGAGCTGTATTTTATTTGTAAATCTGCCCTTTTGCTAAGAGTCTGCCTGCCTGCACTCAGAAAGGGTTCCTTCCATCTCCATTCCAGCACCCAGTTACACTTCAAATTGGTCCCACACTTCTCACTCCTATTAAAGCCCTTATAGGACTTACAGCAAGGGCTTAACTTGATTTCAGCTGTCGCTTATTATTATTTTTCATTGTTCTTCATGCTAATGGATTTATTTTAGTCATTAATTTTAATGCTTATGAACTGTCCTTAGTCTCTAGTTTATTTTTTTTATCTTTTATTAAAATATATTTTTTTCATACACACATATATGTGTATATATAACAAGTTGTGTACAAATGTCTACAATAAATATGCCTATGTGCTCATCAAACTTACCGAGAAATAAAATTCTGGAAGCTTCCTTCATGCTTTCTTCCAATAAGTAATCCTCCCTCCTCTCAGAGGTACTCAATATCTTGACTTCTAACACCAGAGAGGAGTTTTGTCTTCTTTTGAACTTGATAAAAATGGAATCAGACAGTATATATTCCATTGTGGCTGGTCTCAGAATTATATTTATGAGATTCATCTATATTACTACATATAATCATTGTTATAGTATACACACACACGCCATACCATGCTTTATACAGTCTACTGTTGATAGACTGTTAGATTGTTTCCATTATTTGGCTATTATGAATAATACTGCTATGAATAAATTTTTTATTTTATTTTATTATTTTTTTAGGCAAGGCAACCCTTGGTTGACCTCACAGATTGCAAGGGCCTTGTCAGCTTACAATCCCTTATTTTTTCATTTATTTTTTTATGCCTACAGCACCTGGTCTTCCTAGGTGGTCTCCCATCCAAGTACTAACCAAGCCCGACCCTGCTTAGCTTCTGAGATCAGACGGGATTGGGCTTCTGAATAAATTTTTACATGTCTTTTAGGGCACACACATGTACTACTGTGTTGGATATATAATTCCTAGGAATAGAACTGCTGGGTACAGTACATATATGCGATGGTTAATTTTATGTGTCAACTCGACATGCCACAGGGTACCCACTTTAAACAGTATTTCTGGGCGAGTCTGTGAGAGTGTGGATGAGATTAGGATTGGAATCAGTGGACTCAGTAAAGCAGACTGCCCTCCCCAATGTGGGTGGGGATCATCAACTGACCGAAGAGCTAAATGGAATAAGAAGGGGAGGGAAGGGAAGGAGGAGTTTGCTCTGGGACAGCACTTATTTTTGAAAAAATGTCCATTCTTACTCCAACCTGATTGTTGCAGAAATATCATGATCATAAAATGCGATTGCAGCTCATGGGCATAGTTGATTGGTTCAGGAGGGGGTACCTGATGCAAACTGCGCTAATTTTTACTCTTCTGTAGCATTTTGGGGAAATGGGTTGAGGAAGAGGCTGGGCTTTCAGATACGAGGAACTGGTTCTAAGTCCCATCACAGATAACTTGGATTTTTTCTCCTAAACCTGGGAGTTTCCTGCTTGAAACAGTGAATCTTTACTTATTTTTACTGAGGGAGGTAACCAGAAGTGTATTATGAAGACTTTCAATGAACTGTAAGCCTCTTGTTGGCCCAGGCCATGTGCTTTTGCCCCTTGGCGCTCTCTGCAGTGATCATAGTTGCATTCATATTTGTAGGAGACAGAGCAAGAACTCGGAAGAGGGTGATCTGCATGGCTCAATTATAGTAGCAATTGCTCTAAATTCAGAAAGTCTTTCTCATCAGTGCACCAGGTCACTGGTTCTTCAGTTAACTTCTGAGGGTGTCTCGCAATTTCTAGACCAAAAAAAAAAAAATAGTTTTCTTTTGTATTTATATAAAATATAGGAGAGAAATGACACAAAATGAAGCAGAAAACAATACAGATTCACAATTGCAAAAAGTCAAACGATCTCACCAAACAAAGAGAAAGACAGGATGAGTGAGTTTTTATAAGAACCATAGAAAGAGTTGGAATAGAAATCCGTATCTACTGAGAGAAAAAGAAGCTCAGTCCAATAATGTTTTCCCTCTCCAGGAAAGTCTGGTGGCTGAAAAGAAAGGGAAGAAAGAACAAAATTCTGACAGGGAAAAGGGGAAGAAGGGAGGGAAGGACGATCTTTAGAATTTAAAATGAGTCTTATGAAAGGTCTGTGTCAATCAACCAATTCCATTTACATGAGGCACCTTGATGGCAGTGAAAGCAGATTTGGAGCTAGAGAGACCTGAATGTCAAATTCAACTTTCTGCATATGTTTCTCATCTGTAAAATGGAAATAATAAAGTTTTTCTTGCCACCTTTTTTTTTTTTTTTAAGTTTTGTGGTCATGCACCAGAGTCACCAAAGCCATGAACCTGTCCTTGAAAGCAATATTCTAGGAAGAAAGAAATGGATGTTAAATGCCGTGTGAAGTGGGGTCCCATTTTCTCTGCTGGCAGTGGGGCTATCAAACCCAGTGACCCATCATCGCTAAAGGTTCCCACTTCTAACATTCATACTAAGAGACTCTGACAGTACAAATCTTTTCATCTATGACGTGCATATATTCTGAGGCATTCAAAAACTGAGTACAAATAAAGATGACAGAATCGATCAAAATGAAAGTGCAGACAAATCTGTGCCTCGTGCTCCTCAGGTTTTCTTTTTCTCCCCATGCTTTTCTATTTCAGACTCACCGGAGCATTTTAAAGGGCACTACATTCACGCAGTACAATTTCAGGTCAAGAGGCTAAGAAAAATAGCAGCGCCACCTAAATGGGACTGGCCCCTAAAATGTTACTTGAGAGAAAGAAGAATTCTTTTTGCAAAACTAATTAAAATAAAAATTAGAAACAAAGCCAAAAGAATGTACCTACATTTCCTCAGGCAACTCTGTAGGCACATTATTTATTTTACTTTCTCTTCCACTAAGTAAAGAACTTGGCTGAAGAAGAGATTTGCTTTTATTCTTAAGCTTAATGATTATGTGTACATTTAAAATGGACATACTGCCATCTCTTTGGAGGAAGTCTGTCCTGTCCACTGAATAGCCTTTGTTTTATTTTATTTGTTTTTTGCAGTTGCTTCCTCCACACCCATCTATAAATTATAGTAGAAACCTTGATGGGTTTGTGCTGACACAGTCCTCCTGTCATTGCATAGGGTCATGGAAAGTCAAGAGTACTATTAATTCAAAAGGTTATACTTCTACAGCCCCTCCAATTTTGAAATTTGTTTTTGGCGTGAGATAGCAACCGTTTCTCCATTGCTGCAGTATGAGATAGCAACCATTTCTCCATTGCTGCAGCAAAAAATTGCTGTTTTGCTCATCTCTTGCCTAAGGTCATTTCCCAGACTATGGTATCCAATTTGGATTGTTCTGTCAGCAGCACAAATGTTAACCAAATAACTTATACAATGGCACGTGTTAGATGGAAGGGAAGAAGCTGATGCCAAAGATAGCTACAAAGCTCGTTATTGTGGTTTCTTCTCTAACACATCCTGGAAATATGAAGCATGGTTTGGAGCTAAGGTCCCAATGAAAAGAGAGGTCTTTTTATCGGCGTGATTTGCTATCTTTGCAATACAAAATCAGGGAACACAGGATAAGCATAGCTGAGTGAAATTCTACACAGTCTGTAGGGGAAATGATATTAAAAGTATCGATTTATTGGCAAGATCAGAATGGTATTTGCCTACACTTTCCTTCATATTTTTCATGTCTTTTACTTCTTTGCTCCTATTATCTGCGCTCTGGGAGTGCTCTACAATCAAAGAGGCTTAGATCAAATAAATCTGGGAAACCTCATATGCCGGGTTCCTCTTGAGTATTTGGAACACAGAGCAGAACATCAAAGGATGAAGAGTTTTATGTAAAGAATTTGGCCACTTTGTTCAATCTAGCTTTTTCCACAGCCATTTAACCATAAAACACTTCTGATTTATTTTTTATCATATGACATTTACATGAATAGTACAATACAGAACCATCTTCTGGTAAATTAAAGTATTAATCAAGAACTATAGATTTTTAAATTTTGTTTTTCTTCTACTCAGCTGGATAGGTGGTCAAAATATTTCAGGTTCTATTTTCTCTGTTGGTGAGAGGAGCTCCAATAGTTTTAAAACTTGAGTAAGCCAGGGTCTCCTTCTCGTCAAGTTCCTCCATGTCTCCGAGTTTGTCCACCTTGGTACCTCTCCCCCTCTCCTCTCTGGGTGGGGCCCTCCTGCCCACAGTGGCACCCACTAAGGAAGAAGCAAGACACCCTGCTGTTTTGTGTCTGCTCAATGCTCTAACCCAGGGATCAAAAGTTGGCTTTGAAGGTCTGAATGTAAATATTATATATTATTTATTTATTTTTTCGTCTATATATTCACTGTCTTTTCCATTTTTTTCCCTGTTATTTATCTTTGGAACATCTCTATCTACTGCCTTCTGATTTTTTTGTCACAGGTTTTTTAAAAATTCCTGTTTAGAGTATCCATTAGTTGAAATAATGCTAACCGCAGTAACAGGCAAACTCAAACCTTACCTGTCAATCCAACACGAGCTTATTTCTCCCCTCATAAAGCTCAGCCTAGGTGTTCCTGATCCTGGCTCCTTCTAGTCTGTGGCTCCCTGATCTTCTTCATTTGGCCTACAGAGTCTCTGCAGAGGGGACAGAGTGTGGCGGATTACACTTGAGAGGTTTTGCTGGCCCTGAAAGAGGCACAAATCACTTCTGCTCTCATTCCACGGGCTAGAGATCAGTCACACAGCACACGCAACTGTAAGGAAAAATCAGGGAGGACAGTCAAGCTATTCGCCTGTGAAGGAGAGAAGGGGCCTGCTTACCAACCATGCGGACGCTGGCGCCGAGCACCTCTAACCTGAGGAGGGCTGGGGAGATTGCATTCCAGTTATTTGGGCTGAACTTTGAAGTTGCTAGCTAAATTAAAATGAGAGGTGAGATATTGTATTTCACCAGTGCCCTTACTTGTTTCCACAAGCATAGATATTGCTACCCAAAAGACTTTACCAAGAAGACAAATGCGACAAGCAACAACAAAATTACTGGGGGAGCTTAATCTCACTTAGATAGGAAGCTGAATAATGGAGAAAAGCAAAATATTCACGAAACATGCATAATTCTCCGAAAGAATCATTTTCATGTGATGAGCACACTCTATTTGTGTTTCATTAAAATTTTGATCAACAGTTTTGACTTTGAAGGCTTTGTCTTATCATTTTTATTATAAAACCCATATTTCTAATTTCCAGCTCCCTGACCAGCAGTACCTTTCTAAATCTTTCCGAATGCTACATTCCATTTGCTCTATGTGCCATGTTGCATTCTTTGGAGAAAGTTTTGTAGTGAGCACTGAAGATTTAATATTCTTATTAAGAGGAAAAAGTTTTCTAGGTTACCACTTTTTTGAGTGTCTAAAACTTCCTCTAGCTTCAAAAAAAATAAGAGGAAAATTGTGTTATAATAACACGCTTTTCCCTCACCGTGCTATAATTGATAGTACTAGGAAGAGTAATTACATGGGAAAATTGGGGTTTTGGTTTTTAACAAAATGTGTTTTTTTTTTAACTGAAGGTTCAGATTGATTTTAATAACTGCTGATGTAGTTGCTTTCAACAAAAATTAATGGTTCAAGTATGCAAATTGCTTTTAAAAAATAATGGTGCTTATAGAATTTTCGTTTGATATTTTCCTTGGCTATTCCTTTTAGTTTCTTCCCTTCTTTCCTAATGTCTATCAATTATTTACAAATTCCTTCCAAATCTTTGTTTCCAGACCTCTTGGCTAAAAGACAACGAATCTTCATCTAGCAAATATCTTCATATTCTAGGCTCAAACATGGAGGTTAAAAAATAAAACCCAGAAGATTAGAAGAAAAGCAGAGTATATGTGATACCTTGTAGTATACTGACTAAATTGAGGTTTTCTTATTCCCTTCTTTTTTAGTCTGTCCATATGTTGAACATACAAAGGCCAACACATTTTATTTCTAGATCACTTGGGGTTTACACTTATTATCACGATGTGCTGTCCACTTGGGTGAATAGTGTTAGAAATGTTACAGCCATTTTAAAGCCAAGTTATAAAGTTGGCCCCCTCCCCACTCCCGCTAGTTACTCTATGGCTCGTGGGGAATATTGGTTATACCAATATGCTGTTAGTTGATCAGTGCTATCATTAAGACACTTACTTTGAGGCTTGACATTTTACTATTCCTAATTATTATTTTTTTGACAAAGATTAATCTTTTTATGCAGTATATGTTGTAAAAAAAAATTAAATGCCCTTGAGAAGAATAACTCTTCAAAGAGATGGAGAAAGAAGCAGCTCAAATCCATTTTATTCTTCGCTTCAACCTTGAGTAAAAAGTATGTGTGTTCCATGTATTTATTTTACGTCATCTGCTTCTTGCTGGTAGATAAGCTTTTCAAGATAAGACTAAAATTTGATGTTTTTAAATCATGAATTCTGAATATAGGTATAATGCTAATGATCATTTATATAATGATAATTCTCAAAATGGACATGTCTTAATGAGGAATTCAGTTTTTAGACCATATTTTATCTGTCAAAAGAATGTAAGTATTGTTATGTTACTTTATCCTTTAAGATCCAGAACTAAATGGAATCTACCAGTACAAGAACATCCTGTCACAGGTAATGGGCTTGAAATTGGGAAGTTAATAGTGGGTATATGTGGGAGATTTTAAGTGACATGAATATTAAAGAAAAGATTATAAAGATACAATGTCAAAACAAAGCAGTAATTCATGAGAGAAAAATGATTGAAAGCATTTTGTGACTGTAAATTATTTTAGAAAATGTGGAATTCTCTTTGTTATGAGCAAAATGTTAAATATTCATACCACAATGCTCATTTAGCAATTGTAATCAACAGTCTATAAAAGTATTGTGAAATGATCAGAACATATATTACTGACATGTGTTAAATACAAATTTCACTAAAATGAAGTGTGGCATGTTCAATTAAGTTTAATTTTGACCAATTTACATGTAATTATTTCAATTTTAAGGGAGCTTTCACCAGATACAGATTTCACAACTTGTTTATTCACTCGTCTACATTTTTGGCAGGGGGTCAGTGTTTTAAGTTTTCTTAGATTCACCTATGAGCACCCGCCAGATCCTTTGCCAGTGGCAGCTTTTACAGGGCAGCTCAAACAAAGGTGAAAAGTCACTTGCTCACCCTGGACCTTGAGATTTCTGCCCAGACATCGTCTCCGCAGGCCTTCCCCTACAGCCTCGTCTAAATTAGGTTCCACAGTAATTGCCGTCAGCGCTTGTAGGCCTCCTTTGAAGGACTGATCACCACTTGTTTGCTTGTCTACTTATGTTAGATCTCTGTCTCCTGCATTGTAAGCTTGATAAAGGCTGTTTACATGTCTTCTTCGTTGTAGTATCTTCAATGCCTAAAACATATTAGATGCCCAACAAACAATGTGAATGAAAGAGACATGTATTAATTAAGGTAGCAAGATCTATAGGAGATAAATCCTAAAATTTTGGTGGCTTAGAGTAAATAGGAGCTTTTTCTCAGTGACATAAAGTACAATTGGAGTGAAACAATCAGCCAGTCTTAAGAACCAAATCATATAGACCCATTTAGATACAAGAGTACATGTTAATATGTGTTATAAAGGTATGTGTAATACACATGGAGTGCTATAGACTGAATGTTTGCGTCCCACCTCCAAATTTCTATGTTGATACCTAATCCCCAGTGTGATGATTAGGGGGTGGGGCCTTGTGGGGTTGATTGGGTCATGAGGGTGGGGCCCTCATGAATGGGATTAGAACTCTTTATGTTACTTCAGAGAGCTCTTTTGGCATGTGAGGGCACAGCAAAAAACAGCTATCTATCTATGAACCAGCAAATGGGCCCTCACTAGACTCCAGAACGGCCGGAGCCTTTATCTTGGACTTTCCAGCCTCCATAACTGTGAGAAACAAAATTCTGGTGTTCTTACGTCACTCAGTCTCTGATATTTTTGTTATAGCATCCTAAATGGAATAAAACATGGAGACACATACTAACACATGGAGGTACAGGTTAAGAGCTGAGGAAGCACAAGGATGGATTAATGGGGGGAACAGAGGACATTAGGGTCTTAAATCACAAACTGGAATGTTCTAGGCAAAGAGTTTTCAATAGAGAGCATGAAGCTGCAAGTAATCCAAAGGACTGAAAGTGTAATAAAAACTATAAAAGAAAGGACTTGTAGACCTAGCATCTTAACTTTGAAAGAGAGGCCAGCAAAGCCCTGCTCGTGGGTAAGCTCACTAGCGAATTGCTACCAATCAGCATCTATTTCACATTTCGTTTACCTTTAAATTAAAAACAAAAACAAAAACAAAACCTTCTTTATAACTGTTACCATTCCTTCTTTTTTTCTATATGTGGCACAAACCCGCAGATCTGGATGTGGTGGGCAGAGTCGTTGGAGAGTCGTAGAAGTTGTACTGGTCAGGTGCCCGTGCTCAGGTTATGAATGGGAAACACGCTAGCAGCCTTGGGGAGAAGCAAGGAGAGAAGGGACATGATGGGTATGGCATAAAGAAGGCAGTAGTAGTAGTTATGAAAGCAAGACACAGGGTACTTCTGGAAACCCTGCTGTTTTAGGGGTAAATGATGAACTCACACCTGATCAGCAGACAGTAGCTCTGCAGAAGTGTAGTCATGTGTCTGAGAGAGGAGGACATCCGGCCCTTGTCCACTTGTGCTACTTTAACTCTGAGTAAATAAAATACACTGCGAATACTTGACTAATAACTGGGATTTGCAGAATCGATAGCTTTGTGATATAATCTGCAGATTAAATACATGCATTTTTTCCTATTGAGTAAACCTCAACTGCATCAATATCTCAAGGATGCATTTAAGTGAGAAATTTTAGGCTCCTATGGTAGTTTGCCTTAATTGAGTTGAAACACATTCAAATCATGACGTTGGTCCTTGTGTTAGAGAAGATTCATCATGGTGTTTACGTATATGTCAAACACAGTCCCAATAACTGTGTTTGTAAGTACACCTAAAGTAAAACAATCAACTAACTCATAAGGATTTTCATGGGTATTCTTCATTCATTTCTTTATTCATGTAATTATATTTTTGGATTCTAGTTATTATTTTTTTTTCTGTTTAGCACTTTGCCAGGTTTAAAAAAAATAAAATAAGCATAGGAAGTGGCCCTTAAAGAAAGTTCAGTATAACCTTTGGGAAACTATATGCACTTAATGAATTAGAACTTAGAAAACATTTTAGCCAGAATGCATTTGTGAGCATGTGCAGAAGTCATTTCAGTGTCCCTCTTATAAAAAGCAATGCACAGTGCTCCTCTAGGACCCAAAGCTTCCAGGAAATAGAGTGCACTATGAGTGGCTTTGATGTTAATGATTGATGTGGTCTAATAAAATTTGGATTTGGGTAGAGATATATTTTTAAAAAAGAAAAGTTCTATCGAACATGCACCTGTATATAGTACTGCGATATATCAGTCTAATGTAAGACTAAGCACTGAGCAACTTTGTTTTTACAATTACAAAAGTATTCCTTAAATTTACTATTAATGCATTGAATGAGATTATTGAGGCAAACACTCATAATGTTACTCCTGAAATAACATAAAAAGGCTCATCTGGTTCAGCAAAATATGCCAATTACTAAAGGACATCTTTTCTACTCTGAATAGGTTCATTATAGAATCCTGGAATTTTTACTGACTTTGGTGTCTGATATACCTTTGACCAAATCAGAAGCCAGTTGAATAGAGTGTATAGTAGGATTTCTTTTACGGAAATAAAAGATAAATTTAATAAAAATGATAAAACGAACTCTTCTGTGACTTAAGTGTTCCCATTACTGGCTAGTCACCTTCCTGCCTCATAAGATACATCCAGCAACACATGGACATGTTTCTCAATACTTGTCCATTGTGCATAATTTCAGTTTGGCATTGTATGCTGTAGACACTCTTGCTGTCAACTAATGTCTCTTCCTTCATCATTGGTCTTTGCCTTCGTCATTGGTCTGATAACTTGGAACAACTTATCTGATCATGATCTCTGATTTCTCTCCGAGGTCATGATTTTAAATTTGCCTGTCAATTTACTGCTTTTGGCCACCTTAGGTAAACATTCCACCTGAGCTGTTCCTCCCCTACGAGATTTTCTCTTTACCTCTTTGTTACATCTCTCATCTGGTGGAGCAGACCGTGGGCAAGTTCTTCCTCTTTGCGGTATAATTTGACATTGCTAGTATGTGGAACATTAGCTGTTTCAATTACCGTAGGGATTTTAGGTTTCCTAATCATAAAAATAATAAAAAAATAATTTAATTAAGTGATATTTAAAATGCAATTAATTTTAAAAAGAGGACAGCAGTAGTTACAAACTCGATCTCTGTTTAAGAGAGGCTTGAAGTTCTTAGATGACTCGAATATAACATATTGCTTCTACATTCTTTTCCAACTACATTATGGCTCTGAGTAAATGATCTTCCACCTAATGAAGTAAAATTGCAAAATTGTGCTCCGTGCTTGCTCGTTCTGGGAGATTTCTTGTTGCCACCAAGGAAGTTATTCAAGGTATATGTCAAAGTTACCGGATTGAGATGAATTGGTATGAACTACAATCTGAGGACTACGAGAGATTTACCAATGTCGTTGTGTTACCACAGTCTAGTGGAGAAGCTTTTGTGAGTTCCTGTAAGTCAAGAGCTGGAGGCAGGAGAAATCATAACTGCATGGTCACAGGTACCATGAACCCCTCCTTCCTCTGCATGTCAGCAGTCTCCTTGGCAACACATTTTCTCTCTTGCTTTTGGAAATTGTTTTCAGAGCAGAAACAATTTGGGTTATTTTAGCAATGCAGATGACTAAAACCAAGGCCAAGAGATAATTGTTTTTCTCCCCAGTAGGAAAAAAGCTCTCCCATGAATGTAAGTTAGTCATTAATTGAGCATTTCACTCATACTTGATACATTGATTGGCTTCTGTGATTCATGCTGAAGTCCCATAAGCTGAGCTTGAAAATACCTTGGAAACCCAAGTGACTCTGCCAGGAAAAAGGACAATTCAAGATTCATTATAAGAACCAATTCTAGGAAAAATAAATGAAGAAGTAAGTATGGACCATTTCCTGCTTTCTTTCCTGTTAAACAGAAGAACCACAATTTTGTTAGTTACCCCTTAGAAAATGGAAGAGCGCAGCACCATAATTATTTCACATTTTTAAAAGAACACAAGTTTGCTGAGACTCTGTAAACACTAAATTTGAAATTACTGATTAAAAAATGTACTGTGTCAACCAAAGTTTTTTTCTTAGCGTCTTGAAGTTCAAAGAGGAAATGTATTTAAGTAGATGATCATTTACATAATCCTTGACACTGTGAGTACAAATGAGGTGAGACCAATATTTCCTGGGCCTCTGGATCCAGCTGGTAATGCAGCATCTTTAGCATCCAGCAACACATGGACATGTTTCTTGATAGTATCTAGTTTAGAGGAGATAGGCAGATATGAAATGATGAGAACAAATCAGCAGTATATAATTATCTAATTATCTGCCAAAAAATGATATGGACTACAAGAGCAAGGGAACTCAGAGATGGGAGAAGATAAAGTGATTCTGAGTAGTTAGGGAAGATGTAAAAGAAGGTCTTAAAACATATTTTGATATGAATTTGATAGAGGTGGAGTGAGGGGGAAAATATTTCAGTTAGGGGTGTGTGTATGTGTGTGCGTGTGTTCACTATTGGAGATGTAGAGTAAAGGATGTAAATAATGAAGAAACTTAGAAATTAAACAGAAGTATTTGGCATTTATTTTCGGGACAGCAAAGAGCTATGAGACAATAATAGCAGTATTTTCATCAGGTCATCAAGTGCAGGATAAACCGGAAGAAAAGATGGCAGAAAAGAAGAAGAGGCTATGTAAAGACCCATTTCTACAATCCAGACGTGAGGTAATATGAGTCTAGATAAGGGTAATGGCAGTGCAGTAGAAAAGAAAGGATGGAAAATTTGAATACATTGAAGTTAGCAATAAGAAGATTTGTGATTATATGTGAAGAAAAAATAAGAGGCAATGATCATTTTATCAAAATAATATACAGATTGGGATGAGAAAATAGTTTTTGATGAGAAATGATTAACATGATCAAAAAATAGAAGAATGGCTTTTAAACTGTGTTTTATGAATTATTATAGTATATTAGAAGCATTTTAGGGTTTATCAAAGTCATAGAACATAATATAAAATTAACTATTAACAGATTTTAATATAAAATAACACATTCACTTAAACACATGATGTAAACTTGAACTCATTGGAGGCCACCGATGGCATTAACTTGAGCCTCCATGCTAACTTACTCTTTGTGCAGGCTTCAGAATAAAGCTGCTGCATGTTCCCTTTGTATGTTCAAATTTAGAATTTTTATGAAAGTATTGTTGAGAGATTGTTGTTTTTCAATTGTCTTTTTCTGAATTTAAGTCTGCTAAAATGGGCACACTGTAGATCTATACCATGCATGCAAAACCAAGCTATGGAAGTATACATCTACTGTTATCTGTAACTCTTTAAGTATATATGTATGTAACAAAGTGACCTAATTGTCACATTTAAGAACTTCGTAATAAGTATGTACTATTCTGTTAGCTTTAATCTGATAAAATATCAGGTTTCCATTTAAGACTTAATGTAGAAAGAAATGTGTTTAGAAACATTTAAAAACTACTGGTTTAGAAGTTTGAAAGTTTGAAAGTTTGAAATTTTGATGGAACACAGACAAAAGTAACAAAAAACTAGGAATGTTGGATTAAAAAATTTTATTGACAATTTTAAGACCAGTGGTAGATCTGAATATAACTTGGATCGAAACTGTGAGAGTAAATGGGGTCTCTCAGTGCAAAGAGTGTTTTAGGAGATTTCTAAGGATGTGGAGTGTGAGAAGAAGCAGAATCCAAGGCTAAAAGAGAGGAAGTCGCGGGGCTGGAGGTGTACCAGTCCTTAAGCACATTACATTATTGTGTCTCACTCTGAGAAACCACTAAAAGAGTCTCGATCTCAACTGAAAACTCTAAGAAAAATGTCTAGACAATAAAAATTAAACTCCACAGAAGGTGGTGAAGAGGAAATCTAAAATGTGTGTTAGAAGTGGAGGCCCGACCCAAGGGAAGTACATGCACTACATTGCTTCTATGATAAAATGACGATTCAAAAGAAAACGTAGTTAATATAACATCTTTTCTGATTGATGAGAGAGACAGAGTCAGAAAGAGGGAGAGGGAGAGGGAGAGAGGATTCCATTTAATATTTGAGAGTCAAACAAATCCTCATGACATATTTCAAGTCTATAATATCGAGGTTGGAGATAGATAAGAAATAAATAATAGAGTGATATTCTACCATACAACGACAAGTTAAAAACAATAGAAATGAGACAAATATAACTGGATAAAACTGAGATTAAATGAAAGAAAAATCAGAGTAATTAAACACATAGAAGCTCATAATAACTAGAGTTCTTTCATGATGAAAATGAAAAGGCAAACCAGGGGAAAAATGAGTGGATGTTCAGGTCACACAATGAGGCACATAGAAGGGGAAGAAGAATTTCAATGAAATGATCCTTTTCCATTTTCCGTGCTGTAAGAATTACTTTTATTTTTGTCCCAGATGTTGAGAACACTTACACTCCATTAAAGATCCCAGGCAGCTCTTGTCAGAATTTATATTTTTTCACTCTCGATTTTTTTTTCTGATTGGAGGAAATATTTTATCTTCTACCTTAATAAACTGTGTATAAAACTTGCTATTGAATTCTGGCCTCTTTCCTGCAAAAGACTTAAGAAGTCATTTTATTGGGCTTTGGATAAAGTAAATGCTTCTCTTTCTGTTTATGCAATTTTAAAAACTTGTTGCTTTTTTTCATATTGTGATAAGAGTAAGTTTGCATCGTATAAAGATTCTTTTTAAACAGATCTAATATTTATGTACAAAGAGAGAAAGAGAGAGGTCAATTGCATAGGGTGTGTTTCTTGGTGTGTTTATGTGTATGTAAATATAGAGTCTGAGGGTCTCTGGTGATGATAAAGATAGATTCTTTCACTCAGTAAAGCTTAATGTGACACTTTCTAAGGATGGCACATTTCACAGTAGCACACATGCACATAAATTGCTTCCTGTTAAGCCTTGTCTAAACCAAGCTTTGGTTTTGAGACTTTCCAGTCTAGAGAATAAACGCAAAGCACTCTAAGGCCATAATCACATTAAATTCTTTCAACATTTTCTTAAGGAATGTACACAAAAATAACCTCACCTTGGAGCTGGAAAAATTGAGTCAGAATGATGGATAGTCCTTTCAAAGTTATAACATAAATCTGAAATCACACACCAAAAAACCATCACTAAATTCCCACTCTTCTGAGCCTACTTGCAGGTTCAGTGTAACCCCAGCCCCTAGAACCGTTTCTGACTGTAGACCAAAAGGATTTATCTAGTGCTGTGATCTGGGACTAAACCATTCAAAGATAAATCTGATGTTCACTTTGTGCACTAGTTCTGATAACCTCTCCGGGACTATACCTCCCAGAACCTTCAGGACCCTGCTTTGCCATTTTCAAGCTTCCTTGAAGACTGGAGTTCTTGCCTTGAACCCCAGCCCGATGCCTGGGTGCCCTGCTTCCTGCCGCCAGACCTCTGGCTAGCAGGTTTCGCATTAGCTCCTGTTGTTCTGCTCTTCTCACTTGGGGAGGCATGCCTCTGTGTCCTTTGGGACCTGCAATGATTGTCTGCCTGGTCTAAAGCCTTCTATCACCCTAGCCCACCGTAACAGTGGTTCCAGAGCTTCAGGTCCTGACTTCCACTCATTGTGCTATAGATTCCTGCATTCTCCTGACCATGTCCTCATTTATCGCTGCCTTTTCAGTTCACCCAGTATCTCCTGATATTGATGGGAAATGTAATTGAAACAAAACAGTATCCTTTTTTAATTTTACATTCAATTTTACATTTTTATAATTCAGGATAATTAGAATAAGGCTAGCCTATACTTCAAGATAACATTAATTCAGGACAAAAGTCTGCTAAACAAAATACTAAGGCATCAAGTAGAATACTTAAATTTCATGAGAGAATAAGCTTTTCAAACATATTCAAGATCTTTTGACTTATTTACACAAACTACTAATGTATTCCTTGGGAATCTCATGTACTCAAGGCACTTTCTCTAAGGAATACTTTTCAAATAAATTCTACTTACTTCATTTTTTAATAAGATTATTTGTCCTTTAAAATTGTTTACAGATGTATTTTTATTGATCCTCATCAAATAACCTGCTGTTTCCTCTTCACTTAGTTAAAATTAGCAAGAGTTTATTGAAATAGTTCAAAACTGTTAATCATGCCAACATTTATACATTTGTGAATTCATAGAAGCATATGTAATAGAAAATCCACAAGAATTAACGTCTCAGTTTGATATAACTGCCAAAGATAGGTAAAAATATTTTTCTGTGTGCCATTGAAACTTGTAATACTTGAGCAATGCTAAAACATGTTTAACCTAATTGTGTGGGGTTCAGAACATGGCTATCTTAAAATTCAGAAATCTTTCCTTCATATTCTTTCTGGTTATCATTTCCCTGTTGTTTTGAGACTTTGCATTAAGAATGGACATAGGGAAGTAAAGGAGCCGAAGGTACTGGAAAGTGTGTGAATGAGGCAACATTTGAACCCCCAATCTCATTAGATGTCACAGTGACTCCCTGCATTTCATAGCTGAGGACTCTTCTCTGCCACAAGCACTGAGTCTTGTAAAAGGCCCAGAAATGGTAAGAGGAGAAAATGGGGGAGGGGAAGAACTAGCATGTTTTGAATTCATGCCATGTGTTATGTGCTTTACAGATAGAACTGTTCATGGGGTTGGCTACTCAGTGTTGTTCAATGACGAAATAGCTTTATTACTGTTCTCACTCCTGCTTTCCAAACTAGCTCTGTTAGTTTCCTCATCCCTGAAAGGTAATCTTGCTTAAATACCAGCACTTTTGGGTCACTCAGATCTCATTTTTAAGTATTAAAAATCTGATGGATATTGAAGTTCCAATCTGTCATCAGATTCAAGTCTTCTACCCTCCTTGATATTAGAACTTCCAGGTGAGGCAAGAGAGGGAAGGTCTATTTTTATTTTTATTTTATTTATTTGTTTGTTTGTTTGTTTGTTTTTAGGCAAGGCAACCCTTGACCTTACAGATTGCGAGGAGACCTTGTCAGCTTACAATCCCTTATTTTTATGCCTACAGCACCTGGTCTTCCTCGGTGGTCTCCCATCCAAGTACTAACCAGGCCCGACCCTGCTTAACTTCCGAGATCAGACGGGATTGGGCTTGTTCAGGATGGGGAAGGTCTATTTTTAAACTATTCCCCCAGATTCTTGACCCCCAGTTGTAACCATGAGGGGTCATGGCAAACTCACCACTTGCAGACTACTCTCTTAGAAAGGATATTTTTTGCCTGAATTTGTTCATAAATTTTTCTGGATTACAATTCCTCCTTATCAGTTTTATTGAGAGTTAAATGCCTCATTTTGAATTGTTTTGATCATAATCAATTTTTTTTTAAATTAGGTGGAGAGCATTTTACCAATTCACCCGAGGCCACAGCAAGTGATATTCCTGGGATCTGAAACCGCATATTTGAAATCCAGAGTCCAAGCTTCTTTGTGAGCATAAACACAAATAAATAAATAAGTTTCACACCTTTAATTTAGCTTTTTCTCTCATCCAGGTTTGAGTTATTAGATCATCACCTTTAAAACAACTGATACCATTAAAGAGTCAACACAAAAAAGTGTTTATAAGTAAAGTGTTTATTTTATATATTAAAAATAATCCAGTAAATATTAAATATTATAGATGAAATAAATTTACATGATTTTCTCCATTTAAGGGTAATATTTTAAAAATAAAAATTGGTTTGCTAGAGAAGATCAGAATGCAGATTGAGGGCTTTCAAAGACTTGAATGTTTGGACACATTGGGGGCAATCTAGTAATTCTCAAACAAAAATAAAAACCTAAGATAATTCCTGGAGGAAATATTAGTTACTGAGGCATTCTTACAGCTGTTCAGAGCTGGTAGAACCATATCACATGCACACAGCTGGATTTGAAGAACATCAAGTATGGTTGGGAGGTAGGGAAAAAGGAGCGGATATAGAGGTGGCTTAGATGTGGCTTAGAGGTGGCTTAGAGGTGTCTGATTGACCCTCCTTCCATAAAACCATTCACCCCCTTTCAGTTCTCTGCCTGATATAAAATGAGATATTGCATTACCAATGAGAAAGTTGTAACAAGTAAAAGTGCATTTCAAAGCCATTTCCTTTGAATTGTCTGGAATCAAAGAAAAGATTTTTAAAAACTTAGGAAAACAATCAAATACTGATAAAAATTCCATGTTCAGAAGATATCGATTCTTAAAGTTATATAAGTTCAGTAAGTTGCTTTCTAATACCCTCCACCCCTCACTTCTGCACTGAAATCCTGTCTCACTCCCTTTTGGTTCATTATTGAAATCTGTTTTAGGAGCAGATAATAAGGGAGTGAGGGTGAAAGCAATAGTCACCTATTAAATTATCATGAACTGTTTTAGCGTTTTGAATGAGTAATGGTCCCAAACTATAAGTGTTCAGTAACATGTAGTATTTACGTCAGTGTAATATTTATGTTAGGAGTGTTTGCTATCTCAATTTTCCTTTAGCTGGTGAAGAGAAATCAACAGCTATTGGTGACAACACTGGATAATATATTTAACCTGGTTTGTGTGGCTTCCAGAGCAGAAGGTGTCCTCATAAGAAATACCTTAAAGAAAATCTTGGGAATGTGTATACTGTGTTTCTATCAACATCAGTGAGCCAATCATTCCTTTAGAGTAAGCAGATATTTTTGGCTGAGGGTATCTGAAGATTACAGACTGATGATTACAGCTATTATACATCCAATATCAGTTCTCATTCTAAGTTTTGTTGATAGGGCTGTGGTGACCTGAGAAGAAGCATTTTGATGATATGGGGTAAAGGTCTGCTTTATATAAGGCTGAAGTTTGAAGTGCATTATGTGATAGAAATTTAAGGAATCAGAGGGTTCTGTGAGATGAAATCTACCTTTGGAAATGTTGAAAGGAATGACTTAAATCTTTTTTTTTTTTTTTTTGTCAACAGAATCAGGTCGAGGAAGACAGATCCAGCAATGAATTAAATTCAGAATAGTAGCTTTATCAGTCAGGGCTCTCCAGAGAAATAGAACCAACAGGATATAAAAGGAGATTTATTATGAGGAATTGGGTCATGCAATTATGGAAACTGAGAAGTCCTATGATCTGCAAGCTGGAGACTCAGGAAAGCCAGTGGTGTGATTCAGTTAGAGTCTGAAAGGCTGAGAATCACGGGATCAGTGATGTAAATCCCAGTCTGAGAGCAAGAGAAGGTGAGATGAGATGTCCCAGCTCAAGCAACGAGGCAGATAAAAGGGGCAAAGGACTCCTTCCTCCGCCTTTTTGTTCTATGCAGGCCCTTAAGAGATTGGATAATGCCCATCCATGCTGGAGAGGACCATCTACTCTACTGAGACAACCAGTTCAAATGCTAATCTCACCCAGGAACACCCTGTGCAGACACACCCCGCAATAATGTTTTAGGAGAAACCTGGGCATCCCCTGATGAATTCAAGTTGATACCATAAAATTAACTACCATAGATGCTAAGAGAAAAAAGAACTAGAGAGTTTGTTTTTCCTTAAGTGGCAGAAGACCTAAGGTGGGGGTGGGGGGTTAAAAAGAGAATGAAAATCATGGAGTTGTATGTTGAAACCCTTTATTCAGTTAATATTGGGTATCAAAGTACAACAAAAAGCAAGATTGGAAGTAAGCAAGGAGAAAGTGTACCAGGGAATCAGAAAATCCTGTTCTGTTGTCTTGGACAAACGAGTCCATGTCTGCAGTAATCAGCTTTATCAGAGAGACTGGGGAGGATACTGTTTACCCTCAGCAGCTGTCTGTTTCTGGGCAATTCCTGTGAACCCTCAGTTGAAGGCCTACCGATGGAATGGACATGCAGTGGTCAAAGGAAAATGGTGTATGCCTTTATAATTAAGAACCATGAATCTAAGGATCATCTTGGCATGTTGCTGCCTTGTCAGTTATTAGCAGTACATGATAATGTTCTTTCCATCATGGTTTAAGGGCAGAGTTTATTCCCCGAAGAGCAACTTTCCAGGCTTCAGATCCTGCAGATGCTGCTTAGGTAGCTGTTCTGATAATGGAGCTTGCATCTGTTGGTGATAAAGCTAGAGACATCATAAGAGTGCCCTGTAGTATCTAATCACATCAGTTTGTAGAATCTGAGGTGGGAAATGAAATTCCCAAACACATGGCATGGCTCGTTATTAGCTCGGGGAGAGATGATTTCTGGATCCTAGAAGCAGTTGATCTTGTTGCTATCAAGTCCTTAGGTCACATGGTCATGGGCAAAACATAAATTCCAACTTACATACATATTATGTTAGGATAGCAAACAAGATACTTTGAATCATAATAATGTGTTATCTTGAGATAAAATTTTTTGGAGTTAAAGAAATAGAAACACAAGGTCAAGGATTCAAGGCATGATGTAAAATTTCTTTCTGTTAAAACAATGTTAAGGGATTATTTGAAAGGGTAGATATCAAACTGCTGAGGTCTTTAGATTCCTCTGGATACATTTAAAAGACTAATACAATAAAGTTATTTTAAAATATCGATATTTACGATGTGACAAATTGCATTTTTTATAAATACTTAAATTCATAGTTAAAAATTTGAGGTCAGCTTTCAGGTGAGTGAGGCAATACTGTTTCTCAAAATTCTTTTAGAGTGTTTGAGACTGAAAACTTTGAAGGATTCAAGATCTAGAGCACTAATTCTCAACGCAGGCTATACTTTAGAATCACTTGGGGAGCATCTAAAAAACATAGATGGCTGGGTGCATTAATTGCTTTAGGGTGGGGCCTGGGCTACCGATACTGCTGCTGGAGGCCACAAGTAAGCAGATCATTCTCCTTTAGCCACTGAAGCCTCTGCCAGGACTGGTACAGAAGCAGCCTGCCAGCCAAGATGTTTAGGAAATAATATTAATCAAAAAGAAGCTAAACTTGTCATATGATAGAATTTTGACTAGCTAAATATGTGTTTGAAAATGAAGATGTTGAAAGAAAATACAGTTGAGGTCTACTTATATGCAGATTTTTTTCAAGAAATACTGTAAATGTATTTCATTTTCCTTATGGTTTTCTTCATATTTTCTTTTCTGTAGCTTACTTTATTGTAAGAATACAGTATATAATATATATAACATATAAAATTGTGTTAATCAACTGTTTATGTTATCGATAAGGCTTCCAGCCAATAGTAGGCTATTAGCTGTCAGTTTTTTGGGGAGTCAAAAGTTATACTTGGGATTTTTGACTATGCTTCTTTAGTAGTGATAAAATTACCTCTTGGTATTGGGATTGCAGATAATTTTTTTTCTGTTTTTTAGTACTTTTCTTTTTTTTATAGTAAATGTTTATGATTTTTTGCTTATCAGAAAAAGAATATACTCTATAAAATAATATTAAATGTCAACTGTAATTGAAAAATAAATTTTTAAAAAAATTTTTTAAAGAAAAAGCATATTCCAAAGACAAATAATGAGTGTACCCCTTAAAAATAAATTTGCCACATTTAATTTCTCCCCAAAGGCCCAATCACAGGTAGTAAATGATATTATCAAAACTGCTGCTAATCATTGTGTGTCTCTGATTCCATGTGATCTGACATTAAGCAAGTATGTTAAATGAATAAACTTAAAAATTTTTAGATGTCCTTTTGTCTGGTTTCATTGTGATTGTGACTTGATTTATCACTTAAGAAAAAAATAGTGAAAAAACAAAAAGTATAATAGGTCCCACTTGGGAATATAAACCCATGCATTTATCGAGTTATTGATATTCACTATGACTATTTCAAAAGAAAAATTTCTACCTGTTTTTTTTTATTTCCAAGTTTTTCTATCAATAAATTTATTTTCTTTTCATCTAATTCCAAAAGGCTGTTTCTTCACAGGATGTTTGTTATGCTTGTTGCTCATGAAGGTGTTATCTCTATGGTACCTGGGCACAGAACCTGGAGGTTATGAGATAAGGCTGTTTCCTTGGAGGTGACCTATTCTCCACGTGGTACTCTAAAGATATATTAGGTTTTGTCTTCTCAAACAGAATATAAATTAGTTTCTTTGACTCTCAAGCTGTCTGAAAATAAATCAAAATGCCTATTTGGTGCTCTGATCTCAGATTGATCAGGTTAAATGAAAGTAAGTAAAAGTATATAATATATGTATATAACACACACATATAATGCTGTGACAAAGTTGGCACTCATAGGGTTTTTGTGACTAGTCACTTCTTTTGGTCACAATTCAAAGGTTCAGAAAGTTCCTTTGTAAGGGTTACTACTTTGAGATGATGGTCTATGTCCTTAATGCACTTTGTTTTCTAATTCCCTCAATTTCTGCTCTTTCATGACCCCGTGTCTTTATTTATTTTACTCTCTACTGGAGGAAGAGGGCGAATGGGGCAAGCATTCCCTTTGGGGTCATACAGATGTGTCTTCAAACCATTGGTTATAATTTATTAGTTAAATGACCTTGGGAAAGTTATTTATATTCCTCGAGGCTTTGTTTCTTTATCTTTAACCTGACAGTAGCAGCAGTGAATATCTCACAGAATTCTGGGACAATTCTTGTGAAGGACTTAGTAAGTATTCAAAAAGCATCTAACTCTTCTCTTTTTCACCCTCTTTTAGTCCATTTGGGCTGCTATAATAAAAAAAAATCAGAGATTGAGTGGCTTAGAAACAACATAAATTTATTTCTCATGGTTCTGGACGCTGGGAAGTCCAAGATCAAGGTGCATTGGCAAGACACGGCATCTGGGTGTCTAACGAAAGCCCGCTTCCTGTTCATAGCTGTCTGCTTGGTGTGTCCTCCTGGCAGAAGGGATGAGGGAGTGCTCTCACTAATCCCATTCATGAGGGTCCCACCCTCATGACCTAATCACCTCCACAAGGCCTCATCTCCAAATGCTATCAGTTTGGGTGTTAGGATTTAACATATGACTTTTGAGGAGACAGACTTTCAGTCTGCAGAACCTTTCTTCAACTCTTGTATTTTTATAAACACATAGGCTTTAGATGGAAAAAGGTAGGAGCATTGTCTTAGGCATTCAGAGAAGGGACGGTGTGAAAAAGCAGGACCAGTTCTTACCCAGTGGCAATGGAAAGGTCAGGAGACATCTTGGCCCTTGGGCATACTTCTAACTTTCACCTGCCTCCTGTTCAACTTCAGAAATGGGAACATTCACAAATTGGATCAGCTTTTTGCCTGGGGCCAGGGTCAAAAAAAGAGACACTCCCAGACTGCACCCCCACCCCCGCCCCCCAGCCTTCTGGAGCACAGCCACCTACGATCTCGTGTCCTCCACTCACCTCCTAGAGCCAGTGCACTGCATGACCTTCAACCCCTGGGACACTAGTGAGCTTGCTTGTGTTGGCCAGGGGGCCCTCACCTTGTGGCTCATGCAGCACTGCGGGCCCAACATCAACCTCCAGGTGTGCCAAGAGCCCATCCCTGAGGCAGTGGGAGTAGGTGAGCTGACCTCACTGTGCTGGTCACACTGGGTGCCTGGCCTGGGAAAAGGCTCTGTCAAGAAACTGGGTTAGCAGAGAACGTGCTCGGCCAGGATGGTTAGGCAGGCCAAGCCCCTCCACACCAGACAGGCCCAGGACTGTTTGTTTGAATCATCTAGACCCTGAACAAATGTAAAGGGCTTGTTGTTAGCTCTTTGCCTGAGTATTTTTGATATTTCTGCCAGTATAGTTGAAATAAACGTGAGCATTATTAAAAAAAAAAAACAAACAAACTAGGCAGGATCTGCCGGCCCGGGCAGGACTGCAGCCTGGCCTTGTGGAGCACAGCCACCTACAAGCTTTTTTTTTTTGATTGGTACTGCAACATACAACATGTTCCCATGGATACCTTTTGCTCATCTGAGAAATAAAACACAGCTAATAGAGTGTATTTTTCATATTGCCCTAATTATCTAAGTGCCAAATGTTAAATTATAGATATTTAAGTGATCTAAACTTCAAGAGTTGGAAGCAGTTTCAAAATTCAATTAAATCCTAATTATTTATTTTACTAATTACCTAAATAAAACTGATTTCTTTATTAGTGAACTCACTAATTGGGGAAAATGAATGTTAACAATTTTGATTGTCATATTTTTCATGGAAATAAGTTTGTGGTTGTAAACAATATGAGAATGGAGCAAAATAAGATCATTTCATTTTTTAAAAACATATGACTACAAAATTTGTATCATTTCCAAAATTTTGTTCCACAGTACGTATCAACACATGCATAATACTTAGTCTGCATTTTGGTTCCAATCCCAGTCTTAACTGAAGCTTGTTCAAATGGCAAATGGATCTCTTGTTTTCTTGTCTTTCTTGCTTATTGCTTCTTCATTTCACTGTTTATGATCCTGGAAGGCAAAAAAGAAGAGAGATTCAAATGACTTTCTTTTTAGCACTTGTGGCTCAAGTTGAGTGTGGGAAGATATTGAAAGTACAATAAGGATAAGTATGAAAAGACGGTGGATGAAGCAGGCCGAAGAGCGGGTGCTGGATTATATCCACCCATGGGCTGTTTGTAGAAGAGAAGAATTGTGTCAGGAGTGAAGTTTTCAGAAGTCAGAAGGTCATAATCCAGGTACACATCGGAGAGAGGAAAAAATGAGATGAAACTGTTATGGCCTGAATTGTGTCCCCGTTCCCTCCCCACAAATTCATATGTTGAAATCCTAACCCTTAGTATCTCAGATGGTAGCTGTATTTGGAGATAGGGTCTTTAAAGAGGTGATTAACATAAGATATGGTCAGTGGAGTGAGCCTTAATCCAATGCCCCTCCTTTCAGGAAGAGGAGATTAAGACACAGACAGACATAGAGGAATGGCCATGTGAAGACAAGGAGAAGCAGGCTATCTACAAGCCAAGGAGAGAGGCCTCAGAAGAAACCAAGCCTGCTAACATTTTGATCTTGGACTTTTAGCATCCAGAACTGTGAGGAGATAAATTTCTGTTGTTTAGCACCCATTCTGTGGTACTTTGCTACAGCAGCCCTAGAAAACTAAAGCAGGGACCAATTAGGTTAGCAAATTGTTATCTGTACTGTGATAGTGCCTCCGTCCATAACCCTCACCCTAAACCTGACCCTATAAATTTTATCAATAAATTTACTAAAGTCGCAAAATGTTTGGAAGCTGATGGAGCAGAGGAATGAAGGTGAATCCAGCATGAGAAATGGAGTTACATGTAATACTATTAAGAGTCATAGGACGATTGTAGAAAATTCTCAAGGTGGACATTTCAGCCTTTGAGGCAGTACACTGAGAATGTATGTTTCAGTCAGAGAGTGAAAAGGAAGAGTCTGCTGAACTCTTTGTGAGAGCACAGGCTCGAGATTGATGTTTAAATTATGCTCCATTGATGAGCAATTTCTTAAGGAAAAGGTTTTTAACCTGAACTGAGGTATAACTTTTGGAGCAGTATGGGAAAATGGGACAGGCACTTAACCAGCCAGATTAAGGAAGGAAGTGGACCTTTGACATCAAAGGAAGCTGAATTGTTGTGGCCTGGTATTCTCAATCTTATTTTGAAGTGGAGTTTTGGGCTTAGTATTTGAAAGAGAGGTATCTATAAAAACGCATTATTTCTTAAACTTTAGTACAGAATTATGGAAACGCTCATTTTTATTAACCTTGGTTGTTAGCTTGAAATATTATTTTCTTGGCTGTCATCAACGTTATAAGGTAAGACATCAGAAAAATCAGCCCTTTTGGTAATGAATGAACAGAGCGAATCTCAAACAATGAAATATCCATCCTTGAGTCATAAACCAGCTCTGTCTTAATGATGCTGAAATGCAAATGTCTTAAAACTAGGTTTGTGTTCTAAGTGATTGTAGGTAGCACAGCCTCCACACTGAAATTGGTTTAACCTTACAAGGAGTTTGGGTGAAGCATGCTGTTTCAGTTGGAATGTTTAGGTACAACACATTTATAAGACACTAGATAAATCTGTCTGCTCTGCCTTCTTCTTCTCAACATTACACACACGATAAAGCCTTCCACAGGACTTTTTGACAAACCCAATAAATTGATAGACAGCAGGTCCTTTTAGAGAGTCAGAGAGACTATGCTGCATGTGGGAAATTTGTGCAATTCTGCTATTAAACTCAATTCATGAAAAACCTCCAGGAGTTGAGAACAATTAAATGGAAATAGACCAATCATAGCTGTTAGAACTTCACAGTGTAGCAAACTATGATTCAGTTTTTACCTTGAGTTTTTGTTAGCTTTAACTGGAGGCCCTTTTTTTTTTTTTTTTTTTGAGATGAATCAGAAATTATACAGATTGTCTCTTGTTCTTTTAGTTTTGGTGTACTTCCTGTGCAGCCAAGAACCTATAAGCATAAATATTCCTCTAAGCAAATAAAAGCTCATAAACTCAGCAAAGCATAATGGAAAACGCAAAATAGGCTGTAGAGTTAGAAAACTCAAAATACATGGGCTGAATTTGGAAATTTGCTCAACTTATCTATAACTCATTTTCCTCATTTGTAAAATGAAAATAATAGTCATCTGCTTCTTTAGGTTATGATGAAGAGTATTTAATGATGTACTGTTCGAAAGCACTCAGTACCACGTAAGCACATGTTAAATATAAAATAATTGGTAATAGTTATCATGGCCTGTTGGCTTGATTCATTTTATAGCGTGCCAGTAGGTCTGGTTTTAGGTTTTCTTTTTGATTTGGTACAACCAGTGTGTTTTCAATTTTCTCAAATTATAATGACCTATGTTGTAGATGAAATAGGCATTAAAGCCATTTCTTAGTCTGTGTCATAGCTGAGGAACATTGATATCATTATTTGAAAGTGGTTATTCAGTGCCACTGAAGCAAGTTATGTCACATATGGTCTCTGCAAGGCTGGAGGTGATGAAGTTGTGTGTGTCCAGACTTACAGCGCTTCGGTAGTGTTATGAAGGAAAGATACATTCCTATCTTTAAAGAAAGATTTGGTTCAGAAAACAAAACAGAGACACTTAAAATGGCTTGAAAACAATGATGAAAGTCAACAAAAGCAAAATGTGTATTGTAAGAGAAATGTTAAGTATCGAAAGGAGACAATGGAGTTCTGCATTTAAGAGATTCCTGGAAAGGGTGGTTTTAAGTTGAATTCAAAAAAGGATAAATATGGACTTTTGGAAATTAGCCATTTGCCTACATGTTCTAAATAATTCAAAGTTGTAAATAAGAAATATCTTTATCGTAACCTTAAGAGAAGAATAAAATGATTCTTAGAATAGAAGATCATAAACATTTATTGAGCACCTTTGAGTTAAGAGCATGTTTGGCCCATTCATTCATTCATTCATTCATTCATTCATTCATTTTTATCTATATGTGCTAGACACTATTGTATGGCTTGCTCTATCCTTTTACAAATGGTGAAACTGAAACTCTGAAAAATAAATAACTTACTGAAAGTTTCCACTCTATGGAAGATATGGAATTGAAACTCATCTGACTGTTAACCAAGCTTTGCACATCATAACATGTAGGCTCATTAAAAAGAAATAAAAGTTATAGACCTTGGAGAAATGCTATAAAGGTAATTTTCTTCTCTTTAGCAGATCCTCTAATCCTCCAGCACTAGGCACTTCTCTCAGTGTTTTTACTCATTGGATATATTAGAACTGGATCTGTGAAGTGAGAATCAGTGGGTTAATTATCACAAGTTTGGTGAGAAAAATAAATCTCTCATGATAAACAAGGTTTACAAAATGGGATCAAAACACTTTTCTACAAAAAAAGAAATGCTAACAAATATGTTTTTTAAAATACACATTTCTAAATCTCAGCATCACAATTATCATTTCATAGTAATATTTCTATTGTGGCATTCAATATTAGGAGAAATTTCTTTAACGTTCTTTAGTAAACAGACTTAGAAGCTCACCTTATGATGATAAAATAGCAAAAAGTATAAATTTAATCAGAATGCTATGGTGACTGGTCTATAAACAGTCTTTAATCTCATTTTTAAACTCACTAAACAAGTATTATGGTTAATCTAAAGCTTTATATTCTCGAAGCTCTAGTACAAACGACATTTCTACTGTAACATATCTCAGTTAAGTTTTTCTCACTGACTGTTAGTTGAAACTGATGATGTTTGATTTAAATAGATTTTTGACCAAGAACGAATTCAAAATGTTTGCGACATATTTAAAACATTTTTATAACGTGTATAAATAAAACTGAGAATATTCATATCTATTATAGTTATCTACGTCTGTCTATCTTATCTATCAATTTGTCTATCTAGCATCTACCTCTCCTCTATCTTCTCCTCTTCCCCCATCCCCTCCCCATCTCCCTTTTTCTACTCTTTCACCTCTACACAAATTTTTTCTCTCTTCTCCTTTCTCCTTTGAACTTCCTTCGCCACTTCCTACCTACCTTTTCATTTTCCTTTCCTTTCCTTCTCATTCTTTGATATAGGTTTACTTGAGGGTTTTCTGCTCTTATTTATAATACTATGATGCCACAATTCAAATATTACGCAACCTGATGTTATCTAGAACGTCTTCTGGTTTTTGTTCCATAATAATCTTGGGGCATTTTTAGTAAAGAAACATAATTCTCATATCAAAATTTCCCAAGATATAAAACTCCTCTCAACATAAAACATTTTCAGAAAGGATAAAGGATTACATGATTTGGTGAGCAGTGGGAGAGGCAGGCAACCTGGAAAGAACTGTCTCTAATTCTTAAATGGTTTATACAGCTTATTTCTGAGACCTGCTGGGTTTACAAATTGGTTCATAGATTCAGAGTATAACTTTAGGAATCCTAGAACAAAGATAATAAGATGCCAGACCTCCTAGACAGTCCTGTATCAGTAGGTGAGATCCAAATTCCCCATAGATTGAATTCAACTGAAAAGTTACATACATTTTATTCTTTTTTTTGATGTAATTACTTAATGACACAGGAAAATAACACATTGTAAATAAGCTGGTCACAAATGGTGGGTAGAAGATTTCACTTCTGATAAAAAAAATTTTTATTCTTAATTTAACTATTTTATGAGATTCTGATATATAGAATTAATATTGTTAATAGTATGAATACTTGAGTAATTTCTTAATATCTGTAAGCTTCAGTTCCTTCATCTCCAAAATTCTACATTAATGGGTTGATAGATGACTAAATTAGAAAACGTATGTGGATGGCCCAATTAGTTGCCTGACACATCAGTAAATATTACTAATATTGATGTTGATGATAAGTATAACAATGATGATGATGATGATGATGAATAACGATGACAAATGATGATGAGGATGCTAAAGATAAATTCAAAGCTCTGGTACTCATGTTAGGTCTTTATATAACAAACATTCTATGCTCTAGTTTCAGATATTTACCTTCCCATGTATCTCCAACTGGATGCTTCATAGGTATCTAAGATTCTAATTCTAACAACTTGTTAGACCTTTTCACCAATATTGTCTACTCACCCACTATCTCCCCACTCCAAAACCTGCATCCCTGAGTGCATCCTTGTCTTGGTGCTGGGCACTCTCACAATGCCATGAATCTGCTCACCCACTCAGAAACATGGTGTTTTTCTAGGTCTCTCCCTAGCCTTTCCTCCTCCCCTCCTCCCCCAGTATCATTTAGTCACTCAGTTCTGCCTAATGCACCTGCAAATGAAAACAGTGACTATTCCTGGGTACTTTCTCCTTGGTAGGCACTACCGTAGTTATTTAGCTCCCTGTCACATTTAATCTTTTCAATAGCTCTTCTGTTTACAAATAGAGAAGTAGTGGTTCACAAAGCCTCTAAAGATAGTTCACTCCATGTAGCGACTTTGCCTTTGTAAAAGTCTTTGCTATCCATCTTTCTTCACCATTTCTACTTCTCTGGCCTATTTTAGACCTTTTCTTCTCTCACGTGGCCTTCTGCTGTAGACTCATTATGGGTGCCTTGCTCTAATCCATGCTCCACAATGGTGCGAGAACAATTGCTCTAACAGGCACATGCTGTTCAAGATTCTTTGGGAGCTCTTCAGCAGCTACAGAATAAATTCATAAAGGACCTGGCACCAAGTCCCTTTATGATTTGGCTACTTCCTGTCTGATTAACCTTATTATTTCTACCCACTGGCCCCTATCCAAAATCTCCTGTGCAGTGGATCTTTACTGGGAGTTATCTAAATAAGCCATGTATTTTTAGGCCTCTAGAGTTTTGCATGTGCTGTTACCATTTTCTGAAATGTCTAATCTCTCCCCTGCTCTCTTCAATGTCAAGTTATCTTCCTTGTGAGAAGTTCTAAGCCCTGGCTTTATGTTAGGATCATGAAGGCATTTTAAAAAATGCCCACGCCAAAAGAGTGTGATTTAATTGTCCAGGGTGGGATCTGATTTTGACATGTGTTTGGAACTCCTCAGGTGATTCTAATGTGCTCGGACACGTTCCCTTTATGTGCTGTGGTTGCCTCTATCATAACAATGGTCATTTGGTGTTGTAATTTATTTCCAAGTCTCCTTTCCCACCTAGAGCATGCAATTCATCTTTGTATTCTCTGCACAACAAATATTTGTTGAATCAATGATTCTGTTGTATGTTGGGGGATATATTCTTTGTGTCAAGTGCAGACAACACCTATTAAAATTCCATTTGTGCATCAAATGAATTTCTATTTTTCTCTCCTTTGGTATTTTTCAGTTAAGGACAATTTAACCTATCATGTGAGATTATAGAAATGATTACTATTTTGAACAATTTTTGCTGTTAAGGTCATAGAAAAATAAATCTTAAGTAAATGAAAATAATTAATTAAGTTTGTGATCTGGGAGAAAAAGTTGTTTGAAAATTATATATATTTCTGTGGAGAAACTCACACCAAAGCTCATCATTGTCCTCTCATCTCTTCAATGTTTCCTAGAGTTTATCATTCTCATACTTGTCACTTTTATTATTCATTCATTTATTCTTTTATGCTTTCATGTAACATTTATGATTGTGTATTAATAATTATGCTGTATAGTAGAGATTCTGAAATGAAGAACTCATAGTCTACTTTTAATGCTTTCAGTTTATAAACTGAAAAAAACCCTCATCATTCACCGTTCAGTGCAGCACCATTTTAGACTTTGCCAGCAAAGATTTATACTTTAACCTATTTGACAGCACACTATGTAATATGCCATCTTCAATGAAGATTGTGAACTCTACATGTTTTAACATGCAAAATACACAGCTCGAAGAGCAATTTTTTGTATTTATTTTCTGTGCTTGCTAATTTTTTGGAAGTAGTTAATTTTAGTGCAAATGCATCTTTCATTTTTTTCCCCTAGCTCTGCTGTACTTCAGATAAGAAATGTTCATATACATTTCTAGTAGAGTACTGTTAAGTTTGGACAAACAAAATCTTACCAGTTAGAAGAAAATATCATATATGGTATTATAAAAATGTTCTGTAATTAGGAATAGCAATTTATGAATAATTAAACTTTACAAGGAGACATCAGGACAAAGCCATACAAATTATAAATTAACTCTCTGGCTTTTCAGATAATCCATAATACTTGAGTATTAAAATGACAATATTTAAGAAGGAGGATGATTAAAGAATAATGCTCTGATAGGCTGAAATGTCAGTGATACCAATTATATAATTTAAAGTATTTATTAAAATTAAGTCACGTTGAGACGTTTATTGATAATGTTAACTTTTATTTCTGTAATGTTGAAAAGTAATAAGGTAATAAAAAAACTTAGGCCAACTGGTCCTTAAAATTTATATTGACTCTAATCCTATTCTCAAGCATCTCTTTTACCTCCGTCTTTAATTATATTTTGTTAATATCATTTATTTTTGCATATAATTGTTTCATTGCTGACCACAGCAAAAGAACACATTCATAATTTTAAAAAGAATCTCAAATCCCATCTCATATGTGAAACTTTCTCCAATTCCCCAATGTAGATAAAAGTTAATAATTTCCTTCCCAATTATCCTGCATCACTTGATTCATTCTTTATTCTAGAAACAATTACTTGTGATGCAATTATTGGTTTTGGTGCATGTCTCCCCCATTGAAACAAATGTTTTAAAGATGGATTATTTTTCTTTGCACATCCAGAATCTGGAACAGTGTCAGAAACATGGTAGTTGACACAAACCCAAAATAATTACTACATCTAAATATTCTGCAGCCCCCGCCCCCACTTAAAATACACACAAAGAAGATAATATATGTTGTTTTTACCATATTTTTTCTAAAGCTCTGAGCTCTATAATTCATCCAGGAGAAGCAATCTGATTTCTAATAGAGGTGTATAGTGGCACTGACACTAAAGTCACTAGACCTACTAGGCTGTCACTAGATGTACCAGTTTGACAACTATGGCACCACGTTTAATAAGTTTAGGCTATATTGTGAAGTTGATTTCATAAACTCTTTCTGGGGAAGGCTGTACAAATGTGAGACTACTGTTTTTCTTAGCTTATACGGCTTACAAAATTTTAATAACTAGATCGGACTCTAGTTCCCTGGACGGAGCGGAGTGTAGCCATGGCATAGCACAGGTTTCCTAATTTAATTTTGCTGCGTAAACCGCAGGCTAAATAGGATGTCATCTTCAGAATCCAGTTTAGTTGAGAAAAGGGTTGTGGCATGGGAGTTAACTGATCTCTAATTCTTGAATTGAATAATTAAGTAATAAGTCATTACTGTTTCTTACTGTATGCCAAGGTCTATAAAAGATGCTGGGTAATAGTGAATATCTTTACTTTTTCTTCCTTTCCTTTACCTTTTCACTTTGTTTGTTTGTTTGTTTGTTTAGTAGATTCTTCCATATTCTTCCTGGGTCTTACCTCACCTCAATTCCTTCTCTTGAGTTGGCTATAGCAAAATAATCATTTTAATTTATATTCATTTTTTATTTAACAAAAATTAAGACATGATCAAACTGACATACTGGAAAGTCATTGTTTCCCTTAGAATTTTGAAAATAAATATATTATTTGGGCATGTTAGATTCATGCATTTAAATATTTGACAATTATTTCATTCACAAGCCAATTTCTCTTCTCAGCAAAAGACTGCTTTGCAATGCTTTCTATTCCATCCCTTTCAAATTTTATCACCAAACTCATTATTGAGGACAGGTCTCTACCTCACATGTAATGGGTCCTCAATATATACTTGTGAGAACATGTTCAAAATTGATTCTTATTGTCTGAGTATAGGTCAAAGTAGTAGAGTGTAGGTTGATGTTTGTAAATGTCTTGATAGACATTTCCTTAGAGTCAGAGAGGGCTAAACCAGGCTTAGGCACCTTTGATATCAAGGCTAAATCTTGAAAGATAATCAAAGCCAGAGTGCAAGGGTGTCAGTCTTCAGTAGAGTCACAGTGAAGGGAGAAATCCTGCATCTATACACTTGAGTAGAGAAAAAACATGAGATCAGAGGTGTTTAGGACTCTAAGTAGCCCATAAGAATGACTGACCTACAAAATACCTCAGAAAGGTGACCCACTGGAATGAACACTGCCGTATCCAGCATTAATGATAGAATTTGGGATGAGTGAGACTGAAGATAAAGTGGGTAGGGAGCTGCTTTCTGACCTATTTGTTTCTATCTGATGCATTGTGCCCACGTGTCGTGGTTTGCGGCCAGTCAAACTGAGTGTTTTCAAATCAGGCAGACTCCAGCCCAGTTATATTCTTTCCCTCTCTCTCTCTCCTCTCCCTCCTTCAATTTAAATCTCTGGATTTGTGCTCTGAAAACTTTGTGGCTTGGATTTGGTCTTACTCTAATAACTAGTCAATTTCTCCTTTCTTTTCTATGTGCAGTCTTCTCATAGTTTATGTTAGATTTTTGCAAAAAAAGCTAACCACTTATTTTCTTGTATCTATATCCGTTGCTAGTGCCTTCTCACACTGACTCTGGGCTTGCCCATGTGACTTGCTGGCTGATGGAATGTTAGCAAACGTGAAGGAAGCATATGTTTAAAGTGCTTGTACATTGGGGCTTTGTGAACGAAAGAAATTATTGTTTTGAGTGACTACATTTAGGGTGATTTTTTTTTTTCCCCAGCAAAAGCTAACTGATAGAGAAAGTGATACCTTGATTTGGGATGTTTCCATAACAACAAAACAAAATATGTGGCAGTAGCTTTGGAACCATTCAGTGGGCAGAAGCTGTAAGACATTTTGTGAAGTCTGGATATTGGCAAACCAACTGTTAGTGGAGGATAGAAAGATTGTGACATGTGTTATGTAATATGAAACAGTTTGTAAAACTATTACCGGCCATAATTTGGAAGATAAAAAAAATGTAGACCTTGGCAAAATTATTTTCAGGAAAACTGTTTGATATCATTTGCTTCTTTCATGATAATAGGAAAAGAGTGATGAGCTAAAGAAGGGACTGATTAGTTTGCAAGAAGAATTTGTATAGAATATTGAGGAGCCAGGATGTGTTGGACTATTTTCATTTGTAGTCTCTCCAACCAGTAGAAGAGTCTCAAAGTAAACTAAAACTTGAACATGTTTTTAAAATTCAGAGCACTTTCAGTAAAACATGGACTCTGCATCAAGAGCAAATCAAGGGTATGACTATAAGACCCTTCATTATGACTTACGAAAAATTTAAGATGATGTGTAGTGGACTCTCACAGCTGAGCGAAAGGGCTTCAAAGACTCTAAGTAGCATTGCCTCATAGTAGCTTAGCAAGTTGCACAAAGTAGACAGGAGACTCTTGAAAGTAATTGTGGGTATGGACTTTGTTAAAAGGTGGATAGAAAGCTATCTATTTTTGAAAGGAGTTTTATCAGCAAAGAGTTGCCAACTTAGATTAAATGAAACTAAGTCATTTCGAATGAAAAAGAGGCCTCTGGACCCCCAAATTTCTATTGGAAGTAGACTTAGAAAGTTACTCAGTTGCCATCTTGGGCCATTGATTTTTTTTTATGAAAAAAGGAGAATGTCTCAGAGGGAGGAGCCGAATGCCCAGAGAGCAGAGCTAAGAATTATGGAGAAGAAATTGCTTGTAAAATGGCTGCTAAAATTCCTATTCCATCGGTGCCTCTTGGCAGTGCCTCCCACACAGCCTCGGGCTTTGTCATGTGACTTCCTTTAGTGAATGGGGGATTAATAAACTTCATTTAGTGGCCAACTGGTTGGATGAGCAAAGCTTGGCCCATTCACTCCTGTCACCCTCCATTCCTCAGCCAACCACTAGACATCTGAGTGAGGCTCTACTAGAACATCAAGTCATAAAGTCACCTAGCCTCCTAACCAAATAACATGAGACACTCTAACGAACTAACCAGGCAATCCACAGAATTGTGAGCAAATAAATGGTTATTGTGTGAACCACTACAGTTTGAGGTGGCTTGTTATACAAAATAAACTAAGTGATGCACACCTTGTCTAAAGCATTTATCATATTATATTTCAATTATCTGCTTAGGGATCTGTATCTATTACTGTACTATCATCACCATGCTGTAATAGGTCATGCCTCAGTCACCTTTTTATCCCTAACACCTGGTATAGTGTCTTGGAGATGATCAGGAGGGTAAATGTGATTGCCCCTGAAAAATATAAAACTGACTGTCATTTCCCTAATTGAAATTCTAAGCTCTCTGAGTGTATATAGCAGGTATTCATAAATATTTTTAAAAATGAAAGTTAGGAATTTAAATGCCTTTTTGTTGACAGATTAATAATTCTCCTTCATCTCTCTCCCTTATTTCTAACATGTTGAATTCACACATTAATTCATGAAAAATTTGTTAACACTTAATATATGTTTGGCATTTTATGTGTTAACATTCCAGCAATAGAAACAGGATTTAAAACAAATGCAAGTACAAATACAAAAATAAGCATTACCAATGCGATAATGAACATACATACTGAGTACACTGATCAGCACAAAGGAGCACATCCCATCCAGGAAGGAGTGCAAGGAGACACTTTGACAGTGCTCAGTGTTGCATTAGAAAGCTATAAGTAAGGGGAAGAAAGGCAAGAGGAGAAGCAGTCCCGGCAAAAGAAGCAACATGAATAGATTCGGAGTGACAGGAAACTGTAAGGCACGTGAGTGTATAAGGGCTTCGTATGATCAGACTGCAGAGTGTGAGAGTTCAAGTGCTACACTTGCCTAAAGAGATAAGGCAGACAGGTTATAACCAATCTTGCTCCTGACACCAAGGGGCTTGTGGATACTCCAAAAGAGGTGTGCTTGGAGGGTTACAAGCAGAGATGAGCCATGGCAAAATGTTTGTGTTGGATCAAATAGTCTCAAAGCAGTAAAATATGGCAGTGCTCATATTGTTTCCCATCCATCCTGATAGAAATGCTACAACATATGGGAAGAGTATTATGGGTTTTATTGCCTTTTCTGGATGAGAAAACAAAGATTAAAATTTTTATGCATGCACATCAATTCAACATTGTTCTCTTGGAATCTAAGTTTCTTGGGAGAAGGGAAGGTAGTTTTGTTGATGAATTACCCTTGTCAAATGCTTAATACCATCCTGTGCACCCAGTGACTTCTTAATGCAAATTAGTCAATGCTCATGAAGTAATAGTCAGTAAATGTATATTCTAAATGCAACATGTTTTTCTGCTTACTTTCCAGACATGGAGAGTGTTTAAAATGCATAGATTTTTAGAAGTTCAGTTGTGATAGAAAATTCTCAATTTTAAACTGCATTTGAAAGGGACATAATCCATGACTCTCTTAAAGGTTACTTCCAGGGCTCACATTGAAGGAATTTACTGTGCTTTTTGTTTGTAGTGTCCTTATTTTGTTTAAACACGGTCTTCACTGTCTTCCACTTTGTATTTCTCTTTCTTCTGAAAAATTCAATCTTGAATATGCTGAATGAAATTAATAGTTTAATAAAACTGAAATGTTGGAAGAGGTAGTAGGTCTCTGCTGCTGCAGCCAGATAAGAAGAACATTTGCTCTCACATGTGACTAAGGACACACTCCACACAGAGAAGTAATTTCAAAAGGAGGACTACAAACCTTATCTCTCTATGAATGGGAACACCTAGCCATTAGTAATGATTTGGAATAGATACCCCTGCTAAACAGACTCTCAGATATCACTTTTCTGCTACTGTGAAAGCTTTTCCGTTCTTCATCAATTTAATAAAGCTAAGTTCACGTGTGCTGAAGTGTTGTTATACAAGTCAGATAATGGAGTATAAAACTATTTCAGCTAAAATGTCACTATCTTGGGTTCAGCTTTATACTTACCAACTGTCTGTGTATCCACCGCCAATATTCAGGAATGAAGGAAGGAAAAGAGAGAGAAATTTTCAGGTAACCAGGAAGAAAATATTTGTGGGACCAGAGGCGGGACCTGTTAGTCGAAGGGTGAAGTCCTGGTGACATACAAACAGAGACTACAGACTAAGATAAGGGTCAGAAGTCCTGGAGTTGAATCTTAGAAGCAAGCTGAAGGAAATTCATCCCTGATTTAGTAGGACGTCAGGGCCAAATAAACAGGAAATGTTTTTATATCTTGTGACAGCTCTGCTTATTATTCGGACAATGATGCTAGATACATAGATGAAGAAACGTATTTATTAGGTCAATGTTGTTGATAATATTCAGATTTTCTATATCCTTGCTGACTTTTTTGCATAGTTCTACCAATTTTTGAGAAGGCCATTAAAATCTACAATCATTAATATAGGTTTGCCTATTTTTTCCCTTTAATTTTTGTCAACTTTAGCTTTATGAACTTTGGATTTTTGTTATTGGCTATATACCCATTTATAATTGTCTTTCTTATAAATCAACTCTTTCATTATTATGAATTATTCCTTTTTATCTCTAATAATTATCTTTGTCAATATTTTTCACTTTAACTGGTTTTAATGTACACATTCTGACCTTAAACTTACTGTTTGTATCGTGTAACTTTCTAATGTACCTAAGGCTTTGCATAGAGCAACTATGTGCTAGAGATTAAAAAAAAATAATCTGTCTTCCTTTATTTGTAAAATCTCTTTCCTTCTTCATTTTTGAAGACTATTTTCACAGGATGTAGCATTTGGGCTGATAACTTTTCTTTCAGCACTCACTTTAAAGATGTTGATTCACTCTTTTTTGGTCTTTACTGTTTTTCATAAGAATTCTACAACAATTTGAATAATTCTTCTTCGATATTTAATACGTGTATTTTTTCTGATGGCTTTCAAGATTTTCTCTTTATCATTGTCTTTCAAAAGTTTATCTTGTAACCAGGCATTGTATTCTTCTTATTTATTCTGTTGACTTTTTCTGAAGTTTTCAAATATGTAAATTCATATTATTCACCCTAGCAATTTGCAGGTTGGAGTAGAAATTGCAAAGTTATCTTCTGTCTGAAGAGCAATTGGAAGAATGGAGGTTTTTAAAAATCTGTGGATAAGAATTGGGGAGACCAGAAGAAAGTGACTGATTTCAAACATTAAAGACTATTACATAGAAAAATTAAACTTCTCTGTGGTGCCAGTGGGTAGAATTAACATATAAAATATACAAGGGGAGGTATTTTAACTTTGAAAACAGAATTTTTCATACAAAACTCTTTGAATATAGAGCAGGCATCCCAAATGGAAGTGAGTTCCCTATCACTAGGAGGATAATAAAAAGACATTACAATTTTTCAGTGAGGCTATTGTAGGAAGAATTCAAATATCAGATGCATAGTGGGATTGAATGACTTTTTATCTTTCCCAAATGTGATATTCTTATGATATTTAGGTTTTGAACCATGTAGAAAATCAAAAAAGGGTTTGAGGAATAGAGAGAAAATGATTGTCAGAAATTATGTTACAGAGTCAGTTTCTGGAACAAATAGTTGAAAACACTTAAGTATTTTCATGTTCTCATTTGCTATAAACCAAAATGTATTATTTATATATCCTGTGCAGCTCCTTTTACTAAACGATGTAAAAATCTTGCCAAATACATTTCGCATAAAATGAATAACCTGAAGTGTGGAAACGTTCTGTTGATTCACCCACTCCAACTGTGTCGTCTAGTAGAAAGCACGGCCAGCTCTGGGACGGCAGAGCCTGACAGAGAGGGCTTCCAGGTGCTGTCTGCCTGTGGGCAATAGAATGAGGATGTGGCAAATCTAAGGCTTTTTGTTGCATTCACATCTGTTCTATTAGCATGATTTCAGAAGCAAGTCACAGAAAATCCAACTAAACAATAAAGGTACAGTAGTCCTCCCTTCTCCACAGTGGACAAGTTCCAAGACCCGCAGTGGATGCCTAAAACCACAGATAGTACTGAATGCTACACATACTATATTTATTCCCATACATATGTACATCTGATCAATTTAATTAATAAATTAAGCACAGCAAGAGATTAACAATAATAACTAATAATAAAATAGAACAATTATAACAATATTCTGTAAGTTATGTGAATAGGGTATATCTCTCTCTCATAACCAATCTGATAATCAAGAAGGCCACTAAGTGACTAATGGGTGGTTAGCATATACAGAGTGGAGATGCTGGGCAAAGGGACGATCATGTCCCAGGCAGGATGGAGTAAGACAGTGAGATTTCATCACGCTACTCAGAATGGCATGCAATTTCAAACTTATAAATTGTTTATTTCTGGAATTTTTCATTTAATATTTTCAGATCACGGTTGCCTGCTGATAATTGAAACTGGGGAAAGTAAAACCACGGATAAGGGGGAACAACTGTATTTACTACCGCGCACAGCACAAAACCCAGAATCAGGCAGTTACAGGTTTCGCAGATTCAGTGGCCAATGCTGTCAGGAAGTCTTTTTGACTTAACTTCATAGCTGCAACCTGGCTAAATAGCACAAACAACCATATGAGCTGGCTGAAGCAGCTGTGCAGATTTCAGATATTGTGCTCACACGATAATGTCTAAAGACAAAAAGGAGTATGAAAACCTGTCTCAGTGTCATATTACTTAATAAGACAGAATAAAACTTTCCCAGAAGCCCACAGTAGATTTATGCAACAACAGACAGCTCATTGGCCATCACCCCGGTCCACTGGATGCCTTCTCTTCAAAGCAGCAGCTTCTCCTTGGGCAAGAAACAGGCTAATAAAGCTGTGCAGTCTCTAAGGAGGGCATAGACCACATATATCTGCTTCAGATATGGCTAAGGAGGATAAGGGATGATGAGCAAGAACTATGAGAGGTTTGGGCTAAACACCACAGAAAATGATGGATAAGGACTTTCTTCCAGAGAGAAGGATCAGTGTCTATTCAAGGTACAGTCATTTTTGCTATGTCATAACATACATATTCCTAAAATCCACTGCACTATGCAAAATCCTGCAAAAACAAACAAACAAACAAACAAACAAACTACGAGGCTCATAGAAAAAAGGGGCTAGGATAAAACACTCAAAAACTTTTCCAGTGGCACATAAAAATAAAATGATAAGAACCTAATAAAAATGGCAGCACAGTTTACACATATCAAATGGTTAAGGAATACATAAATACTGCAGTGAATTCGTCACTTTACTGTGAAAAAAGACCCAGAGTGTATTTATATAAGTGGGCGTTGAAGGGGTTGCAGCTTGTGAGTTGCTGTGAAGAGGTGGAAGAGTGTTACCTGAAATCGGACAGGAAGTTCTAACGCCAGATGTGCATGGGTATGACACAACATGCGGTGAACCATGTTAGCTGGTGATATTCTGAGGTGAGTACATGTGTGCGTGTGTGTGTATGTGTGTGCTTACTCATCTTTATGCAGCTGGGTATACTTTTCTGTGTTCATCTGGTGTTTCTTATTGACAATAATGTGCATAAGCATACATGAAATTAATGTTATATTCAGATTGTTTCCTAATATGTCAATTATGTTGGAACAAGATTGCATTATAAAAACAAGAACTATAGCAGAACTGACTATATTCATAGAATAAAGCATATTTTCTCTCCATTGAAACATCGAAAGATGTTTCCTGGCAATATATTTGAATAAAGCCTTTCCCATTTGATAATCTAACAATTTAAAAAAACATTCCCCTTCCCCCCAAATTTGTCTAGAAGCCATAATATTAATAAGTTGGATGCATATTCTGAAATTCAATTTTATGTGTTTATGTGACATTGCTGTAATACATTTCTTGCTTCAGTAAAAATAGGATTAGGAGTACTGACTGAGCATTCTACAAACCCAGCTTAAATCAAGACTTATAATGCTGATCCTGTGTGCTTAAAATGCAACTTTGTGCTAATTATTTTTTTCTGCAGACAAATAAATTAATCACACCACAGAGTAGGAAAAAAATCAATCGTTAGCAACATGTAGTCTGTACGGGAAGAGGCAAATGTCATTACTGAAAAATTTAGAGTAAATTTATAAAGGGATTACAATATAAGGAAAAAGAGATTAAGTCTGTCTTGAACTTTCCCTTGAATCTCATAAAAGAAAACCACTTAAAGATTTTTGTCCTTTCAAAGAAGGGTGTGCCCTGTGACCATTTTCTTGACTCCTCTCTTTACACCCAGACTTAAGCTCATGTTCTTTGCCCACCAGTTTCTCTTTCTTTAAGTCTCTCTGCTCTTATTTCATGCTCCTTTGCACTGCAGAATTTCAAGGGTGGACCCGCACCACTCACTCTGCCATAATGCCCGGGAAGTCAGGCAGATTCGGCCTCCAAGCTTTGCAGAAAACCTGAGGTGGAGTGGAGATAGTCTGTTGGGGGATGGTTGTGGGGAGGGGTTTTTTCAATCCTATGTGCAAAGATGGACATTGGCTCTTAAATCTGAACATCATTTTTGATAGATAGTCTACCAGCGTGCTACTCTCAATGTACCTATTCTCCCAAGGAGAGACATCTATTTATTTTTCCCCTGAAGGTAGGATGGAAAAACACTTATGATGAGCTTAGCAATGCCTCTCCTACTATTATGCACAAAAATGTTTTCTTTCCTTGTTTTTTTTTTTTGGGGGGGGGGAGGGTGGCGTGGCAATGAGTGGGTGACTAGGAAAGGAGAAAGGGAGCTGCAGGAATTGAGTCTTTAATGGCTGCTATCTCTGGCTCTCCAAGGCTTTCAGTTTCAATTATGTTGTTAGGATTCAGCGTCTTCCTCTGATAAAAGGCAAGCAGTTTGAATATGTTACTTCAAGCTACTTAAATTAATGAAGACTAAAAGTCTGTAGTACTTCGTGGTCTGTAAACCCTTAAAAGATACATTTAAGATTTTCAAGTGATTGGAGAGATTTTTTTAATGCCTATCAGATCCTATTTTTTCCCCATTAATTTAGTGGGAAGATACTGCATTTCAGGATAGAATACTTTTAAATATCAATTAAGGGGATATGTGGTTAAAAGTCCAATCAATATAAATGTCTTGCATAAAAATAATAACCTCCTACATTTTCTCTATAATCATAGCCTCTGATTAGTAACTTCCAATGAGATAATGTAACTTTTAATGACAAGAAGCATTATCAAAGATACAGAGATATTTGATAATAAATGATCCAACCCATCAGGTATCTATAACAATTCTGGCTTGCACATACTTCAAAATTTGGCCTTAAACTAAAAGGCAAATTTGACAGGAGTAAAGGGGAGAAATGCATATCAAAATTCAAAATGGAGATTTTAGCATTCTGCTCCCAGTTCCTGATGGAATAAGAAGGGAAAAAAAAATGAGTCAGGCTATAGAAGAGTTTTGTTTTGTTTTGTTTTATTTAAGGGAAAAATTACTTGTCAAGATCATGGCTAAGTTGGGAGGTACAAAGGACACTTTTGAAATTCTAATAAATGTTATATGTGTAGACATAGGTGGCAGTTACAGGACTGTTCACTCTGTGATTATTTATTGAGCTATGTCCTTACAATTGGTGCTGTCTTTTTTATGGATGTTTTACATCAAGTAAAAATTAATTTTTTCAGAAGAGAAGCTTTCCCTCCAAAATTTTCCTTCCCTTACTTAAATATGCTTACACAAATACAAATATTTTTGGTTTTTTTTTTTATCATATACAGGAGAAAAGTAGCTTTTATTGTTTGTACACTGTATACCTGGAGGCAAGAGCTGGGACTGTTTTTCTCTGGCCAAAGGTATTTGGATTCCAAAAATGTAATTTGAAAAGAAAGAATATTCTTACCTGTCAATCATCTCTTCCCATAGTTCAGTTGTGAAAAATAATTTGGAGGGAAAAAAACGTCAGAGAGTAAATTGTGTATTTGTTTTTCATGGGCAAATCAAAGATCCAGAATGTAGAAATCACAACTTCAAACCTTTGGTAAGAATAAGAAATGTAATCTTCATCTGTCAGTAGAAAAATAAAAATTAAATATCAATAATTCAAATGTCAATAATCTGAGATAACAGTGACAATAACAGCTAATATTTTTGAACATTTATCATATGTCATGTACTATGTAGATTATCTGTAGCTGCATAACAATATTACCACAGACTTAGCAGGTTAAATCAGCATATATGGATAATCTCGGTTTCTGGGGGTCAGCCTGGGCACGGTTTAATCAGGTTTTTCATAGTCTCCAAAAGCCACAGTCAGGGTATCAGTTAGGGCCATGGGCTCTTTTGAGGATTAACTCAGGAAAGATAAGATTCCAAGCTCATGTGATTGTTGGCATCATTCAATTCCCCATGGACTGACAAAGTGAGGGCCTCAGTTTCTCAATGAACATTGGCTGGAGGTCACCTTCAGCCAATGTTCATTGAGAAACTGAAAGCAAGTTTCTTGCTTTCCAATACAGCTACTTGTTTCCTCAAAGCCAGCAAAGGAGAGTTTCCTCTCAAAATGGATGTTACAGTCTTTTTTTTTTTTTTTTAGATGAGGCAACTCTTGGTTGACCTCACAGATTGCAAGGAACTTGGCAGAGTACAATCCTCTATTTTTTATTTTTTATGCCTATAACACCTGGTCTTCCTACGTGGTCTCCCATCCAAGTAGTAACCAGGCCTGACCTCGCTTAGTTTCCAAGATCAGATGGGATCGGACTTGATGTTACAGTCATATATAATGTAGTCATATACATGTAAACTTATATTCTCATCACCCTTGCTATACTCACTTGGTCAGAAGCAAATCAGGTTCTACTCACACTAAAGGAGAGGATGCCGTACAAGACCATGAATGCCTTGGTGGGCGTTATGGGAACTGCCTTAGAGTCTGTCCTCCACGTGTACAATGCATATTTACATGAGTTATCTCATTTATTCCTCACAATAGCTCTATAATGGAAGTAACTTAATGCTTCTATTTTACAGATAAGGAAACTCTGGCCTTAGCTAAGAAGGTTAAATAACCTGTCCATCTATATATATTGGAATTGTGATTCAAATAGAGGCATCTAGAAATTAAGGTTACATGTCTTTATTGAGTTAAGACTTAAATTTCATAATTAGTAAAAATTTCATAATAAAGTATACTCCAAAAAGGGAAAATCTTTTTAATTACTTTAGAAAAAATATATTTTAATAGATCATTAATATAATCATTCCATACTATTCCTATCTAGTCAAACAAGTAGTATAACTCTTCTCAAGATTAAAATATAAAATTAAGCCTGAAATGATCTTTTCTCGGATTAATTGTACTATATTAATGAAAAATACAGATTTCCAGTATTTTATTCATATATTTATATTGGTTACGAGAATGTATATTTTATTGATACAGTTCCACATATCAAAGATACATTTAAACCCAGAGATTGAATTTAATTAAAATTTTTACTAACCTTGTTTCAGCACACTTTTGAATTTTTTTTTTATCACATTTCTAAAAAAAAAAATGAGATAGAGAAAGAGAGAAATGACTTGATCCTCAGCATTTCATTACTAATTTTCTGTAAGTGAGCTTTAAAGGGAAGCCATGGTCCACATAGGTCATTGCAATCATGAGGAGTGAACTCTTACCATGCTATTGATTTGAGTTCTATGAAATATGAAGTAAATGACAAAAAGTGAGGCCTTTGGAGACTAAATAATGCTTATTGAAAAACACTCAATTTACTAAGATACAGCACTCATTACTGGACAGTTGGCAATATTTTGCCCAAATAAACATTTTGTAAATATGTATTGTACAACATAGTCGTGACCACTATCTCTAACTCTCTCTCTCTCTCTCTCTATATATATATACATATATGTATATATATAAACTCTCACAGTGAAGGATTGTCTAATTAAATATTTTTGGAAAATATTTTATAATAAACAGCATTTCAAAAAATTTATATTATGTCAAGCAGTGAGTAACAACTTATGTATCATTGAAAATAAACCTCTGATCAGTTAAACAATTTTCTCAAGTGTACACAGCAAGTAAAAAGCAGAGCCAGGATTTAAACCCTGGCAATTGGGCCCAGTAAAACCTTTACCCAGGTCTTCCTGACTCTGTGCTGATTAGTATCACCTGGACAGCTTTGAAAAAATATGCTTTGGCCATGTATGAGACTAATTAAATCACAATCTCAGGGTTTAGAACTCGGGCATTTATAAATATTCTTAAAGTATTCCAGAGGATTCTAATTTGCTATGAGGGTCGAAAAGAATGGTTTTATGTTATATATTGTCTTACTTATACCACTAAATTTTAGTGTGCCATCAGATTTTCTTAACTATGTCTCCTCTTTTATTATTTTTGTTTTTTAAATTTTATACTCAAGAGGACAGAAATATTATGTATTTGGGTACCATATTTATTCAGATTAAGCCTCAGACACAAATTCTCGTGGAAACCTATACACCATAAACAAGTAACAGAATGTGCTTTTTTCTTTTTTAAGCAGTCTCTTTTTAGTTCTGATTAACTTAGTTGTGTGTCCTTCCTGCTACTTAAAGGAAATATTTCATTTCTCCTGGAGTCTGAATTCATGCCAGTAACATGAGTATTTTCCTAGCCCCAGTGCTCATGTACTTTACTAAATGTTTTAATGCTTCACAAACAGGGATTTAAACTGGCCAAATTATTTTGGGATTAAGCCCAATTTAATCATTAGTTAAAATGTCAGTACAAACTGCAATTTTAGGGCATCTTTAAGTTGTTTAGCTCATTTCTGAGCATTAGATAAAAAGATTTTCCTGGCCTTCTGATAAGATTTTCACATTGCTTTTATACAAGAAAACTCTAGGCTTACATCATGGAAATAGTGAATTTTTGTCATTGGTATTGAAGAAACTAAGGACCAAGTTTGCCTAATTAATTAACTTCAGATATAAATAAACTAACATATATATTACCAGGTATAAGGTACTTTCAATATATCATTTATTTCTCACAAACATTTTATTACTATTTTTCAAAGGCTTTGTTTTTGTTTTATGAATGAGAAAACACAGGTTCCCCTAGCTGTTAAGTGACAGAGCTCAGATATATCTGGACAGAGATCTTTGGAATAGTATAGGCTGTACTTAAAATTATAAATATTTTCAAATTCCTATTTTAAAATTTGGTTTATGTCTTCAGATCAAGATATATTTCATTCAGTATACAGTCTAAGAAAAATACTTTTTAAAAATCATGTTATGCATAAAGGAAGACTGTGGAGAAAAGTTAATTTTGGAAATTGAAACTATATAGACCTGTTCTATGAAAAATGTTCTCCTCTGTCCCTGAAGACTCTGAGACACAGCCATGCTGGAAAAGGAGTTTGAGAACAAGAGCAAGAAGTCTGAAAGAGTCTATTTGAGGAAATACAATTAGGAAAGTTCAAGAGAAGTATAGTTATGAATACTAAATTTCTGATATGCAGGTGTTGGCATGATTGAAATAATAACATGAAAATCATCCCGCAGTACAAAATTTGGCCATGACTAATTTTTGTTCATTATGACTATTTGATTACAAGGAGGTCAAATTGCACAGAATACTTATTCTGAAACTACTCTCTAAAAGATGGAGAATTGAAAAATCCTTAAAAATAGATTTGAATTGTAATCTCCTACATGAAAAGGAAGAGATAACCTCATTTTATCTCAATTTTCCATAGTTAGCTTGAGTCTTATACAGAATATGACTGAAAAGTATGGCAGTAATTAGAGTATCATTAAGGCAAATTTGGTTAACCAGGTATCATTTGCAGGTAAACAAAGTGTGGTTTTAACATTATAATCTCAGGGAATATGATGAAAAAAAAAGTGATGTCAAGTTCTGTATAATCTGTCCAAGTATTTGTTAATGCAGAAGGAAAATACGATCAGTGAAAAGTGAGTTGTTTTGAAAGTTTTTAAAAGCTGAAGAGAAAAGATTGACCTAAATGAACTCCAGTTAAACCCCAATAAAGAAAATATTTTTATCTGCATTAGAGCCAACCTCAGCTCTGCTGTCTGATCATGTCTTATCATATCTAAATCTTGCGACCTTGTCTTTAGTTCATCTTCCTCAGCATTGCTGAGAAAGTGAAGGGATAATTTTGTTTCATGTGTAACTAGTAGATTTTAATGTTGGTAAAGAAGTTGCAGCTCACCTTTGAACAACACCACTTTGAACCGAACCGTGTAGGTCCATTTATACCGGGATTTGTTTCAGTAACTACCTGCACAGTTTTTGATCTGCAGTTGGGAGTCCGGGGGTACAGGGGGCCAGCTGTATGCCTTGATCTACATCATTTTATATTGGGGAACTTGAGCATTTTCAGACTTTGGTATCTGCGGGGAGGTCTTGGAAACAACCCTCCCCCGCTCCCCCCCACCCCATGCACATGCAGATACAGAGGGACAACTTAAAGTTTGAGGGAGTCAAAAGTTATATGCATTTTCAACGGTGTGTGGGAGTTGTTCAAGGATCAGCTGTAATTGCACTATTTAGATGATAGTGACTTGTCAGTTTTATGCATAATTTTTGTTAGAAAACTGGTCTAAAGTGTAGTTGCTAACAAAAATGACAGTAAATTACTGGGTTACATGTTCAAGTAAGTGATATGTATTATCTTTGTTGCAAGTGACATAAATGGAACTCAAACCAGTTTTAAACTTATCGAGACTTCTTTTATTGATCAGCCTATGGGCTCTTTGGGTATATGTTTTAAATATACTTTAAACTAATATGTATTTGAACTTTGTTCTACAAATGTCAGTGAACACAAATTGGTTGATATTGTTTAAATCTTCTGTAAGTTTATTGGTTTTCTCTCATTTTATAAGTACTGAGAAGGTTGATCTAGGCAAGTTATATTTGTGTATTTTTCTTTTTCATTTTAGTTCTTTCAGTTTTGCTTCATGTATTTTGAAGTCTTTTTGAAACATATTAAATACATACGAATTTAGGATTATCATGACTTCTTGATAAATAGAACCCTTTATCTTTATTTTAGAAGTTACTCTTTGTTTACGTTAATTTTTTGTTGTTGTTGTTCTGAAGCTTGCTTTGTTTGATATTAGTTTTCATTAAATTTGGAAAACTTTCAGCATCACTTCTTCAAATATTTTTGCTGTCTCTCCCCCTTCTCCTTCTGAGACTCCAATTGTACGTTAGACAACCTGAAGTTGCTCCACAGGTCACTGAGTCACTGTGCATATTCAGTCTTTTTTTTAATTCCTCCTTTTGGCTAGTTTTGGTTGCTTTACTTTCAAATTCACTGTTCTTTATTTTTTTTCCCAGCATGGTCTAATTTGCAGGTTATTTCATCTAGTGAAATTTTTATTTCAGATACTATATTTTTCATATCTAAAAGTTCTCTTTTTCATATATTCCATTTTTCTCTTAATTATGAGAGAGTTCTCTTTTTCATATATTCCATTTTTCTCTTAATTATGACAATAAGATGTTTCCATTTACATCCCTGAGAAGGGATATAATATACTTAAAATAGCTATCTTAATGTCCTTGTCTGCTAGTTCTATCATATTTGCCATTTCTGTGTCTGTTTCTATTAATTGGTTTTTCTCCTGGTTATAAGCCACATCTTACTTTGTCTATTTTACCTAAATCACTGGATGATTTTTGTAATTTTTACACTGTTGAGTGCCTGATATTTTTGTTGTGTGCCTTCGAATGGTGTTGGAATTTGTTCTGGTAGATTGCTGAGTACTTGTGGGAGAGTTTGATCCATTTAAGGCTTGCTTTTACACTTTTTTGGGTACCTTTTCCAGCTTGTCTAGAGTGTCCTCTACCTCTGCCCTTGGGATTATTTAGCCTCATTTCTAAGACATGACCATTTGGGGATCTCTACTGATTTACTCCAGTGAGTCCTCTTGACTCTGCCTGGTTGTAACGTTGTAACTCATATGATTCTCTGCCACCAAACCTGAGCTCTGGAGAGTTTTCATCTTACATTTCTCTGGTAATTGTTCTCTCTAAGGAAGTTATTCTATTTATAGTCTCATTCTATGCACACACAGAATTGGTATTCAATTAAAGACTCAAGGAATCTTAATGCAAATTTTGTAACTCTTCCACTGCAAAATTACTGTTTTTCTGATGTTCTATCCCATAAATTCTTGACCTCCGCAAACTCTGATCACTGTTTCCTCCACTCAGTGAGACCAATGGGCTATGTCTAGAGTTCCATTCCCCCTGCTGCAGTCCCGAATTTTTCTCTGAGAAGAAAGCTGTTGGAATTATAGTGCTCACTTCATTTGTTTACTTTTCATCAGAGACCACACTCCTGTACTGTCTAGTGTCTATTATGTAAATATAGTTGTTTCCTATATTTTGTTCTATTTCCTAGTTGTTTATAGCAAGAAGGTAATTCCAAACTCCATTGCTTCGCATGTAAGCAGAAAAGCTGTCAGTAATTTTGAAAATACCATTTCCTCTATGATTTTTTTTATTCCTTATAAGCCCTAAATATGCAATTAAGGAAGTTTTTTTTTCCCTTTTAACACAAAAGATGCTCACGTCCACTTGTCATGAAAACTTGCTTGAATGCAGTTCATTATGCAGATGATTTCCTACAGTTATCCTCATCGTGAAACAATATAATTGCTCAGTGGAATAGATGGAATTATTTATTTGGATTTTTTTTCATTATCATACTTGTCATACAGCTGGAAAAATTCTTTTTTTTTTTATAAAGTTTGGGATTCTTTCTGTTATTTTGTAAGAACAAATGAAAGCTTTATCCTTCTGACTAGATTATTTTTAATATTCTAGGGAAAAAACAAAATTTCCTAAGTCTTCTTTTAAATCTGGGAATTTCAATGCATATATTTGTTTTTTTCATGAGTATGTTTTCTTTGTGAAATGTTAACCTTTATGTTTTTATAGTTCCTATATCAGGGTAGGAATGCTAGAAACTATCCAATTTTATGGAAAATTAGAAAACTCAATTTTAAATATTTACTTGAATAGTAACTTTTTCTTTATATTTGACATTTTAAATTGTGTGTTATAGATAGAAACAGATAGATAGATAAATAGATAGATAGATAGATAGATAGATAGATAGATAGATAGATAGAGATGGATAGATAGAAGCATGGATAGATAGATAAGTTTTTTGTGTTAGTGACACCTATAAATTTGAACAAATGAAATTATTTTATGGTAATGAAATAAGCACCCTAATAGCGATGAGATTTCCCAAAAGAGTGAGCAACTTTTAGTACAGTTAAGACCGTAAACAAATTACAGTATCCCCTCAATTCATATGTCTCGTACTCTCTGTGTGCTGTGCCTATTTTGCTAAACTGATACCTCTCTTTCAGTCCATATTTATAGCCTTATAGGGAAGTTCTCTATGGCAATATGATGAAATATGAGCTTAATTTCCAAAGTATTCTGCACAATAATCTGGCTCCATCCAGAGTGATATGCTGTAGCATTCACCAGCTAAGGAGTGACCCTGAGAGTCAGCCTAGAAGGAATTACTTAAAGTTGGGACGTCTGGTTTTCACTAGTTCTTCTGGAAGAAGAGATGGCCAGAGGCATGAATGCATATACATTTATGAGCCATTTCTAATGGATTTTTGAAGAGATTAGAGGCATGGTGATAAGGAGGCTTGCAGAAAGATATCTCAGAAAGGGCCTAGAGTGAGGATATTTGTGAACCAAGTGAATGCTTGCTCAGAGACTGAAAGCACCCAATAATCAGGTGGATAAGATGATCTGCACCGCAAAATGCTTGCTTATCGGGTTCATGAACAGAATGTCAATAGTGATAGGGATGAAGATTATTCATGGACTCAACAACATGTGCACTCTTTGCAAAACATTATACTGTCAAAGCCCCAAACCACATCCCAAACCCACACTCAAAAGAAATCAACAAGCCACCTCTTTCGCAATTAAAATAACAACTTTAAGAATATTCTTAGTGAATTTCATCATCTCCCCTACCTACAAATGTATCTGTATCAAGCTTCCTCCTCCTATTTCCCCTCCAGATTCAGATTAAAAACTGTGTATCTAGTTTAGGGTTAATACCTACCCTTAGCTCTTGACCTTATCTTGTTCTATTTTATTTAAGGTCTGGCTCTGTCTATTATTTCTTCGCCCTTTCTATAGGTCCTTCCCAGCCATGATCAAGTTCTACCTATAAAACCCTCTCTTGACACTGCTCACCCCTCCAGCTACCAATCAATATTTCTCCTTTCATACCCAGCTAAATCCCTTGACAGAGTGGTCTAATTTGGCTGTCCCCACTTTCTTGAATCTCCTTTACTTGGAAATCTAAAGGTCATTCTCTGAACCTATTCTTATTGGATTACAACCATAAAGCACTGAGTAATTATTGATGCTAGAATAATAATTTCTGGTTGGAAATGTGTTGGGGGTATCTCAAGTTAATTTTAAAAATCCCATGGTATTTGCATTCATGTCAAGGCTAAGAAACTAAGACCAGTAAACTATATTTACATATGAATAAGTTTGAGTGAATTTCTCTCTCCTATAGACCCTACAAAATATACACTGTTTCTGCCAGGAATGATTTTCATTAAGCTGTGAAGCTGGGACCCCTCGCCAAGTCATACAAGTGGTAACAGACCTGTATTAGTCAGTCGGCTTCGTAGGCAGTGACTCCATATATAAAGCAAAATCATAATTTCTTAGTGTTGGGCCTATCATACCTGAATAAATGAGAATCATTCTCAGATATTGTACCTTATGATGGCTTTCCTTGCACAGCCTATTTGTCCAATTGTGCAGTGGTAAAATGTAGGGCAAGATTATTATTTAATCCATACAAGTAAATGTATTGCCTTGAAAAGTAAAGAGACTCAGTCAAAATATTTATTATTGAATTCTGAGAGATCAGTGAAAATCAGGTACATTTGAAAATATATTTTACTTTATAATGTATAATTTAAAGTTTAGTTTACAAATGCATAGTCTTCTAAATTGAGGGCTAAGACAAAAGAAACTAGGCCTCCACATATATTTCTTAGAAGACAAAAACAGTTTAAACATAAAATCAACAATATTACAAATAAATAATCAAATGCAAATGTCTTTTATCAGTTCTTTTAGTCCCCGGATCTTGGGTCAGGCCTCTGCTTTCATGCAGATGTCTGCTTCTGGACTAAAAAGAGCTCTGGAAATCCTGTCTCAGTCCCCGGCACAACCTCAAACGCACACAAGGCAAGTCATCCTGGAAATCTGACAGCAAGTGTTTATTCTTTGAAGTACCAGGTGTTGAATATCTGTTACAGTCCTCTCCTCGAGGCTCTGAGACTGTTTTTCTTGACTGTAGACAAAAATTCTGATCTGAACACATAGCAGGGCTATAAGACTCAGAGCAAATCTTATAACGGCAGGTGAGACAGAGTGGTTAATTTTTTGCCGTAACCGACCGTATTGGGATGGGAAAGAATAAAATCTGCTACTGGGTACAACACAGAGTAGCTCTCCTATAAGAATTTTTTTTTAATGTTTCCCCTGAGCCTAAGGACACATTAGGGTCAGTGAGGGTATTAAAACAGCTCCAAGTTCTTCCAGTCCATCTGTAATCTCTAAAAGATTGTAGTAGTAGCATTTTACCTGTACAAAATTATCCTTTGATTTAACAATTCTACCCATGGAAATCTTACAAATACAGTTGGAGCTAATTAAGACATCTATAGCATAACAAAAAGCCTAACCATTTCTAGATCTTTCCTTTTATAATATAGATGAATAAATATTTTTCTTTTCTTTTCTTTTTTAAATAATCTAGGGCATGATACAGTCAATCCGTAGCACAGAAAATTATTCGGGATGTTCTATAATCTGGGCAGATTTCACAGGAGGTCAAACAAGCAAACAAACAATTTACGATACCTTTTTAAAGGCAGACTAAATGCTCTAAACAAAGTTATCCTACCAGAAAGAAAACTCTGTCCTAGATGCACTAATATAATATTTGGGAATAAAAAGATTGTAAACAAAAAAAAAATACCTTCTGAATAAGCCTACCAACCGAATCAACTTTTCCAAGATTTTAACATACTTTGTAATTCTTGCATATCTCAGATAATATAAATCAAGACACATAGATGTCATTTCTCTCAAACTTTTTTCAGCTTCCTTATATAAATCAAGTTTTGCCCTTTATTGTGTTCTTTTATATTTTGAGAGAATCTCACATTTTTAAGACAAAACTTTTTTTCCTTTGAAAATGACAGAAAATATCTATTTAATACATGACTCCATTTCATACACATGTGTTTTTACCATAGGCCCAATCGCCCATAAGAACTATAACATTTAACCAAATTATTTAACCAGGAAGTACATAATCGATAATTATTTATCATACACAAGCAATTCATCAGACAACAAAAGCTCACCCACTAGAGTCATACGCATCATTTTTATACCTCTGACGAGTGAAAAGAATAACAGTATACATTCTTTAACAAGATCCAAAAGTGTAGCCACTTTATAAAATACTAAATTAAGGATCAAAATGTCGTGTATTAAAAACCATGCTGTATCACCAAGGTATCAGTATTCTTTCTTCTTAAAAAATTATTCAGGGATCAAAGATTATTTATTAACTAGGTTTAATAATAGTCCAAGGTTGTAACTTAACTAAGGATCTTGGATATCATATTTTAAGTTGGCACATTAAGTAAACATGGTTACTGCTGATATAAAACAATTTGTCAGGCTTATGATTCAATTTAGATTAACACAATTTTACATTATGCATAATCATAAGCATTATGTTAGCTTATTTGATCAGTAAAACAGTATAAGAAATTTAGGAAGTTCAAAGGAACTAGTATCAATTAGTATCAAAACAAACACATCTGATAATCACATTAGGGAAAAGCCATATAGCTGTGTTTTAAAATCAAACTTATTATTTAAGTAATCTGATTTATCTCAGAATTTGCCTTTATTTCATGAACTTACATTCTTATATAAAATATTTCTTGCTACCAGTGAAAAGAAGAATTTCTTTAAAAGTCTAGCACATGGAAATATAACAAGTTCAGCATCTTTATTTTCTGCAAATGTAAGAGAATATGAAATTTATATTAGTCTTATTATTCTCTATAAACCAATTACAACAGAGCTCCTTTAATTAGAGCAACTTCAAAATCTAATTAATTAGTACCTAACAAAAGTAGGAAATATTTTAAACTCATACAAAAGATAAAGTCTTTTCTCAGTTGCAGACATTCACACACACGACTTGCAGCTTCAGTTCTACAAGCTCAGCTCTGGCTAAAATGGACACAGAAACACACAAATTCACTTCTTTGGACCTCAAAAAGACCTTCACTTTTTTACTGGACATGAAATGATTCTTCGATTTGTTTTCACAAATAGATAAATAATCACAAAATAAAAAAGTGAATTCCCTGTCACTTATAGTGCAACAGAATAGATTCCCATCATTTGGTAAGGATGATTAGAGCATAAAACTAGTTTTCTGGTCACTGTTGTGATTATTGAGGAATAACATTCGCTATGTGCAAACTGAAGCTAGAATCTAAAAAAGATGAGAACCAAAAACAAAAAACAAAGAAAGCAATCAGTAGAAATAACACTCAAAGAATCAGAGAGTCAGCAAAGGTAAAGTTTGATGGCAACTTAAAATAATTTCGGAAGGAGAAAGAGAGAGAGAGAGAGAACTCTTGTCAGTACAGTGTAATTGGCTTAATTGGCTTCATTTACGTGCGTTTACTTGGGCATCATGGTGATAACTCCACAATCATTAAAAGATAATTTTCAAAATGTAAAGGTTAAATAAAAAATGTGATGGAAAAATATAAACAACATGTGTCAAATATTTTATTTAAATTATTAAATAATTACAGAAAGTGAAATGGTAAGGTTGGTTCAGAGAGCATTTGAAGATTTAGTTATTTAGAGTCAATTTGATGAAGGAATATTAACATAAGATTGCTAATTTAGTTACAAAAGTACTTAATGTCTTACAGAAAAATAAGAGATAAAAAATAAAAGATAACCTTTGGGTTGTCTTTTGTACTGGAAAAAATTATTTGCAACTGCTGGACAAAAATGTGCAAGTTAGCATGTAACCTCAATAAGTCTGGGATCCTTAATCATTTGTAAACAGTGAGTTGCACAAAGAACATTTCCCTAGATCATAAACCTTTGTAAACAATGCCACTGTATATCTTTGAAAAGACATGCCACTCATTTTTTTTTGCCATTTTTCAAAGTTGTAAATACATTTTTTTATAACATATCCCATAGGCACACAACTCCAACAAATCTAAAACTAAATACATTATCATTCTTTCAAAACAGATTTCTTATTTTGATTAATAGCATCCCAACATATTCAATGGCCAAGTTGAAAACTTGATAATAAAATTCTTGTCTCCCTATTCCCCTCATACTAATAATCACCTGCTTATAGATATTTCTTTTTCAAAGTTTTTGAGATCTGTCCTTGTCATTTTGTGTGTGTGCCCTAAAGTCTATAAGTCAGTGTTTTCAAACCCGGATGAATATCAGAATCCAGTAGTAAACTGTGGATCCCTCTATTCTACACATGACATGATTGCTGAGGAATGCACAGAAGTTGGTTTTCGAGGATCTGGGACACCGTCTTGAATACGTGGTTTGCTCACTGCATGGTTTGGAAATGGCATTTAAGCTCTCTAAGCCACAGTTTCCTCAGCTATAAGACAGGACGTATGTTTTTAATACATATAGGCTCACATTCCTCAAAATTCCATAGCAGGAACACAGATCGACTTCGACAATTTCTAAAAATACTCCTATCTCATTATTACTTGTAATATCTCTTGTTAGCTTTTCCTTAATTTATTATCAATGTTGTTTTCTTATGATCTCTAAGAAAAGAACCATATTTAATTAGTCTCTACTGTATTTTGAATGGTATAGTAATATTTTAAGATTAATCTTGAAAGATCTTTAATTTAAAAAAAATGGGGGAAAAAGAGGTATGTACTAAAATTGTTAAGGGCATCTGACAGTGAAAGTAAATAAAATTACTGAGCTTTTCTCCAACTGAAAAAAACATGTATTTATGATAAATTAGTAGTCATAACATTTAATAATTTGTTGCTTGATTTCGCCTAAAAAAGGGTTATTTATATGTGTTTATACTATTTAGTGCTTTTAATAGGTATATACTATAAAACGTATAGGAGGAATGAAAATTTTTAGCTGACCCTAAGCCCATGGTTCCCACACTGTACACCGAGGCTCCCAGAGTTGCCACAATAAATTCACATGAGTGGTGTGGTATATTTTAAATTTGAGAGGAGAGCAAAGCCAATCTTAACATCTATTAAAATGTTAAGGCATAGACGCTAAGATTGTCTCCAATTTTCCCTGCATTCTGGTATTCAAAGCCTTGGATAATGCCCTACTCTTGAGTGTGGGCACCATGTGAATTACATTAGTCTAGTAGAAGAAAGCAAAGATGATATGAGGTCTCCTCCATGATTATGCTACATGAGATCATAACACCTCTCTTGCTAGCAGACTCTCCCTCGCTAGCTTTGGTGAAGAAAGCCTCAACATAGAGCAGTGGTCCCCAGCCTTTGTGGCACCAGGGACCAGTTCTTCTAAGAGAATCTAATGCCTGATGGCCGAGGTGGAGCTGAGGTGATGATGCTAGCTCTGGGGAGTTGCTGCAAGTACAGATGAAGCTTCTCTAGCCAGCTCACCGCTCACTTCCTGCTGTGTGGCCCGTTTCCTAACAGGCCACAGACCGGTACTAGTCCATGCCCTGGGGGTTGGGGAACCCTTTTGTCGAGAGTCCCATGTGACAAAAAAGAGTCATGTACTCCTCTAGACTAAATTTGTGGACTTCTAATGTTAAACTTATCACATTGCAACTTTTTTTCACATATTAGCTCTTTAACCAGATTTTAAGCCCTTGAGGGCAAGAATCGTAATTTATTTATCCCTTATTGTAGTGACTGGTGAAGTGGGTCCCTGAGACAGAGAAACAAGGACTTTCTTAGCAGTTCAGGAATACCTACTTTCTTCACAGCTTAGAAATATCTAGTTTTCTTAGCAGTGGAGAAGGGCGACTTGTTCTTCTAAGAGCAGGAGAAGAAGGAAGGAAAGGCCTGTTCAGTATTCTCTCAAAGAGAACCGGGATTTGACTAAGGCAATGGTGCATCTGGGAGTAAGAAAGTGACAGAGAGTAATAAAGGAGAAGAGAGTTCCAAATACTTTGTGTAACTATAAACGAACAGGTTAAAAAGAAGACTGTTTGGAAGACTAACTACCTTTTTATAACTCCTAGTACATACAAACATGCAAGATATATTTATTGACATCTGTGTGTAAGAGGCACCGTGTTAGATGTTGATGGTACAGTGTGATAAAAACAAACACGGCCTGCTCTCAGAGTCTCAAGGTCTAGTTGGGAAGATAAGTGTTCATCAAGTAGTAAAATAATCACATAAAGATGTAAAATTGAAGGTGTTAAATTGAAGAGACACAAATGGCTAAGAGCTTAGCGTGATGAGGGACTGCTTGTCTAAAAAAGTATCCGATGTGTACCTAGAATATTAATTAAGCAAAGAAATGTATCCCCAAGAATTTACATTAGATAATTTATATCTACAAATAATTTCTCTATGGAAACAAAATGTATTATAACATTAGATCTATATGAACAATGGAAAGTAAAACATTGCCCAGCAATCTCTGAAGAACATAAAATGCTTGGATAACTCAGGTAAAATTCTCTCTCTCTCTGTCATTCTCACTTATTCATTTATTTATTCCTTTATTTATTGATATATAAGCAGGGTTCCCTTAGCTGAGTGCTTGTCAAAAGTAGATACATATTTAAATTATTCGAGGAGTTTGATAATTACAGAACACATCCCTCACCCCAAGAGATTCTTTGACTGCAGCATCTGGAATGGAGTCTTGGAATTTGCATTGTTACAAGGGACCCCAGATGATTTTGATGAAGGGAACCCCAGGAGCATGATTTGCCAATGATAGCCCTAGTTTACATAATTATATCCCACATTTATATGTTTCCCACTATGCTTGCTTAGATATAATCTTATTATTATACCCATGTTACAATATATAATCCACTTAACAGAAGATAATGTTTACATTTTCTGTATGCTTTCCCTGTGACAGGTAAGCTTAATGAAGTAATTGGCATCTCCAAACAAAACAATTTCTTTATCAGATTTCTATGTGCTAGACATCCAAGAGCAAGATGAATGAATCGGGAAAAGCCTTATTATAGAGATTTTTTAAAATACTGCCACAAAATAAAAGAAATCAAAAAGATGTTAGAGGACAGAACAGCTAGAAGATTATACAGTTCTATAATATTTGCTCTTAGTTATTAGTCTTGAGAAAATAACTCAATGATAATAAAAAAAAAATGTAGACTAAATCCCAGGAAATGAAATTTTTATTTGTGTGGTCTAGATATTAGATGATTATACTGAAGTACTTATTTTCAAGAATTCAACAAAAAATCCTGAGTATATCCCCCATGCATTATGATATGGTTTTCAGAAGTTTAGGAGGTTCTACTGATAAAATCCCCAAATGGAAACAAAACCAAAATCACAAAGCTTTTACATACTGGCTGGTACATTCCATAGTTAAAGCATCTTTTCTCGGCTTCGCCTTTTCTGCTAAAATTTTTCTCATTGTAGCTACTGACACCTCAATGTGAATTTCCTTGAGGCTTTCCTGAGAGTAAGATGCGATGAAAAGAAAGAGAAGAAAAACCACCAAAGAGAAAATTCACATACTTTACCTTTTAAACTGTTAAGTAATCGTGGATGGGGGAGAGAAAGACACCTAAGAGATTGGACAAATGCTCATATGATGATAATGGCATAACCATGCTTCAGAGGGACTGAAATTGAGAGATTATAGATTGAATCAAGGGGAGTTTAAAATGGCCAGAGTGACTGAAAAGCATCTATGGCCTTTTGAGTATGTGATTTTAATTGTCTGGATTTGAGTTTTGAGAAGTAGTTTGAATTGGGAGGAGACATAGGTAACCTTAAAGCATTCCAATATGGACAGAGGAGAGGGGTGTTAGGTACTTAAAGGAAAAAGTCTGAGTTGAGACTGCTGAGGGTGAGCCGGAATCACATGTGGGCACTTGAGTCTCCTCTAGACCTACTGAATCAGAATCTCTCATCTGTATATTTATAAAGCATCACATGTGATTCTAAGATAGACCTCCTAATTTAGAAGAGCTACTCCAACTCTAGAGTTTGAGGGAAGAATTTTGTGGATTCTTAATTTCCTATTCATTTTAAAAGATATCATGAATTATTTGGATAATGGATTTAGTTCTGCGCTTCACTTTGCCAGAAGCACTGCCCTTAAAGACAACTTATATGGCACATATTATTTTCATTACTCAAAGTAATAAGGTTAATTTCAGAAAATTCAAGAAGAAAGGTGAAGGAGCAAAAGCACATGTAGTTTGCATGGCATAAATATAGTTAGTTAACTTTTAGGTATATTTCCTTCCAGTCAGATTTCATTGTCATGTTTATACTATACATGCAGCTTCATATTTTACATTTAAAATTAATGTTATTTTATAGTAAACATTTTCCATGTTATCACATTGTTTTCCTAGTAATTATTTTAGTAGTGACATAATGTTTAAATTATTATTATATTATGTGTAAGTATCATATTTCTAAATAAACCTAAGGTCATATATGGGAGTTTAAATACTACTTATGATTTATTAATTCGCAGGCTTAAAGTTCCAGTCAAGCAAGATGAATCACCTCTAGACGTCTACTGTATAACATTTTACCTATAGTCAAGGAGAATGTATTGTATGCTTAAAAATTTAAGAGAATAGATATTGTGTTAAGTGCTCTTACCACAACGAAATATAATTAATTAATACTGTTTATAATTTATGCTATTAAATGTCCCCTCTCTACTTTCCTTTATGTGCCTATATGTCCCTCCCTCCCTCCTGTCCTCCTTCCTTCCCTCCCTCCTTCCCTTCCTTCCTTCCTTTCTTTCTTTCCTCCGTCCTTCCTTCCTTTATTTCCTCACTAGGAGAAGCTCTCTGTTGTCCATGCTACAATGAGATGAAGAACTCTGTAAAATACATACATGTGACACCTGCACATACACACAAAGTTTTACTAAACTTTCTCTCTGTAAAGGAACAAATAGATTCCCAACAGTAACTTTCACTGAAAACATCTTCCTGAGATAGTCAAATATTAAAGACCTAACATGTTTAACTTAAATTAAATGGTCTCTTTCTACATTAACAAAATGTTACACTCATATAGACATTGCCTGAAGGTAGAAATTTATGGTGTCTTTTGGGCCAAAAGATACACCTAACAGTGCCATTTATTAAGTAGTTAGGCCCAAACAACTTTATTAGCATTTATATCCTAAATACTTAATAGCCACTAAAAAAAATAATACACATAAACTGAAAAAAATGTAGTTAGGACAATTTCATTCTTACATAAACACAGTACTTACTAAGGAGACATATGTGTGCCTGCTGGGCCCCACAAAACTTCTCACACCTTGAAATCAATTTAGAAACTGCCACTCTCATTTCCTGTTATTCATTGACTGTTCACACGGTAATTGCTTTTATCACAGCAGCCACTACAAACTCAGCTTCCCAAAGATAAGACATCATTGAAAGTCATGTAGTGTAATTTAATGTTGAAACTGTGAACTAAATTAAAGTTATACTTTCAGCCCTGTCTAACAGATGTCAAGTATTGGTATCGACAGATGTTAAAAATGGCTTTGCTCTCCTCTCAAATTTAAAATATACCACACCACTCATGTGAATTTATTGTGGTAACTCTGGGTGCCTCAGTGTACAGTTTGGGAACCATGGGCTTAGGGTCAGCTAAAAATTTTCATTCCTCCTATACGTTTTATAGTATATACCTATTAAAAGCATTAAATAGTATAAACACATATAAATAACCCTTTTTTAGGTGAAATCAAGCAACAAATTATTACGTGTTATGACTAATTTATCATAAATATATTATTAAAACTTATGTAATATCCCTTTGATATATAAAGTTATATATTAGTGATTCTTTTGTTGAGGAAAAGCTCAGTAATTTTATTTACTTTCACTGTCAGATGCCCTTAGCAATTTTAGAACATATCTCTTTTTTCCCCGTTCTTTTTAAACTTAAAGATCTTTCAAGATTAATCTAAAAATATTACTATACCATTCAAAATACAGTAGAGACTAGTTAAATATGATTCTTTTCTTAGGGATCATAAGAAAACAGAACACTGATAATAAATTAAGGAAAAGCTAACAAGGGATATCACAAGTAATAATGAGATAAGACTATTTTAGAGAACGTCAAAGTCGATCAATGTTCCTGCTATGGAATTTTGAGGAATGTGAGTCTATATGTATTAAAAACATACGTCCTGTCTTATAGCTGAGGAAACTGTGGCTTAGAGAGCTTAAATGCCATTTCCAAACCACACAGGGAACAAACCACATATTCAAGACAATGTCCCCGATCCTCGAAGACCAACTTCTGTGCATTCCTCAGCAATCATGCCACGTGTAGAATAGAGGATTCCACAGTTTACTACTGGATGAAGTAATGTTGAGAATGTGGTAGTTAAATACTGGAACAGGCTATTAGGCAACATTATGCTGTCTTACTGTCTGGGGTTTTTAGGGACATGTTTAAGTATTGAACCACCATAAGTAAATCATTAGGAGGAAGCCTGCTTAAAACCTACGGGCTGGAGGTGAGAATGTCCTCCTGGTGTGGCTCCCCTTCTTTACAGAGTTGTTTGTCTGGGCTGAGCCCTGTACTTATCTAAGTGAGACCTTGCAAGCGCCCCTTCTATGTTCATAATGTATTCTTGCTTCAGGGCTTCCATTGGCAGAGAAGCCATTAAATTTTGCAGTCTCTGGCTCTGATACTTTCATCAATGGCAAGCCAAAGAAGAAAAAAATCATTGTGGAATTTCTGAGGCTGCTGTTGTTTTCCCAGAAAAATCCCTCTTTAATGGATGTATTAAACAAACACACACATCACAAAAAAAAAAAACCCACAAAAAACCAAACAACCGAAATGCAATATTCGGCAAAGGGATGTATGATGACATTTCTCTTAGGCCTTCAATTTCTTTTCCCCCTGTACACCCATTCAGAGGTGGAGTGGACTTCTCTTATTCCTTTGTTTATAGGCTCACCTTAGATCTTGTTTGACCAAAAGAATGTAGCAGGAGAGATGTTTGGGACTTGGGAGGTTTGGTCATAAGAAGCCTTGTGGTTTCCGCCACGGTGTCTTAGAACACTCTCTTTCAGAAGGCTCTATCTAGGGGAAGCCGAAAGCCATTCAAAAAGTCTGAGTACTCTAAGGTTGTTATGTGTGAAGAGACCATCCTCCAGCTACTGTGGCCAAACCGGCCCAGGATCCAGACATGTGAGTTAAGGTACCACCTTAAAGGAGAATCCTACAACCTCACTTCTTCCCTTGATGCCACATGGATCAGAGATGAATCCCCTAACTAAGCCTGAATTTCTAGCCCACAATGAACAGCATGAAATAACTGTTTTATGCCACTGAGTTTTGGGATGGTTTGCCAAGCGGCAATAAAAAAGCAGAGTAGGATGATCACATGCTTTTTCAATGCCAAATTGAAGCACTATCTAATGAGCATAAAGGTCAGTTGACTTCCCAGGTGAAGGTAACTTATTTAATTCGACTTATTTATTATGCTTTCTTTTAATTTATTTACTTTTACTATTTTTTATTTTTTAATTACAGTTGTCATACGATATTATATTTTCAGGTATTCAATGCAGTGATTAGATATTTATATAACTTATGAAGTGATCACCCTGATAAATTCAGTACCCATCTGACACCATACATAGTTATGACAATACTATTGACTATAGTCCCCATGCTATACTCTACATCTCCATCCCCACGACTTATTTACTATTGATTAGAGCCCAGTCTCTATAAAGTTTGATGCTAAGTCACAGAAAAATAAGTTTGAGTTTTGCCCAACAGAGACACAAATGAATATTGTCTGGAAAATATAAGTTCCTAAGTTATGACTTTGATACATGGCAGGCTATCAATCAGTTTTATAGCCAAGGTATCAGTTCTATGCAGGACTCTTTCTTACATTGACTATATGTGCATCCACTTTTGGGATCCTACTTTGAACCAGCTTTGTGCTTGTCCCCTTATTAATCAATTAAATAAATCTTTCACATGTACTCACTATATATTTTGTCTGAGAATAATATTTTAACTTTGTAAATGTTACTTTGACATATGCAAATGACTTTTCTGTAAATGAGTGTTTTCTCCCAGTGGGTTCTACATACCTCAGTATCCCACATTCTAGTTAATTTAATGTAGGAAAATATTTCCAGCAGAAAATGGTATCCTGGTGCTGACAAGAATGGCTTCTAGCTGGGTTTTCATTGGGTTGAGCTAGCTCCCCCACAAAGAATTTCTCTGATTCTCCCCCCAAAACAACACTCATTAAAAAACTGATCATTCCTCCCTTGGGGCCCCTAATCTATTATGTCAGAGTCTACCAGAAATCTTAATCAGTTTATGGTACTTTTTCAATTTAAAAGTCTATGTATGCTTAATGGACTAAAGATAATCACTGGCAGTTCTGTGTGTAATTTGTCTTTATATGGACACTGTTTAGCATAGTGCCTATAACAAATGAGGCATTCAATAAAGATTTGTTGATAGGAGCTGTAATTAAATGTTTGTATGGATTTTATAGAATTGTTTTTTTTACAACAAAGAGTAGTGAGTCCCGAATTATATCCTACGTACATTATTCCTTCCATATTCTAAAATTTTTACTTTGAATAAGCCATTTCACGATCTCCAAAATGATATGTGAAAGTTATGTATAAACCTTGGACTTTGTATCTCTCAAGACATAGCAATAGTAATTTAGTATGAGAGAGAGCTTTGATTTTGCTTGTATTTATTTGAGAAAAATTAAAAATTAAATTTGTTTTGAGCATATGATTTAAAAACTATATATCAATTATGTCTCTATAAGCTACGAGAATAAACACTTATTAAATAAAATTGAAATTTTCAAAAGGGTACATGTTTCCTCTTTAGCCATGGGCCTTCTGTGCATGTTTCAGATAATCAAATGAAAATTTACATTGATTAAATCTGTATTCCGAATAAAAAAACGTCCTTCCTTTGTTCTACATTAAAATTTGAACTGTGAATCATTTGCATTTAAATATTCTTTTAGATTTGGATCCTACCAGTCTCAATACTCATTTGTATGATCTCTGAAAGATAAAAACCTCAGCAAAATGTTGCATATGCTTACAATCTTGCTTAATTACTTTGAATATGTAATGAAAAATTCAAAACAAAAATAAAACCTCCAGATCCATAGAAATAAAAATCATAGCAAATGATATTTATGCCCGATTTAGGATTCAGCATTTATCTAACTTTGAATGACTGGTAGCTGTTCTTGAATGAGACACCTGTTGTCATCACATATTGCACACAAAAATTTTAAAAAATTCTAGTCTATCGGCTTGTGAAATTCACTATTTGGTGACTATCTCTTGGTCATTCACACATTTGCTGGTCCACTTGTTACAAATGAACCAAGTTTGTAATGAAGTAGAAGGAAGGAGAAGTATTACCTTTTCATCAAAACAAGCATTTAATTGAGTTTGTTTTTTTTTTAAAGGGGATATTATAAAAGTTATAAAACACTTTAAGGTCCATTCATATAAACTGGTCTCTTTTTATATGTCTGCTTGATAGCATCTCTATCATATCTGTTCAGATATTAACTTAAGTCCCATTGGGCCTTCTCTTGCCTGAAAAGAAAGATAAACACAGAGCCAATGAAATCTACAACTATTGAGAATCAATATTATAACCAAATGGCCATTAGGATATCCAACTTCCATAATTTTTATTGCAAAGAAATCTTATTGAAACTAAAAAGAATTTCTGTAAGTAAGACTTAATAAGCCTAAGGATAAATAATAACGAAATTTACTGAACGTTTAAATAAAACAAGACAGAATCAGTTTCAATCAGTTACACTGAACACTATAACTATTAAGCTAGTTTGATTAATATTTCTTAAATAAGGACTTGTTTGTAGGTTTTGTTTGTTTCATCTAAGAAGTTAAGTTATTTAATAACTTCATTGAGCTTTTCTTAATTACTGGGGGTTAGAGAATTCCTCTGCTTGGCCTTGCTGCCCTCTCTCTTTCGGTCCTATGCTCTTCCTCCCTCAGAGTTCTTCCTCAGGCTGGTACCTTGGTCTATGGAGCTTGCTTCTTTCTTGTTCTGTCTGTGATTTAAATTAGATTGCTCTGGCTTGAAGGTTATTTAGCAATCTCTCAGGAAACCCTGATATTAAGGTGAGAAGAAAACTAGTTTTCTGATAGAATGAAACCAGGAGAACATTCCCCCTAAGAATCAACATATACTTATTCTTTTTAGTGGGCCTTTTAAAAAAAATGAAATTTTAAAGTCTGTCTCCCAGTTGCAGTAGCCACATTTCAAGTGGTCAATAGCCACATGGAGCTAGTGGCTCCCTTATTGGACAGCGTGCATATAGAACACGTCCATCACTGCAAAGTTCTACTAGGCAGCATTGTTTTAGATAATGGATATTTTTTTCGCTCTTATTTGTTTTCTCTAACTTTTACAATGCTTATAAATTACTTTTATAATCAAAATAACAATGAGATTATTTACATCTTAAGGAGAAACTTCCTCGCTCTCAAAATGAATTTAGAAAAAATGATATCCATATCATGATGTACTTTATCTAAAAAATAGACATCATAAATGGTGTTCTATACTGACATTATCTAACTTTTTTCTTTTTTAATAAAGAACTTTTCTGAAATTTCTTCATTCTAACTATCTAAAATATTGAGTTGTTCTGTTATTCACCAGGTTTTTCACTTCAGAGTCTCATTGAGAAAACATGTATTTAACCAGAAGTAGAAAAGAAAATCATCAGTTAATCTTTGGCTGTATTTCTTTTATATTTATGTGCACTGAGGAATGGTCTGTGGGGTAGGATAGGGAAAATAGTAGTAGAGTCATGTTTGAGATATTTTAAGAGGTTTGTCAAACATCATATCCTAATATAAGAGGTTACAATGTTGGAGATCCACGGGGCCGGGCTGCACATATCCATCTATGCATCTATTTATCTATCTGTCTCTCCTTATTTATTTGGGTCTGCACAGATCTGGCCTACCTGGGGGTTTGACTTTTAAAAAACCAATTTCATTTAAGATTTGGGAGATTTTTAAGAATGAGTTTTTTGCTTCTTTTAAAAAATCAGGTCTGACAACACTAGATCTAAAGTTTTACGAGGCATCTCAGTGGAATCTGAGAAGCAGCCTCTTCCTTCAGAAAAGGCATGTGCTTTTGTGCTATCTGAGATGTCGAAGCCCCCACCATTCCCTATATCTCCCATATACCAGCCTAACCTGCTGTTGTATTTATGTCATTGGCCCCAACCAGGTAGGCATCTGACTTTGAATTTGCTCCCTATTTGAAGAGCAGTCAGCACATATTCTGGTTAGATGTAGAAGTGCCTGAGGAACTAAATGATTTGACACAAGAGAAATCAAGCAACAAGAATCCTGTCCTATCTCAATTTGGATTAATCAGTATTTCACTATCACTCCCACAAAATTCTATCAGTGTCTTAATAAAGTTTTTTGGCATTCATCAGAGTGGTTCAGTGTTACAATAGCACACAGCATATGCACATTAAAATATATCCGTTAGACCTTAATACACACAAATATCATGAGTTAATTGTCAAAACTATCCTCCATAATATGGTACACAATAAGGCAACTTGAATTTCAACCAATTGATTTTTCATCCAGTTCTGTTCTTTATTGGAAGACATTAGTCAAAGAGGCCATTTAATCTTATTAGGGTTGCTGAGTAGATGTCTGTGGAACTGTGGATTTTCTAAGACACATATATGTCGATAAGGGAGTGAGACGATAGAGGTAAATGATTTTGCAACGTCAGCGAAATCAGTTGAATCTTCCAAAGCAATCACTCTGAAGGACAGCACTCATCTGTTTTCCTGTTTATTTGTTTTTGTGGTGGTTGTTTCAGGCCACTCTTACTTTCTACAGTTACAGCCCCTTGGTACATGGTTCATTCTTCACTGGCGCAATATAAGAACCTGTTGCATAAAACACATGTGTGGGCAGGGGATATTTGCCCAAGGTAAAAAATATCCACAAAAATATTTTAAGTGGAACTGTGTAGAGCATCTTGGATACTTCTTGTTCTGTTTACTTTTGTCTCTTGGTAATTGAAAAGCCCAAGCTGCTTTGTTTTATAAGGAATTTCTATGCTTCTATGGGCCATAATTCTACTTAGCCAAAGATCAGTTTCAGAATAGGTTGTGTAAAGATGCCTTACAAATGCAGCACTATCCGGGTGCGGGCAAACCCTCATGGGATTGAAAACCCGATCTTCTCGAGGGGAGGCCTTAACCAATATGTTGGAGAGAGTTTTTTTTTTTTCTCTTGTAGTTTAACCCCTTTTAAAAGTATTTCAGAGAAATTCCAAGTGAACGAGTATGATTAACCTTATTTCAGAAATGAAGAGTCTGATGCATAGAGGGAAAGTCATGTGTACAAAACCACAACAGGGAACAGTTAAGAAAGAAGTTGGTTTCCAGTTTCAGACGTTTGTTTTCCTTACTTGATATGGTCTGCTGTCCCCTCTACAAATGAACAAGAGAAAGGCTGACTGTAAACTTCTGGAAGGAATAGCTCAGAATAAAGAGTTTCTGGAAGGAATCCTGAGGAAACAGACCCCACAGCTCTGTGAACTGACTCCACAATCCTGTTCCGCTCTGATCCACTAACAGCCTGGCGGGATCCGGACATTAGCAGAGGGCTTCGCCACGAGGAGACAGGAGGATCCCAGAGACACGCGCTCTTCGCGGCACTAGTGGCGTGGGAAATTACCAAAGAGGAAGGATCCGGAAGTCAGCTAATTGGAGAAGTACACGTTTGGTTTTAATCGGGATTCGTTCTTTCCCTCTTCCTATTCCAGTTTTTGCCTGGAGCCAGAGCGCACACCACACCCGCTGCCGGCTTTTGAATCTGAATCCGCGCTGCCCAACTTGCAAACTGTCAGCAGACACCTGTTAAAGGAACTGCAGATCGTGGGCAACAAGGATTTGAACTCGCTCTACCTTCCTGTGGGAGCGCAGCGACCGCCCACTTAGACTTGCACCAGCTCCCTGCGCTCCAGCCCTGGACCAGGGTGCCCACGGTTTGTCCTCCGCGCAATCGTGCGCTCTTTGGCGTGGTTCTGTGCGGGTCCAGCTCTCCACCTTTGCTCCTATAAGAGAGAGACAGAGAAAAAAAAATCAACTTCTGCCTTCCAAGTCCGCCTCCCTCCTGACTGCCGCGCCGGAGACCGCAGCCCCTCGCCCGCAGCTGGGTCTGTCCGCCCACCTTCGCACTGACCTTCTCCTTTCCCGGGAGGATTTTGGTGAACCCGAGCCCGCGTCCGAGGGTCCTTCTTCTCCGAATCTCTCACGGAACAGAGGAGCCGAGAGAAAAGCAAGGGGTTCGTGGAAGGGAAAAAGGATAGAAGCGGTGCAAACCTTTCCCCAGAGTGCCAAACTTGGGGGTCGCCCGGGGGTGGGAGTAAGAGTAGCAGTTGCAGGTGGTGGTGGGGACCCGCGAGGGGGCGCCGCGCTGGACAGGGTCCAGTTGCACCGCTCGCAAGCCCAGGAGGCAGAGGAAAGACCGTGGTCGCTGTCCCCTGCTCCCTCGCCACGGAAACTTCCCTTCCAGCTCACTTCCCTATGGGACCATAGCCACCCCCGGCCCCCCGCGCTCTCCGCACCCGTTTACTTTTTGAGGGGAAGGGTTCACCTCCCCTCCATCCTTTCCACCTTTGCAGCCTCCCATCCTCACCCGCTCACCCCGGTTGCTCTGTGGGGGGCCTGAGCAGGCTCGGTGGCGGAGGTCAGCGGCTAAGCCTCGCTGGGGCCCCGACTGCCGGGCGCGCGCCAGAGCTGCTCTCCCGCGCCGAGAGGGCTGCACCTTCCGAGCTGACGGAATTGGACTTGCCTTTGAGGACCTTGCAGTGCCTTCTCTGGGTGTGCCGGCTAGATAATCATCTTTCTGACCGGCTGCACACGTCTCTGCGCATCTCAGCGGAAACGCGAGGGCCAGGGCAGTAAGTGTAAGTCCTAACTGATTCACCTTCTGGGAACCAGAATACCCCCAAAAGAAGGTGTCAGGCCCTATGAAGAGGGCATGCGGGAGGGAAGGTTCTTGTGAATGTAGGAACTTTCCCCCCTCATTGAGGGGTTTGGGGGTGGTGATATCATCCCTATTTTTTACTTTCGCTAGAATTTTCTTTTTTCTACTGAAGATTCTTAACTATTTCCTTGGCTCTTCTTAGAACGAGGTCATTATCTTTCCAGAAAAGTAAGCTGTTATTGTTTCTGCCTCTTTAAAAATCAAGCCCCTGTCTAAAGAAGGTCATATTGGATTCTCTCAAGCTGTTCAAGAATAAACACATTTATTTAAGCATTCACTGGTTTTCCACCAGAAGGGCTCACCCACTGGTAGGAGCATATGGTGGACGAGAAGGGGGCAAAAGTAAACTCTTTAAGACTTTTTTTTTTTTTTTTGCAATAAGGACATATTTAAAATTGGTGACATGAAATAAACAATGCTGTTTTCAGAGGAAGATCACAAATTCAAATACATGGAAGAGAGACATTCCCAAACTCTTTGGTGAATATTTTCAACTTTCTGCTTGTTATGCAAACAGCTATGTAGTATTCTTGAACTTTGTTACCCTCTCTCCCAGGACTAAGAAGTGTAAGGTGTGTGGTTTTATGGGATTTTTCCCTGGGAAAATTTCTGGACATTTTTTGTAATTGATAAGATGTTGAGTTTTACTAAGGCTGACCTGTTACAATAACAGTACTGTTGTAAAAAGTTCCACAAATTTAAATATATACTTAAAGGCATAAACAGGCTTCCCACTGAAATAATTTGAAGTTCTTTGAATCTTTGGGGTGGAGGGGACCCTAAAGCCATTTTCCTATTCTACAATGAAATATTTCTATAACAGAATCTCTAAAGATTCATTTATTTAAGGAAAATGTACAGCCACAGTTTTCCTTAAATGTCTTGAACAATGGGATCACCTCGTTTTGCCTTATTTCAAAGAAAGAGTTTTTCCCTTGTCAACTTATCTTTTAATTTTTGTGATCTTGAGTTTTTAACCTAGCAACTCCTTCTGTGTACTCTCTTTTCCTCTTTCACTTTTCCAGAATTGCAATAATAAAATAATACATTTCTCTGGGTAATCTCTGACCTGGCTGAAGGCCAGTAGTATGCTTGAGAATAGGTATTAGTGCCCATATGCTAATAGCCTGTAGATCAATAACCATCCCTTCAGAGAAACTTTAGATATAGGAGCTTTGAAATAAAGAAATTGGGATTGAAAGGAAAAAGAAAAAGAAGTTAGTAAATCAAATATATTCCTAATATTCCTCTATCTCAAGCTTAATCTCAATTTAGTTTACTGCAAACCTCCAACTCAGACCTCTTGGAGTCTTGTTAATTCTGTTAATGACTTATCAGGACTGACTGACTAATTGTGCTCTGTAAAATCTCTTTCTTAGTCTAAGGGAAATGGTACAGCCTATCAAATACACACTCCAAGATCTGAATCATTAGTTTCCGTTTTCTCTAATTACTGAAGAGTAGAGGCAAATGCACAAGAGAACCTGGGCTTTTTGGAAAATTCTATTTGAAATTTATGCAGAGAGAACTTGAATATATTAGTAAAGCAAATACGTGAGTGCATGAAAATCTCTCTGCGATAAGACTCCTGTTAAGGGGTGTGTGTGTGTGTGTGTGTGTGTGTGTGTGTGTGAGCACGCGTGCGCGCGCACGCATGTGTGCTAAGCCTTTGAGATAGAAAGTTTCCTTATAGGTTTACTGACTGACAAGTTTTAGTCTGTCTAATCAGGGAATGATTTAAGAGGGATCTTGGGACAACTTTCTTGTAGAGGTGGATAAAGACAAGAAAATCACTAGGATGAGATATCACAGCAAGGAATTCTATATAGGCAATTATCTTCAGTAAAGGAAAGAATCGAAGTTACTTAGTATTTTGCTGACCTTAATTATTCAGTAAAATCGTATTTTCCTTTAGCTTCTTATTTGTTTTGACAAATTATTGAGCACCTTTAATGTGTTAGATTGTGTGCTAAAGTCAAACAATGGGTTGAAAAGATCCAGTTTCTGTCCTCAAAAAGATTGCTGTGGCAGGGTGGCTGAAGGAAAACAATGGCAATGTGGCATGTGATATTTCACCGTTAGAAGTGAGCACAGGTTGTTGCGGGAACTGAGAAGTTTCCCAGTGCAGAACAGGGAGGGCAGAGAGGTGTGAGAAAGGCTGATGTGCTGCTGGAATTGGAAGTAGTTTAGTGTGATAAGGTATATATTAGAATGCCAGGGGAGGTGAAATCAAAGGGGTGGGCAGGGATGAGTCCAAGAAAAGTTTTGAATATCATACAGTGGAGTTGGGATTTTCTTCATATGTCAGTGTTATCAACTTGTACCTGTAGAACCTTTAGTGGAAGAGCAAATCAATGAAAGCAGATCATGCAAAACAGAAGCTATTCAAGAATGTAAAAGAGAAAGAATTAAATGTAGAGAATTGGTTACACAAGTAACCAAGTAACTTGGAAGCCAAACAGGGGATGTTGAGGGCACCCAAAGATTAGTAAACACAATAAGTCATTACTACAGCCAGCTAGAGAGCACAGGGAGGAGGCAGTGTGACCGAAGCCCAGGGACTGGTGGAAACAGAATGACTATGGGGCAGCCCTGTGAGAACCAGAGCCCTGGAGGCACTGCTGAGGCTCTGCCCAGAGGAGAAAGGGAGTGAGAAGAATACAATGGCTTCTGCCTTCCTTCTGCTCTCTGATTACCTGCCAGTGTCTTCCATTGGCCAAACTTGCCCAGCATCCTGAAGACTCAGAAGCCTGAAATTATAGTATGCAAGAGTCAGCCTTCCAGGAGAAGGCTGAGGAACAGAGCTGGGGGCACACAGGCCCAGCCAGGCATGGTCATTGGGCTCCATAAATAAGTCTTACTTGTCAATGTGGGTAAATGTTATTATGATTAATAAACAAGTTCATTTAACAGAAATTCTGAGTTAATGGTGGAAGCCTTTTGTCATTATGAATATATTCAAAAGGTCCTACCATTGTAAGAGTGGGCTCTGGATGTTTTTGTAGACTTGAAAAGGAAACTTTATGTTATAAACCAATATACTATATTATTTTAAGCAACCTGGGGACACTGGGGAAATGATATGATCACATTTGAAGTTCAGAAAGACCATTTTTCATGTCAGAGTAGCTGCTGTACAGAAAAATATAAGAGCCTTAGAGTAGAGGCCCCGTCCTGTTGTTTTCCCCCCAGCATGAATCCTAGTTCCTGACATAGGTTTTTGAATGCTTGCTGAATGCAAGGATGGAACCATTCCTGGCCTTTAGAAGATGCTCAATTGTAATTAGTAAGTGAATGAATCAATGAATGGACAAAAAAAAAAAAAAAGAAAAGAAAAGAAAGAAAGCAGGAGAAGAGTTAGATGATGATCAGAATAAGAGATCAAGGATGAAACTAATGTAGCGGAAATGATAAGAGGACCATTGGGAGAGAGATGTGAGAGGTCAGTCTGAGGGTTTTCTCTAATGTGGAGCTCAAGGAGATGAAAAAGCCTGGAATGAGTACCTGCTTTGTAAGTTTACTCGGCTTAATCGATGAGGAGAGCATTGACTGAAGGTGGGCACACAGAGGGAAAAGTCTGGGGTGGAGGTGGGTATGATTAGGGATAAAAAGTGTAAAAACTTTTAACTAAGTTTAAATATTTGACTAAATATTAAAATTAGGGGTTAGAGAGAGAAGTAGTTCAGATTTGGACATATTTTTCATATAGTTCCTGTGTAGGATTCAGCAATATATTAGTTAGGAAGTTTATTTTAGATCATCAAAAAAGAGACTATTTTACACAAGCTGCCTATTTTTAATACTAATAACCCTTACACTAGGAAAAATGGCTGCTCAGTTTATCCTAAATATTTTATACTCCCAAAGTCTAGGCACCAGGCAAAGAGTTTTAACATGTGTCTCCTTTTTTGTGTGTGTGCAATTTGTTGCTAAATTTATAAATTTAAAACAGTCAAGATATTGAAGAAAACTTTCTTTATCTATCTTAAAATTAATTAGATAAATTTATAGCAATTACAAAATTAATTGATAAAGTTTCTGATATTCATCTCACTTAAAATAGATTAATTTGGTAGCATTCACATTGGAATTACATGTACACTATAGGTACTACATTTTACCATTGTAATATATGTTTCAAGGACCTGATTTAATTCATCCATATTTAGACTTATAATGTCTAAATAAAGTTACATAGAATAGACTTATTAAAGGGCCTGCTTTATTAAAATGTTATACTGTGTGCAATTTGAGAGATCAGAGGACAGATATTTAGTGCCCCAACCTAAATGAAACCAATTTATTTGTGATATTTTCTTGCCTCTCCCTTGTGTTTTCCTTGTTCTGTATTTGTTCTTTTTTTTTCCCCTCCTCTCCTCTCCTCTCCTCTCCTCTCCTCTCATTCTCTCCTCTCCTCTCCTCTCCTCTCCTCTTCTTTTCTTTCTTCAGTAGATTCTTGCGTTCGTTGCTGAAAATGGGCCCAATAGATGCAGAAGCTGATGAGAACCAGACAGTGGAAGAAGCGAAAGTGGAGCAGTATGGCTCAGGGCGAACCACTCCTAGGGGTGAGCTGGCCCCGGATCCTGAGCCAGAGCTTATAGACAGCACCAAGCTGATTGAGGTACAGATTGTCCTCATATTGGCCTATTGCTCCATCATCTTGCTTGGGGTGATTGGCAACTCCTTGGTGATCCATGTGGTGATCAAATTCAAGAGCATGCGCACGGTAACCAACTTTTTTATTGCCAATCTGGCTGTGGCAGATCTTCTGGTGAACACATTGTGCTTGCCATTCACTCTTACCTACACCTTAATGGGGGAGTGGAAAATGGGTCCAGTCTTATGCCACCTAGTACCCTATGCCCAGGGCCTGGCAGTACAAGTGTCCACAATCACCTTGACAGTAATTGCCCTGGACCGGCATCGTTGCATCGTCTACCACCTGGAGAGCAAGATCTCTAAGCAAATCAGCTTCCTGGTTATTGGCTTGGCCTGGGGCATCAGCGCCCTGCTAGCAAGCCCCTTGGCCATCTTCCGTGAATATTCACTCATTGAGATTATTCCTGACTTTGCAATTGTGGCCTGTACAGAGAAGTGGCCTGGTGAGGAGAAGAGCATGTATGGCACTGTCTACAGTCTTTCCTCTTTGTTAATCCTGTATGTCTTGCCTCTGGGTATCATATCTTTTTCCTACATGCGTATCTGGAATAAACTTAAGAACCATGTTAGCCCTGGAGCTGCTAATGATCACTATCATCAGCGGAGGCAAAAGACTACCAAAATGCTGGTGTGCGTGGTGGTGGTGTTTGCTGTCAGCTGGTTGCCTCTCCATGCCTTCCAACTTGCTGTTGACATTGATAACCAGGTCCTGGACCTGAAAGAGTACAAACTCATCTTCACCGTGTTCCACATCATCGCCATGTGCTCCACCTTTGCCAACCCCCTTCTCTATGGCTGGATGAACAGCAACTACAGAAAGGCTTTCCTCTCAGCTTTCCGCTGTGAGCAGAGGTTGGACGCCATTCACTCTGAAATGTCTGTAACATTCAAGGCAAAAAAGAACCTGGAAGTCAAAAAGAACAATGGACCCAATGATCCTTTCACAGAGGCTACCAACGTCTAAGGAAGCTCCGGTGTGAAAATTTATGGTTGAATTCTGACCAGAGCTACAAATCCAGTTGAGGAAGGCTCCCAGGTGCATCCTGATTTCCCATTTTAAGGAAGAAAAAGAGCATCTGAATGGTAGCAGCTGCGATGTAATAAGTGGAAATCTGGTTGGCACAGCCTAGGTAAAAGCATGCATATTCAAAGATAAGGCAACAAAATAGATAACTTACAGTTGCTTGGATGGTAAGCTGAATAAGTAAAAGCAGAGAGAAATGCTTGTGCCTCTCCCAGAATGAAGGAAACCTGAATGAATAACTGGCATTATCAGCATCGCTAAAAGGTGGTTGGTGAATAAGTTGACTTTCAAATCACATTGGGCAGTAGATTGAGGATGATGTATAATTCACTGCTTCCTGCTCATTTGATGAAAAGATGACCAAATACCAATTTCTCTAGGGAGCCATAGGCTCTCCTTTATTGTGTTTTGTTGTTTTAATGATTTTTCCTATCAACTAAATCTATCAGAGAATGCTGCAGGTAAATGTTATCAACTATTTGAATGCCTTCAAGGAAATAAACTGAAATTTGCTATATAATTTGTATTTCGGCAAATGATGAGAGAAATCTTTAATACTCAGTTAGCCAATTGTTCTTAAAACCAGATGCACGTTTAGTGAAAAGTATTTTTTTAACTCAGAATCAAAGATTGAAATGCTCAGAATTACAAAAATGTAAACCATCATTTAACTTCTCATTTCAAATTGTTCCTGTTTTATATGGATACTATTTAGATAAAAAGTAAGCATACAACATAATATATTTCAGTCACTTAATTAATTAACATTAATTATTATAACTTTTTGAACATATTCCTATGTCGGCGCTGAGTTTATCTTCACTAAAGATTAAATCAGATTGTAAAATAATTTCTGTGGAATTTTGTAACATTTTGTTTTCATTGTAAGTAGTTTTTGCACAGGCACGTAGCTCTAATGAATACTGTAGTGGTTTTTTTTTTTTTGGAAATTCAACTTTAATGGACTCACTTATGATTAATAAAACAGCATAGTTTCATCTGGTAAGAAGTATGAAAAACATTGGATTCATACTACCTTGCAAATGTTCTATTTCGACCAATTTCAACATAAATTATACTCTTCTCAAAATTATTAGCTGCATTATTTGGATAACTTATGAAAATATGCATAATAAAATTATACCTATAAATAGTGGGACATAGATACTACAGTATTTTTTATTTAATGATTTTACGAATATAATTTTTATTTAAATAATACCCAACCAAGATGCCTAAAACCCTATTGTGTTCATGAAAGATAATTAAGATGTTAAACTAATTATACTTCTTCAGATGCTGTTAAGGAAGTTTCATGGCAATCGTATTTTTGTAAGTATGCCTGAATTTGTGAATAAATTCCTTAAATTTTAAATAAATTCAACATGAGTATTACATTTAGTTACAAACATTAACTTTTTGAACTGGAGAGTTTCACTTTAAAGATATATTTAAAATTTATACTATGGCTCTGATTGAGATACTTTCATGTTAGAAATAAAAGACTGGTCTTGAAGTGGACAGCACTTTTGGAATACAGAAAAAGAATGAAACCAATAGAATTTAGATTAGATGGAAGACTGATTAAGAAGCATCCAAAAATACTGTATATCTATAATATATCGTATAATTGAAGAATTCATTTTTCTGTTATACTTGACGTAACTGTCCAAGAAGTGTTTTGTCCTTTATATAGCAATTACTTTGTGTAAGATGCTAATAGAAAATTGTGGTTAAAGTTTTTTAATTCTTTTCTTTTAGAGAATTCTTATACTATAGGAAATATATGTGCTACTGTATTATCTGTGGTAGTAGTAAATCATTAGAATTTAATTAATAACCCAATTAATATATATGATCTAACTGATTCTGTTAACTCAAAATATCTTTTTACACAGTGATTTTATCTGTTAAAATAAAAAGAATTGGGAAACAAGAAAAATTTTGTGATGTTTTCTATGAGTTCCTGTTCAAGATAAGATAGTAAGCCTCTGACACAACTAAAAAAAGGCTTCTTTCTTTCCATTCGGTACATGAACCTGAGTCAATGAATCTATTCCTATGGCTGCAATTATAGTCCATATTCTGACGATGCCTGAATCTTTATTTTCAGACCAGACCTTTCACATGAACTTCATATCTGTATCAGCTGACTTGACATGTGCACACGGGTGTCTCACCAGCAGATCAAAGTCTAAAACAGAACCTGCCATTGTGATGCACACCCCCAACCACCTCCACTTTGTTTTCCTGTATATCTTGTCCCAGTCATGACACTGCTACTTACTCAGTTCCCCAAAGCCTTACACATTAAAGTTACCCTTGACTCTTCTGTCTCTTTATCACATGTGTCCAGTTAATTCTCACATTTGGTTCTAATTCCTAGATGTCTCGAACCAATTCACTTTTCTCTATCCCGTGGTTTCTACCATAGTTCAGGCTTTGATTATCTCTCCAGACCGCTATTATTTCTCCATCCAATCCAACTATTATCCACCAACCAGAATAATTTTTCAGAAACTCAGATTTTATCCAAAGGAGAATATGATTCTTTACTGCTATCAGACAATTCTGGGTATCTTGAGAATTGACCAAATGGTAATTTCTAGTTTCATCCTCTTCTCTCGGTACCTCTTTGGGTTCTTCAGAATTGCAATGATGCAGGAACTCTACCTTTTCTTCTTTTTCTATTATCAAGGCCAATGTGTTAAAGACATTCTTTAAAACTGCCTCATTAGTACAGGTGGATTAAAGAGTAAAGAATAAGTAAAGACCATTTTTTTTTTCCTATGATGGATTGATTGGAATGGAGGAAGAAAGAATTATATCAAGACCGAGCAACCTAAAACCACAGAAGCGACACAAATTCTGGGTTCCTTTCCTATGGTAAAAGAAATGATGCCTCAAGGAGAATACAGTCTTTAAACTTTTCAAATTGATAAGAGACAATTTTAATATATATGGCAGCAAAAAGTTTACTTTTCCTTAAGAAAACAGAGAACGTAAGAAACAAAAAGAGTGAAGAATGCAAATCTCTTCATGCTTATGTCTCATTACATTAAACAAAGGTAGAAATTTTATTGGAGAAAGGGTTACTAAGGAATGATTTGTGAGGATTTATAAACAATACCTGTCTGTTAGACCACTGACTGTTTTCTGCCTCTGTACACTGGTCAGTTATCCACAAACTTCCCAAGTTCTCACAGGAAAGATAGATTGTGGGCTATGACAATTCACACATTATCTGTAACTTTCATTCCTCCGTTAGTTCATGAATGTGTAACTAGATGAAAGTAAATGAAAATGACTAACCTAGAATCTGCTCTCTTTATAAACAAAGCAATACCAAGTTTTAACACTTTAACAAATGACTTGCAAAACACCACATAGCTGATCACAATACAGGCACATGTTGTCACGTTAAAATTAAAAAGTGCTGCACTATCTTCATGAGAAATAAAGGAAAACAATAATGAGTGGATTTTTTTTGCTCTTCTCATAGAAAAGTAATTTAGATTGTAAAAAAATAAGAAAGCATGTTTGTGTATGCACACATATTTAATTACAAACAAAAAAGCTCCCTGATGTACGCTATCATTTAAGATTGTACATTGTCCGTGTATAGACTGTCCAAACATATGACATTGTGTTCTCATGATTGTCCCTATAGAAGTAACTATCACTGGGCTTGGGTGAGGTGGGATAATGAGTGAGGGGGATGCACCCTGAAATTAAAACAGAAGTGATGCATTTAAAAAAGCTCCTTGTTGAGTAAGCTATATTCCCCAACTAGTTGAAAGATGAAGATGACACATATCAAACTGGAGTTTATCATTTCGAGTACCAACATATTTAAAATGATTAATGTCATCTATTAGGATACAATAAGCTATGATCAGCTTCTAGGACATGTAGACCTACTGTGCAATCATTCCTGTTCTTTGATAGAACCAAATCTGAATCTTGTTTTGCGAATGTAATTGAGGAGGAAGAGAAAAGTAGAATCGAGGGAGATTTTTAAAATTAAGACTGCTGAGTGCACTGTGTTTATTAAGTTGGAACAAAATACAATTAATCAATTTAGATCTATAATAATATCTGGATCCCATTGGACTTAACCATATCGAAGGACATAACAACAATGTCTAGAAGAATGGAGATAATATAATTTTAGATTCACTGAAGTCATCAGAAAAATTTGGCACTCAAGGATTTCTTCTGCCTTTCTGTTCCAGGAAAAATAATTTACTGGAAATAAAAACTTCCTACTTCCTACAAAGACAACCTCATATAAACAATGGCCTCAGCAGTTTTTGTCAAAGGCACAAAAAGCCTCACAAATGGACAGATATGATATACTTAATAGCTACGACCTCAGACCCCACAGGAGTTATACAAATCTGGTTTGTCTCCAAGATAAGGATTTTATACTAAATTTCTGGTATTTAGCTTAAAAGTCTAAAATTAAATGTAGAAATTCCTTATCTATGAGTACCTTCATAAGAATTATTTATAATTGTCATTCTAAGACAATATGAAACTCATGATTCTGATCATGAGTATTAGATTGTTTTTGTACAAATAGGTCCCAACAGCTATATTTTCTAGTGGTTATAATTAGAGAATATGAATGAATGAAATTTTGGAACGGTCAGTATTGTGATGCGCTGCTACTCTTATGACAAACATAGTTGAGCATTTACCTTGAGAAGTATGCAGCCAGTGCTAATCATTTATACTGATATACTTACCATCTCTTACTGAATACACTTTGCCACTAGCACATTTTAAAGAAAGTTGCATGACTGTGCAACAAAGTTACATCATCCTTACAGAAAACTCATGGTGTTAAACAAAGTGACATGATTTCTTTCAACAGGCTCTGTTATTCCCAAGCCTAAGTCCTTATCATCATTTTCTTTCTCTTGTCATCCTCCTCCCCAGTTCTGTTTTCCACTGCCAGAGATTGTCTGGAAGGACAGGTGAAGCTAGTCTGATTCCAACAATCAGTTAATATATTCCAGAACATGTAAATATATTTGTAAACTGGTTCATTTTCTCTCAAGTGTTTTGACTCCTTTCTTTAGATTTGTGTCATGGCTCCAGAGACTCAGAGTAACTTAAATGCTGACACAGGAAGATATTTGGCTAATTTTTTATTAGTCTTTTCAGCTTAGCTAAGCAGAGTGAGAGATCATAAAAACGGGCAAGGAAGCTCGGGCATTCCGCCCCAATTTTAGAGTCTCTACCTCAGCATTTACTCTTTTACCTTAAGACATTTCTGGCCCAATCAGTACCATCACCCACACACCTAGATTTTATAAAAAATCAAGACATCTTTTTAGAGATGCTTTTCCTTGGGATGCCTTGTAGAGGTAAACAATGGATCAGATATGTAGTCACTTAATTTTCTATCTGGGAATTTGTAAAAGGTATAAAAATTTTATAATTGGACAAAGTACTGACTAAATTAAATTTCTTTTACTTTGGCCAATGGAAATCCAAGAACATTAATAAGAAAATAAAAGTAATTCACTTCTTTTAGTGAGTACACAAAGCAATATAAATACAGTTACTTTGGTGAAACTAATCCAATTATGACCATTAGAAAAACTTGCTTATATAATTCCATTGACTTTATAAATCATGTATGCTCTACTTTTACATGTGAAAAATGTAATATAGACCATTAAATAAAATATGTGTTTTATAAAGATTTTATTCAGAATTTGGTAACAGAGCAGTTAATTTCAATAAATAGCATTAGGAGGTGGTTTGATATGTATATCTAGTAGCTGAATTAGAAATAACTGTTATTTTCAATTCTACTGTCTAATGACCTAAATATCTCTGTAACACTATCTAAAAACACATTTGTAGATAGCTTCAATTAATTATTAAATTAAAGAATGACTTTTTAGCTAAATAAATATCAGCACCAGTTTATAGAATTGATGAGTTTGCTAATGAGAAAATAAGACTTCTAGAAATTTTTAAGTTTTTTAAAAAAATTTCCACTTATAAAAGAAAATTACAATTGTATGGAAATATATGTAGTCCAGATTGAGCATGGTGCTGAGATCAGATTTTTTTCTGTAATGCAAGGCATCGAAAAGCAAGTAAACCCAGAGATTACTAAAATGCTAAAATGTGATAAAAGGAAAATTGAGATTGAGCCTTGCCAAGAAAATTTTGGCTCATCAGAAGGATCTTTAATTATAGGAGTTTTTATATGGAGTGATAGTCTTCTGAAATAAATGTCAAAATCTCATTGTAAAACATTTTAAAGTGGACTAGATTTTGAAGTTTATAAAATATTTTAATTATCAGAAGTTAGTTCTAAATGACTTCCTAAGATTTTTCTGCTTTTATGTCTATGATGTGATAAATAAACCAAGAAAATCAAGCACCACATGGTAGGCTGCAGTCCTCTTGGGTCCTTGAGTTATTTCAAGGGGTCTGCGACTTCATATATACACTAAACATTGTCTGTTGATTTAATAAATAATGCGTTGCACATACAAATTTGCTACCTATTTCAAATGCATGAGATTCTGTTTTGACTAATCAAAATTCAGGGTGGCATTTTGTCATCAGACGTTTTATTACTCAACAAATACCAAAGCATAATTTTACTCCAACGGTATCCAAAATTTTTTAGACCTTGTAAAGAAATCTTCACATATGAAATGGCTAGAAACCATGCTTTCAAAGTTAACCATTTAAATCAGCCTATAACCGATGGCACAGCTTCAAATAACCAGCTTTGTCAAACCTCATCATTAAATAACTAATCAACCTCGCCTACGTAAAATGGACTATGATAGGTATCGATGATATGAACTGATATAAGATACCCAGACCTGGTCCAGAACATTTCCAACTCTTGACAGAGCCTTTTAAAAAAATGTATTTAAAACTCAACAAATTTAAAACTTTATCTTTCTTCACAAGTTGTATTTACTCATGGTTGTATTTTCTTACTATCATGTTTAACAGCATTAGCCTTCAACCTACAGCCCAAGTCACTGACTTATCTTGAATTCTCCCACCCTCTAAAATACAAATCCTTTTAATAAGAGTCCATCCATCTTTATCCCTACCACCAGTGTTTCAGTTTTGTTTTTAGTACGAGCACTGAAACTCATTCCTAACTGTACCTTTATTTCCAGCCTTCCACCATTCTCATGCATACCCATACATCTTCGAGACAGTGTTAAAGTAACCAGAGTAGACCCAAGATGGAGCCACTCACGCTAAGCTTCATGGCAACAAACTAAAACTTAACTAAGTTTCTACGCTTAGCTATACTGGAAAAGAAAGGCCTCAATCAACCAGTCAGACCCTGCCTGCTCAGCACAAGCTATCAGAACCAACTCCAAGACTTCCCTTGACCCCAATATAAGGGAAATAACCCTGTTTTAACCAATCAGCAAATACCCAGTATAACTTCTTTGTTATTGCTCTTTTTTGCCTACAAAATCTCTTATCTTGTAGAGCTCTTCAGAACTCCTTTCTATCTAGTGAAATGAGTGTTGCCTGATTCACGAATTGCTGAATAAAGCTGAGAAAAATCTTCAAAATTAGTTGATTAAATTTTGTTCTTTAACAAAGCTTACAAAATTGAAGCCTGAGTTTCTATATTAAAGTATATTTTTAATAATATACAAACATTTTCAGCTTCTTCATGCTAAAATTCTTATTATTAAACACCAAAATAACAATATTGCTGTTCATCCACTAGAAGCAAGTTGTAAGATAACATAAATCAACTCATCTGCTTGTATAGCAACTCCGATCAAAAATTCTTTAAGAAATTCACTGGTGTTGATTTATGCCAGATGTATAAATGAGAATTTGAATGTATAATATAGAAAAACAAATAGAAATGCTGAAGAAGTCTATAATGGCAGCAATGTAAACTGTCTTATAGCTTATTTTATTAAATTCATTGTAAAATATATTCCTTCAACCCATTTATTTATGTGACATTGTAACTCTGATCTCAAAATCTATACAGTTATAATAAATCTTTGTTCATTTCACTCATGTGTTGTACTGTTTTCTGCCTTCGTCTGTTTCAGTAAGAGACACACTCTGATTGAGATAACTGGTTTCAGGAAGTCAGTTGTTCTAAGGTTCTCTCTTCTCCTTTCTGTTTCTCCCTGAATATGCTCTAAATTCTGATGCTCTAGTGGTCAAAAATGACATTTCTTACTTTTCATATTTATAATGATCTTATAAAGACTAGAATATGTTTAGTTCTTTCATAAATAAACCTAAATTCAATATAGTTGAAAAATCGATGCTGAATCTTTTGAGAAAGCTGTGAACCATACAGAGGCTTAAAGTAAGCCAACAGAGAAAGCTATAAATGTTCATGTTGCTTCTCTATAACATTCCCCTCCCCAGTTTCTCAGTTAGTAGATCGATCAATGTTAATTTGCAGGAAAGATTTAGGTTACCAGTTTGTAAAAACAATTAGTTGATATGGCAATACATTATAACCAAAGGTTTCCATTTTATTCTAAGTCTTTTCCTTTGTTTCTTAGGCCTATCATACATAACTATGCATGACTAAACTTTATTGGTTATAGTGTTTTATAGTTTTGGTGAAATGGTGCAGGTCCAATTGTAGTGAGTTTAAAGAGAGCATAATAGGGAAACTGGAGAAAAATGTATAAATAATTCTTTTGAGGAATTTTGCTTAAAACCAAACAAAAAATGGAGCAGTAGCTATGGGGCAAAATAGGGTCAAGAAATTTTTCTAAAGGTGAGAGAAAAAAGAGCATTTTTGCACACTAATGAGAGAAAGAGATGATGAAGGACAAAATGAGGAGAATTACTAAAGAAGTTGAGAGTAGATGGGATCACGTGTACATGCGGATGAGTAGTTTTGAGACAAGAGTTTGAATAGCATGACCAGGCTAACAGCAGGAGGACACAACATCTGAGTGCTGATGCGGATATGTAAGCAGGTAAGTGCAGGTAAGTCTGGGGAGTCCAGATCTCGCCTTTTGATTCTTTCCATTTCTTTAGTGACTCAGGAACAAGATTATCAGTTGAGAGTGAGGATGGGGGAGGTAGTTGTAGAGGGTTGAAAATGAAGAAGGTATGAGATAAACATCTAGCAAGGAAGGAGAGTGAATGGACAAGGGATTATTTATGGTATTATAGGCTTTTAACAATAATGACCATATCCAATTCAGTCCTGTATATTTTAACTCATAAATCTTTCTTAAATCCTTTACTTTTCTTCATTTCCACTACTGCCCTAGTCTAAACTACCACTGCCTCTTGCCTAAATCACTAATTTGGCTTCCTAATTGGCTTATACATGTTAAGTCTTGCTTCTTTCTGATCCATTCTTACAATTGCAGCTAAGATCATCTTTTTAAATGCAGGTTCGTTCATGTTAACGCCCTGCTTAAATCTCTCCAAAATCTTTGGGGATCAAAACAACCCTTCCTGGGGCTGCCTCACTTTGACTCCTTGTTCCTGCCTCACTCTCAGCGGTTCTGCAGTGATGACTTTTTCAATTCCTCTAATGCGTGGAGGGGCCTCATCCTACAGGGCTTCATAAATTCTGCCTGGCAAATCCTTCTCTCCTCTCAGTAAGTAAACTTACTCAGTTTACTCTTACTTTTCCTTCATATTTCAGCTGAATCATCACTTTTTTCAAGGAAATTATTCCTGTTCTTTAACTCATTTATCTTTTCTGTTACATGTTTTTTACAACGTCATGCACTTTTCACAGTCATTTTAAATATTTTTGTGAGATTAATTGTTTGACTATGTCTTCATTAGACTGGATATCTCCTAGAGGGTTAACACTATGTTTCCCTTTCCCTCTTTTTTTCCTCTTTTTAAAATATAGATTATGTTTGCTTTTTTGCTCACCAGTTTATCGCTAAATACTTAGGCCTCAATAAAAATTTGTTAAAGTAATTTTGACTGAGTAAATCTAATGGATGCTATTTTAAAAAAATAAACAACATAAAATTTTGAACTACATTCTGTATCACATTTATTTAATCTTTACAAAAGACTTTTTGAGTAAGAACTAGTATCTACTTAGAGATGTTAAGTAAATTCTTCAAAGTAACACAGCTGATATGAGAGATGAGAGCTAGACAGATCTGACTTCAAAGCACATGCCATTAACCAGTCTGAAGTATGATTTTACCAACTTGCTCACTTGCTGCCTGATTTTGTTTCCCCTTTCAGCCTAGATAGATTTATCTGTTTATTTTTTAAAAACTTCAACTTATAAAATATACTTTATTAACTCAAAGTAAATTTTTATAGGAATATGTTTCAGGAACATACTATTTTCAAAAGACATGTGCATCATTCTTGGAAAAAAGAAATGGTGTTCTGGGTTCTATGTGTATTAGAGCATATATTTATATCAGTATATCATTTCTATGATGGAATATTTAAACCGTAAATGAAATAAAAGCCAGAAATCCATTAGTGTTAATACGTTGCATTTGTTATCCAAATACAAAGCAAAAAAAAAAAAGTAAAAACAAATTTATGTTTTAGCTTTTATGTTATAGATAAATCAATAACAATGCTAAAGTTTCAAGTGACACAACCTTATAGAAACTCTGTGTTTCATCTCCAATGTAATTTTAAGTATTGGTTCATTATCAATAAATGAGATTTTCAGCCCTCAATATACCTGCCAACTATTTAAAGCAAGACAACATTAATGTATTGGCCAACTAATTTATATTCTTAATTTTAAATTGACCAAAGCAACAAAATCCTCCCAAGCCACTTTACTTGGAAAATACCAATCTTAATGCATTTTTAAAGACTGAGAAGTTAATTCCAGGTCGTTCAGAGAACACCTTGCCTCCCACAAGCGTGCTATTGTGAGTGGACCCTTCTTTTCTTGCATGTAGGAACATAACATGGCCACCTGTTGCAAAGAACTGGAATCGCCACTAATTATCTCAGTGAGTAGCAGTCAGAATATATATGAACGAGGCTGGCTTCATCACCAGGCTTTATGGCATTATATGTTCGGTAAGGTGAGTAGTGATTAAGCTGTGTGAATTCCCACTTATCAGAACTGAAAGGTACAGGAAGCGCAAGTCATTTTAAATTCATTAGTGGGGAAAGCAGCAGTAAGTAAATGCTTGACCGCACTGACCTGTATTAGATATATTTTGGGGTGAATGGAGCCACAGGGGTATTGCATTAGCTCTAATGATAAGTCTTAGCTAAGTAATCTCAGTCTGCCATTTCCCAAATGGTTAACTGCTCTTACACAATCATTTCATAAATGCTCACTGACTTACTTCCCACTCACGAAGGGCACACTTAGTCCTCTCCCTTTTGCTCTTATGCATACTAATAAATTTACGAGATTTTGTTGACAAGCTATTGCTTCAGATTTGAAAGGGAGGCATCATGATTTATAGAAAATGCAATATTTCATCAAGGATGTGCAAAACGTTCCTGGAAGGACTTTTGACACCTGTGCCAGTGTGATCGCAGGTCATTGTCCTGGGTTCTTGGTGCCAATGTAAAAGCCAAGGTAAACTATTATCTTCAGAAATGTGAGGCTCCAGTCACTTTTAATAGTCTTACTAATAAAATATGTTTTCACAGTTATAATTCAAATGTCCAGATTTCTCCACCACTTAAGCCACCTGCAGTTGCAAAGGAGCCGTTTGGGATAAGTATTAGCCCTTTCAGATCACATAGATGGTTTTATGTTCATATGTAGATCTTGCAAAATGGATGATCCAACTCTCAGTAGACCTAAGACAACCAAAAGCTAGCCTTCTACATTCAGAAAAAAATTTTTTTTTAACTTCTCAGGTGGAAGCCAATGAGGGTTTTGGGGTTGTTTGCTGCTACAGTGGTGCAGAGAAGCCGATTGTTGCCATAACAATTCCTGAAATATGTGCCATAGCTTTCGGGCCCGGTGGTGGACAGTCAAGAAACTCTTCCAGATACCAGCATGCTTACTGTTATTCCATGGGATGCCACACTATTTAGTACATGTGCTGCCGAAGTGAGCACAAGATGTCATACTATTTAAATAATGCCCTTTTTCAATTATGCTTTAATTACTGGAGGGTGAGTTGTTGTTATTTAAAGTGGTATGTTATTTTAAATTATATTTTATAATTGGTTATTGGTGGCATAAAGAAATATTAAAATTTTAATCCAAAATATGTACTTTTATTATTTTGTTTTATTTGCTGATTATCTTTTTTTAAATATAAATGTTTATATCATTACAAATAATGTGTACTTTATCTCTTCATCTCTAATCCTTATAAGTCACTTAATTTCCTGGTCCGTTCCATTAAATAGTGGTGATAATTGGCATCACTATCTTATTTCTGACCTTAAAATGAATGTATTTAAATTTATCCACTTGTTAAAATGTATTATAGATTTTTTAAAATAGCTTTTATGAGCAGAAGAACATTCTTCTCTATTCCTAGTTTTCTAATTTTTAAATCATTTTTATCAGTCTCGGTTTGGTCAGTAAAACAGAATTATCCAAATATGACTGTAATAAAGGAATTTTAAAAGGAAATGAGACTAATATGAATGTAAAAAGAGCTGGGAGCGTGAGGGTCAGGAAGAGCTGCAACGGAAGGTTAAGGAGTCACTGATGACCTCAACATGAAGCACTGAAACAAATCAGTCTCCCAGTCTTCCAAGTTTGCCAGAAAACTCCGGCATTGTCAAGTCTCTGGGAAAGGCCAAGTTCTTAGTCTTGGTCTACAGCAGCCACGTAGGAACTTGTGAAGCAATCTGTGAAGCCATGCTATCTGGCTGCCACGACCTCCTCAGCATGAATACCTGCCCTCCAGTTCACATTCCAAATATTGTGCAAGGTCTTCTCTTTGGAAAATCTAGTCTGAAACCATACAGGGAAGGAGATTCTGGAAAATGAGTTTCCTGGTATTGGCAATGCAGAATAGACCTTAGAAGAGGGTTTAGTAAGGCAAAGTTGCCAGCCGAAATCTAGCAAAATGGCAAATATATAGAGACATAAATAGAGAGATACATAGATGAAGATAGATAGATAGATAGATAGATAGATGATAGATAGATAGATAGATAGATGATAGATAGATAGATAGATAGATGATACTTTTTGAGATGATCGTATAGATTTTTTTCCTTTTACTCACAGAATGATGAATCACATTGATATATCTTTCTGATGTGCAATTTCTCTAGAATAAGCCCTATTTTGTCATGACGTATTATTTAAAAATACACATTGAGATCCAATTAACTGAAAAAATTCTAAACAAACTTTTAAGAATGTGTACTGCACATAAATATTTTTTGTAAGAAATCTAAGAGAATATACTCACTCCACTAAGAAGGGAAATGAATTCAGGAGAAAGTTATGTGATATGGAAAGTGAATACGAATAAAGGACTTAGTAATAATTAGCACTGTCAGAGTCGGCAATGACTAAAAGTTATTAGCAAAGACGGTGAAGTGTTTAGTCACAGAAGTTTTCGTTTAAAATGTAAGACAATTTTCATTTAGTAATAAATATTAATATTTATTTATTTAATAAATTACTACTTGTACAGTAGTTATTATTTATCAGATCCTGAGTTACAAATATTAATTTATTTAATTCCTATGACAATTCTTTGAGGTAGGTAATACTATTTTCCCCACTTTACAGATAAGAAAAGTGAGACAGAGAATTAATTGATATGCCAACGTCACAAACATCCACTGTGGAGGTGGAGTTTATATTCAAGCAGTTAGTTCCACGTAGTGTTGCTACTAACTACTTCAGTGTCAGAATTTGGTTGAGGGAGAATGGAGAGACTAGAGGAAGGTACAGACATGCCAACATTTTTGCCTTATTCAAAAGTAAAACATAAAACTTGAGGCGCTATATTTTGCGTTTCGTTCAGGTGCTTATATCCATGATATGATTAAGTTCGACCACCCCACAGCTGCTGAATTTACAAATTATATTTCTGGCCTCCCACATACACTAATTTCCTGCCATTATGATTTCAAATTTGGAGCTTATAAAAATCAATAGGCCCATCATAGTCTATACGATTACTCCTGATTTAGTGAACTGTGGTGAGAGAATATGAAGATGTCTAATAGTGATCAACCCTTGTTGAACAAGAGGGCAGTTCTCAAAATATAAGGAATTGTGATTTTTGGCATAGATCTGAAAAGGTTTTACAAAAATGACTAAAGCCTAGTTATCTCTATGGCTCACCTATCTCTATCTGGATTGTAAATCTTCGAGACTAGAACCATACTTTGTTAATATTTCCTCTTCCCCCCCCAAGTTTTCAGTGTAGAACCTTGAAAAGGGTAAAAAAAGCAAGAACTGTGATAAGTAGTACTGATTTCAAAAGTTCAATCTTCAAAAGAAGAATAAGAACTTTTTCATTTTCAATTAAGTTGTGAACAAAAAGAAAAAAGTTATAATTTACAGTAAGAGATATTTCATTTAAACAGAAGAAAAATTTACTCGTCATTAGAATTATCAATGTGTGATAGAAAATATTTCCTTGATTGTTACATTCTATTTTATGCTCTCACTTGCAGTAAATGAAGTAAACACTAATTTACCTGGGTATGTGGGGGCATGAAACAGGTATTTTTAAACTTAAGTGTAGTCATTACCATTACTTCAATTATATTATTTTTAAAAAGGTATAACTCATTCTAGAAAGACTAGCATCCACCCTTTATTTAATTACACTTTGTATTAAACACTAGTGTGCAGCAGAATTATCTGGTATATAGTGAAATATACAGTTTTCAGGGACTCAAAATTTGTGGGACAAATTTTGATTCATTCTATGTGGGTGGGACTCCACTTCTAAGGAATTCTGATATATAGGTGCTTCATAAACTTAAGAAATGCTGTCATCTAAGAAATCACATTGCTTTTAGTTATTAGTTGGTGGAGAGTTGTTCTCTTCTCCCTAAGCCCATAGAGGTGTGTAAAACATTCTTCCTGCCCCAGGGTAAAAAGTTAGTTACTTTGTTAGAAGTCCTTCTATAAGATGTCTAGTGATGTATTAATAGTTATTCAAATTTACCCACAAATTTACTTTTTATTGTTGCTCTTTTTCTTATAAATATTTCCCTCTGACATTTTATGGATCTATTTATAATATCTATTTTTTCTCTTGGTTATTTTTCAATTTTTTCCTTTTTGCATGCCTTTTTATTTTGATTGAATACTAGACATTGTGTTTGAAAAAATATAGGGTTAAATTGAAACTCTGGATGATGTCATTGTCCTCCAGAGAAGACTTGCTTTTTCTTTTGGCAGATAATGAAAACAGGGAAAGGAGAGTTTAATGCAATACGGGGTTGGTCTGTTTTGAATCTGAGCTTCAGTCTTTTTAAGGGTTTGTCTAATTTCATTACACTCTTAACTCTTACAGATTAGCCTTTTGTGGGCTCTATTGAAAAAGCCTGGAGTGATCACCAGTGCTCTTGTTCTTCGGCCCCAGTCATAGAAGATAGTCAAAAGCTTTATTCAACTTCCAATATTTTCTGCCTTCATGGAGAAAGCAGCACCATATGTTGAGATCACCATTGTGTGTTCCCTTCTCCTCAGAATCTTGGCTCCTGAGGTTTTTCACGGCATTAGCAGTATTCTTTCTTCCTTGTGGGCTTTGTAACTTATTTTATGAAGCAGACGGTCCTTGGAATTCTCTGCACAATCATTTGAGGAATAAGCTAAAAATACTTTCCTATAGAGAGAATGTGTGTGTGTGTGTGTGTGTGTGTGTGTGTGTGTGTGTATAATTTCGAGTTACCTGGGACTGCTACTATCCTAAAATCATTTAATTAGAATTATTTGATGGAGGTTTTTTCTGCCACACGTAAGAACTGAATTCAGCCTAAAAACTCACATGAGGGCTGTATAATGACTTCAAATTCTCAATGATATTTTTTCCATTTTGTTTAGCATGATAATTGATACTAGCTTATTTTTTTACTGTCTTTTCTGCAGAGTGGGTTTATTTTTCATTAGCTGGTGAATATTGAATTTCCATCATTAAGGATGGATACCCTTTGATCTTCCAACTTTATGCAGAACCTAATATTTATCTCTTATTGCTGTCATAATAAAAGTTTGTCATGTTAAATTTCAGAAAATACCCTCAGGACAGCAGCTGGCTTATGCACTTGCTTCTTCACAGATGTCTGCTTTCGCTTTGTCATTTTGTTTGGTTTTGATGTCATGTTTGTGTGTTTATATTCTTGTTTCTGTACATATCTTACTTTTTTGCTAGAGAGCTATACTTTTAAAAACATGATTCTGAAAATATATGTTTCTGGCATTTCGAATTGTTTTCCAGTGGAAGAAAGGGAAATAGAAGCATATTATTGTTTAAATAAAAGTTGGTCTGTAATATAAAATGTTTGCCTTTAATGTGGTATAATTGTGGAGTATCTTTTGTGGAAGGATATATACCAGTACATCTCATGAGGGCTTTTTATCTCTTTCTCTGAGACAATTTAAAATCTACTCTTTTTTTTTTTTTAACTAATGACATTTTCTTATTTTTAACAGAACTTTTCTTAACTGGCATCTGTCATTTCACAACATGCACATACTAAATATAATAAATTTATTAAGGAATTAGAGAGAGAGAGACACACACATGCAATTACCTCTTTTTTTTTTTTTCCACAGAAAAACATTAAACTCAGCTGTGTCTTGGTCTTTTTTTTTCTTCATCTCCCTGAAAATGCTGCTCAGCTTAGAGTCATTACATAACATTTATCCTATGGGAAACTCTATCAGCAATAAGAGAAGAACAACAGATGGGAGGCATGGTCACCACATATGTTAAATATCCAAAGAACATTTTTACTAGGCAAACCTGTCAAAAGACCAAGATATAGCAATATTTCTATGATTGGAAGAAAATTATGGAGACATTTAAAAAATGTTTAATATACAAAAGCTGACAATTTTTACTCATAATTGAGTAATGCTTCCAATGATAATTCAAGAAATAAAACTACCTGTCTGCTTGTCCTGTTTTCCTCACTTCATCCCTCCTGGTCTTCAGTTTGCTTCCACCTTTAAAAAGTCACCTATATGTCATCATATTGAGATGTCCATCTTATAAATAAATGACTTGACAGTAAAGTATAGGCTTCTGGAGAGGGTAGAGAGAATAATGGGACAATGTAAATGGAGAACAGCAGAAGTGCTGTGAGGTCCTAAGAGAAAGATGGGTTTAAAGAATAAACGGCCAAGATTTGTTGATAACACTCATATTTAATAAAGTCAGTCCGTGTGAGGAGAATATCTCAGAACCATGATCTAGTCAGAAGCAGCCGCTGTGCTCATTTTTTTCGCTTTGCTTCATGACATAGAAACACAGAGTAACAAAAAGACTAACAAGGTGGGAAGCAATTCCAGATATTCACCAGAGAAAAAATGTTGTTTTGTTTTTGTAGTGCTGAATGAGACTTAAGGCAAATAAAATGCATGCAACCTCAACTACTGCTACTGCAAGTTCTCTACTAAGTCAATTCCGTACTTTAGAATCTGTTCCTGTTTCACCACACTCTTGTTTTCAAATTCTGGATCACTTAGAAATAGATTCAGCGGCATATATAAAATAAAATCATGCTTAAAAAGTGGCTGAATGAAATAGAAGCTATTTTTAATTTTTTTTCACGCAGCTAGGAGTTTGAAAGTTAGTAATCCGAGGTGAGTATGTTAATGTCACAGTCTCATCGGTGTCCCAGGCTTACTCTTGTTCTTGTGGTTGTAAGATATCTCTTTTCCCATTTCCTCTGGCATCACAACTGCTTTCCAGAGGGAAAGAAGAAAAGTATGAGCAGGCTAGGTCTGTGCCAGTTTTTACAAAGTGTTCTAGGAGCCCCGCCTAATGGCTTCTTTGTATTGTTAGCCAGTACTATGTCAAAAGCTATCTCCATCTACAAAGGAAAATAGAAAATGTAGTCTTTAAGTGTTAAAATTACCATCTCAAGAAAAACAAAAGTCGTTGATAGAGAATAAAGAGAGATTGGATACTGGGTAGTCAGTTGAACACTGCTCTATGTGGTATATGCTTCACTATATGGCAGGGGAAATAGTATCATACACTATTGACCAAATATTTATTATTCTCTTACAAGGCGTTTATCAGGAGAGTACTTCCTCACCTTCTTGAAAATAAGTGAGACCATGTTTTTTGTTTCAGCCAATAGCATTGAGAGAAATGATAGGTGTCATTTCCTGGGGAAAGCTAAGAACTGGTGTGCATTTGCTACTCCGCACAGAACTGGTAATGTTCCAGATGACAGTTGTTGCAACAGCCTGGGAGTAAGTATATCGAATAGAGTTCTTCTGCTGATCATGATAGGCATGGGGCATGTAGCTTGTGTATGATGAAACCACAGATTCAGGGGGAACATTTTACTACCACATTATCTAGCTTAAGTGACAGTTGCCTTCTTGCACTAGATTCTAGAGAGTATTTGGTCATTTCTATATTTTACATCATTTTTATATCGTTTTCTCCTTAACTCTTCCTTCTCTCTTCCTTTGTTTCACTAACTCCACCCCCTTGTCCCCATCTCTTTCCAAGCACATAGCACTTCTGAATACCGTCTAGTCCGTTATTAGCACTGAGGTTAGAAGAGCTATTTCGTCTGAGATACAGAATAAGATAACATAACTGAGAGTGGCTTTGTCTTCGTTTCCTTAGAATATCTGAAAGCAATATGCATTGACGAGCCAAATGTTCTGTCCAGTATCTCAAATTGTCTTTTTTTTTTTTCAGTTTCCTTTTGAAACTGTGGATGATAGAAGGTTGATACAAAAAGAGTCTCTACTAAGCAATTTTGTTACTTGATTAAAACTGACAATAGCTCAGCAAGTAAATAATGGTTTTAATTTAAATTTCTATAATACCAGCCAAGAAAACAAACGATAAATAGCAAAGCAGACGCCAGATCACAAGATGTAAGTCCTGGAATGTAATTGAAACGGCATAAAAGAGCATATTTCTTGAAGCTTCACATGTTCTCCTCAGAAAAATATACAGAATTATATTAGAAATAATCAGAAATTGCACCATTTGTAATAGGTACTAGTTATTTTTGTTGTTGTTGTTGTTGTTTTCCAAATGTTGCTTTTCTCATATCTGATGTGGTTCTTCGGTGGTAGTCAGCTTCTGTGCTCAAGGGACAATTCATCTTGGATTAAGTCTTGTTGGATTTAATTTCCTAATGTTTTAAAGGTACTGCTTCATCTATTTACATGAGGCATATTGTTCTAGAATAGTCTTCTGTTTTAAATAATGTCTATAGATTTTAGTATTCGTGTTATATTGGCCTCATCAAATAAGTTAGGCATTTATTTTACTTCCTTTAAATAATCTGTTCGTAAGATTAGTTTAGTGCTGTTTCCTCCTTGAATGTTTTTGATGTAATTCATCAGCGAAACCATCTGGGCCTAGAGTATTCTTTAAGAGGCTTTAGGTAAAAACACAAAAATTAATTTCTATAATTGATACAGATCTGTCTCTTTATGTGTCGATTTGGTAAGTCTTCAAAAAATTTGTTCTTCTAAGGTGTCAAATTTGTGTAAAATTGTTCATAGTATTATTTTATCATCCTTTTAATGTTTTAGTTGATAAGCACACCATCATAAGATTTTGATTAAGGCTTATTACTTTAAAAATTTTTAACCTTTAAATATTAATATCCTCCAGGCTATGATTTTTATTCCTCTTCTTTTCTCATTTTATGAGTTATCTGAAGGAGGTCTTACCTACTTCCATAATTTCAATAATCTTTTATATTAATAGTAGCTAAGCCTGGTTGCACATGAAAATACCTGACTGCTTTCAAAAAAATTATTGTTTTCTGCACTTCTCTCCAAACAATTAAATCAGAAGTTCTGGGGTGAGGCCCAGATGTCAGTGTACCCACCATCTCTTCTAATGGTTGCAATATGCAGCTATGGTTGAGAATCACTGCTTTAAATGCCGAAGTTCTTAATCTTAAACTTCTGCTAAATATGCTTCTAAGAATCTGAAGACATTTTTTTTTTCATCTACCTACTGGAAGGTTTAAGAAACCTGAGTCGATTACTTTCATCTCTGAAGTTTGCTCTTCCTTCTGTATTTTTTTTTTTCTCTAGAAACCAATTCAGTTGAGGCAAATGTATATTAAAAACATACCACTTTTCAAATAGCGACTAAAGAATTTTGAAAAATACATTTATACATGTAACTCTCACCATAACCAAGGCTGCCCTCCTGTCATCCCAAAGAATTCCCTTCTGCTCCTTTGCATTCATCCATCATCAGCCATAGCAACTATTGATATGTTTTCTGCCAACTATAGGTTAGTTTAGCTGACTTTAGAATTTCATATGTGTGAAGTCATACAGTATGTTTAACTTTGTTTCTGAATTCTTTCCTCTCAGTATAATACTTTTGAGATAAATTCGTGTTATTATGTATATCAACAGTTTTTTTTCTTGTTGTGGTTGCATAGAATTCCATTGTATGAGGATTACCTATTTTATCTAGTCACTAGTCAGAAAACATTTGAGTTGTGTAGAGTTGTAGGCTATGATATCTCAAACTGCTGATCTTACGGCAATAAGGAAGCTCTTTTTAACTATGATCCCGGACTTCTGAAAGTCAAACTGATGTGTCTAAACAAGTTACAAATCCTGAATTCTTTTTTTACAATGTCAAATTAATGAAAACAAAGGTAAGGGATTAGAAAACAAGTACAACTGAGATTGGGCCTTGGAAAGAGTCAAAGAAAACAGTACTGTCAGATCTCTAGTCCTTCTTCTACACTTCCTGCTGTGCCTGCTCTTCTTCCTATGACAATCAGCTAGAGCATTTTGCAACAGAGAGCATTTTGATCTGCCTTGTTGCCCAAATCTGAAGTCATGAGGAGATATGATGGTTTACATGGCCATTCAGTGGTCAGCTGAGTTTCCAACCTGTCAAGAATAGAAACCATTGTTGAGCCCCATTCCTCAGAGAACCCATCAACCAGTTGGTGGTGGACTGATTATATAGAGGCTCTAGTCAAGATTTTTTCTCAAACAAACATTTACCCTGGGTATGAATTTGCCTAGAATACCTGCGGTGTTTCTATCAGTATCGCCATTTGTGAAGTTATTGAATGCCTTATTTGCCATATGACAGTCCATACAATGTTCTCAGCAGAGAACTCATTTCTCACTAAAATAGGCCAGGAAAAAGCCAACATACATGAGATCCACCGGTATTGTTACCTATCACATTGATTGGCGTGATGAAATGGTGGAATAGTCTGATAATGACTCAGTCATGTCCCTACCTGGATGACAAACCCTGCAAGGATGCTGAGCTGACCTGTTAGGTTTTGCTGTATGTTCTGAGACAAAAGCAGTACATACAGGTTCGGAAAAAGAAAAAGAGTAGAAAGGGAGTGGTTTTTATCATTCTACACAGTGTTCCCAACTGGGTGTGATTTTGCCCTTTGAACACGGTGCTCTATGTGATATATACTTCACTATCTGGCAGGGGGAAATAATACTATCATATATTATTGACAAAGTTTGTTTTTGTAAAAAAGGCTTAAGCTGTTACAGCAGTTTTCTGCCATGACTACTTCCTTTCTGCCAAATATTAAAGTCACTCCTCAAAGTCAAATGTTCTACAGAATTAAAAATAAATGAGTTATACAAAAAGTTAAGAGAAGTAAAGATTTTGATGGAAACATATAGAATAGTCTATTTCAGAGTAACAATTAGCAAATAATGCATAGATGCACGCTCTGGGATTGGCGGTTTGACTATTTAAAATGTAGTTTGATTCTAGTGCCAGGAGACCATTCCTCCCATCTGTAGACACTGTTTTCCAAATGTCAGGGAGACTTTTCTCTCTGCTTTAGTACAGTAGTTTTCCACTAGAGGAAACTGATGTATTTACCTATCTCTTAGAAGACACCATCTGGATTTGTCAAACTTTCCGAACATTGCAGGAATCTGGGCTGCGTGCCTTGCTGAGATTTCTCCTGGTGACTATCAATGGCCACGTGCAAAGGACAAAGCCTCTTCAGTTCTGCAAGGTTAAGGGAGTAGGAGGTGGGGACACATGACACAGATCATGTGTTACATTCTCGGTTTGTCAAAGACAGATGACTCAATTTGTGGACCATTCAAGTCCTTTTCCTTTGCCCTGCTACCTTTTTAGTGTTTTTTTGGATATTATACCAGACGGTGAGAGGAGGAATTAAAAAAAAAAGAAAAAAAAATAAAATTTTCAGCTATGATGCTTCTAAGAAAATCTGATTTTTAACTTCTGCGTGTAAATCCAAACAGATATAATGGCTCTACACATTTACCAATTATTATAGCAATTTAAATTTAGTTAAATAGAATGTTTTTTTAAACTTGCAGTAACCGAAAGTTGGCTTTAACTCAGACACGGCTTCGTGACGGTTGTGCTAGGAAAAGCCGACGGCATGGCAAGGCAGAAGAAGTATGGAGGAAGGATCCATTTTATTTTTTGAACTAAATTCCTGATTGGGAACTGATCGAATTTGCCACTAGGCATGAAATAGGTGCTTTGCACTGTCACACAGTGCAGCTCGACTCAGGATGCGCACCTTCAACCATTCTTCTTGCCAGCATTACATGTCTCTTCAAAGGAGATGGCCCAGGTTCCAAAGAAATGCATGAGCTTTACTCCCACAGAACAGGCCCAATGCCCTTGGCTGGTGCGAATAACAGAATTTTAGGAATAGAGGAAATTTAGCCTTGAGGTGAGTAAACAATAATCTAGAGAAGACTAATTCATGGGTCACAGTCATCCAGTTGCTTCTGTTGGAACTGAGACCAGAGGCCACCCCTCCTGGTCACCTCTCCAGGGTTGTTGGTGAATCCCTTCATTTAAAATTCCAGATGTCAAAATCATATTAATACCCATGGAATGATCTTCCTCCTTAACATCCATAACTCCAATCTAATTGTAAAAAAAGAGAGAGTGATTGCAAGAGAGAGAGAGAGACAGACAGAGAGAGAGAGAGAGAGAGAGAGAGAGAGAATTATGGGGCATTGTACAAAACATCTGACCAGTGCTCTTCAAAATTGGTCAAAACTAAGTCACCAAAATCAAGCCAATTCAGAAAAACCGTCACAGCCAAGAGGAGACATGACAATTAAATGTACTGTGATACCTTGCAGGGCTGCTGGGACAGAAAAGAGGCATTGGGTAGAAACTAAGGGAATCCGAATAAAGTATCAACTCTAATTAATAATCTCCAAATGACAGTGACCTACTTTAGCACCTCCAAAGTAATTTCTCGCCTTGGGGAATCGAGGAAGCTTTCCGGCAGCCCTTTCACTAGCTACGTCAGGAAAAGCAACTGGCTAAGAAGCAAATTTAATCTCTAGCAGGGTGCCTCTACTTCATTATACTATCCTTATTATTTTTATATCATAAAGCCTCTACAATTTATAGATAAGAAGACTGAGGCTTTGAGATTCTTGTTCAAGCCACGAAATTGGTAAGCGAAAGAGCTAAGATATAAAACCTAGGTCATTCTAATCCTAACACATGTGTTCTTTGTGATTTTTGTTTCCACTGTTACAAACTACTACTAATCAAGTTTTATTCTTTGGGGATAGGGGAGGAAAACCTAAATTCTATGGCTTTTATTATTTTATGGAAAATGTAGGCAGCTGTAATGGTATGAGAATAAAACCTATAAGAAATATTATTCTGGTCTAATATGGAGTTTATCATAAGGTTCAATAATTATTACAGAGTTTTTGATTCAAATGTTCCTTTCAGGAATATATCATTAGGGAAAAGGCTAAATGGTATCGATTATTCATTTTTATTTCAATATTAAAAGGAACTGTTTTACTAGCTTATTATTTCCCTTTGTGGCTTTATAAGCCCCATCAGTTTTGTTCTCTTTGGAGAATACAGTATCACAGGGCAAATTCCAATTACTTTATAGAATATGACTCATTTTACCTCATTTTGGTTGTTTGCATAAGAGATTTTTTTCTAATGAAAGAATTATAATTTAATACGCAGAAGTAAATTTTCCTTTCATGTTATTTCACAATTCATCTCTCTTCTCTGTTATGCACTTATACCATGAGGCTGATTCTAATTCTCGGCTTGGGGACAATAGTTGGTGCAACCCTTCAGAAAGCTAAGCCATGCCTCATTGCGCTTCTGTCCTCCACCTTCTCAACCTAGAGCTTATTTTGAATATTTCAGAAAATTCAGACTACATCTTATACAGAAGAATGGGGTTTGACAGATGAAAAGCTAAGTACCTGTATAGACACAGGCACATCGGAGGTACATTCATGGAGATGGGGCTGTGGCTGCATCATTTCTGGTGATTCTCTGCCCTTCTGCTGCATGAATCTACTGAGACTGTGAGCTCTTTTCTTTGGCACTGGCTGGTTCCTGCTCAAATGGGAGGAGAGAGACAAGAGAGCATTATGGCATTGTTATTCTAGCACTGCCACACAGCAGTAAGGGTCTCCATCATGGCACCAGCTAGAGGGGATGTATCACTCTCTCTATCTCAAGAGGTATTTAAAAACAGGTAGTAGAGTTGTATATTTGAAAGGGTGGCCCATGGGTTGTAGAGCTACATAATCTTACTGAGAGAAGGGACCATAACAGACGACATAGTACAGTCATTGTCAGGCTCCAGAATTACTTAAGAATCATGCAAGAATGACTGTTAAGTATGTAGATTCCTGTGTCATACCCCAGTAATACTATGTCTCTTTGAGTGGCTCCAGAATCTGCTTGCTTTACATACCTCTTAAGTATCTCTTACCTAGCTCTGAAACTCAAAAAAAAAAAAAGGTTTGACTAGATGCTTAACTGGTGTAATGCACCTCTAAGAAGATAGAATTTGAAAATGACCGCAAATAATTCCTGAATGATAATTGTCATCATAGAAGTTTGGGTAAATCCTAACCAGAGTCTAACTCTTTTAAAGATTAAAAACCTGTTCTGTTATTTCCTAACTGAATGGATTACAACCTGATTTGATTTTGCCCATGCAGATGTTCTGTGGCTATGTCCCTGGGGAGAGACAAAAGGACATGAAACAAGGGTCATTTTAGAGGACAGCTTCTGCTGTAAAAGGGGCCTTCATTCCTCTGACTTGAGGCAGATATCACAGTCTTCATGAGGTAATAAAATATCTGCTCCTGAGTCACTACCCCCTTGTAACTCTCAATTCTTGACAGAATGCATCTGAAGAATGAAAGATTCATTTCCTTTGTGATTTTAGTACAGATGAAATGAGAAAGGATGGCCTTTCCCCAACTCCTGGGTAATTCATTTAACCTAATGTGTCTGTTCTAGCATCCAAACTCTGCAGTAATAGGCGCCATGTAAATGTAGAGCTAGCTTGAGAGAGATCACTTTACTCAGAGAATCCAATTTCTTCTTGGTCCACCCAATATTAATAATAACCTAAAGCTCTCATTCATTTAGACTAATAATATCTTACATATTATAGCAATTTTTAATATTTAATGCACTTTTACATATACCATGAGAAAGCTAGTACTTAATAAAGGTTATATGACCTTTTCCCATGGTCTGACAATGTGGGAAGTTGTCAGAGTCTGGATTCAAACGCAAGCCTAGAGATGCCAAGTTTAGTTCCCTGAGGGCATATGTAATCAGTTTTTCAGATTCTGACAGTTGTAAGAGAAATCTAAAGCTCTGGTTACAACAAGAATGTTATTTGGCTCAAACCTTCAGCCAGATTTGATAAGATGTAGAGTCATTCCTACCTCATGAAGGCTTGGTTCCTTTTAATAAACGCTCTTCAGTCGCCTTTCTCTGTTTCGAGTTCTGGATGACTCATCTGATGTAGCGTTAAACCCCAGGGTCTTCATATGATCCATTCTCTTCAGTAAGCTTTTCATTCAACAAATATGTATTGAGCACATACTAGGAGCTGAGCACTGTGCTGAGAACAGGGAATATAATCAGGAAAACGACTTCCACGTTTTCTTTGAGCTTATAGTATAGTAGGAGATACAGAAAAGCTAAACAAGATAGGATGCACTGGATATGGGATATCGGGATATTTTCAGGATGAGATGGAAGCATAAACAGCCGATCTAGACTGCCATTGCCAGGGAAGGCTGCTTGGAGGAAGAAAGTTAATCCATAAAGGATGAGAAAGTTAGGTGGGTAAACAGACATGAGATGGAGAGAAGTTTCCAGCCAAAAGGGAGCACCCTATGTGAAATGAAGGCTTGGAGCTGGGGAGCATTGTGAGATCAAGTGTTTATTTGATATGATGCCACCAGACACCCTCAGATCTTTTGTGCATCCTCTCCCTGCCCTAAGCCTGATCTTCTTGACTTCCTGGCTGCTGCTCTTTCTGGTTTCCACTCTGTTCTCCAATGTAGGCAATCTCTTTTATCTGCTTCTGCCCCTTTGTTTGCAAGCAAAGGAAAACTGTGATAGGCAGAATTATGACTTCCTCAAAGATGTCCATGTGATCTTTTTACTAGTTGTAAGTCTATTCAGATTTTCTACTTCTTTATGATTTAGTCTTGTACATTCGTGTTTCTGGGATTTGTCCATATCATTTAGGTTATCCTAAATTAGTACTCTCTTACAATCCTTTTTATCACTATAGATCTGTAGCCCTGTACCCACTTTCATTTGTGATTTCTTAATTTGAGTCTTCTTTTTTTTAAGTCCATCTAGCTAAAGGTTTTTCAATTTTGTTTATCTTTTCAAAGAACCAACTTATGCTTTTATTGATTTTCTCTGTTCTTTTCTATTCTTTATTTCATTCATTCTCTGCTCCATTCTTTCTTTCTTCTGCTAGTTTTGGGTTTAATTTGTTCTTTTTTTAGTTCCTCAAGTTGCAAAGTTAGGTTGTTGATTTGATATCTTTATTATTTTTTAAGGTAAGCTTTTATAGCTATAAATTTCCCCCCAAAGTGCTGCTTTTGCTTCATCCTATAAGTTTTGATATGTTGTGTTTTCATTTTCTTTCATCTCTAAGTATTTCCTAATTTCCCTTGTGATTTATTCTTTGATCCATTGGTTGTTTACAAGTGTGTTGTTTAACTTCTACAATTTTGTAAAATTCTCAGTTTTCCTTTTGTTATTAATTTCTAACTTTATCTCATTTCAGAGATTACTTTGTATGCCTATATTTTAAAATCTATTGAGACTTAATGTGTGGCCTAACATATGGTCTATGCTGGAAAATGTCCCATGTGTATACTGTTGTTGTGGATAGAGTGTTGTGTATATTTATATGTCTTTTAGATCTAGTTGGTTAATTGTGTTAAGTCCTCTATTTCCTTACCATCTTCTCTCTGGTCATTCTAACCATTATAGTCATAGGGTATTGAAGACTCAAGCTACTATTGTAGAACTGTCTATTTCTCCCTTCAACTCTGTCAGGTTTCACTTCATATATTTGGATATCCTGTCATGATGTGCATAAGTATTTATAACTGTTATATCTTCTTGCCATATTGAAACTTTTGTTAATATATAATGCCCTTCTTTGTCTCTTGTAAACTTTTTCAATTTGAAGTCCATCTTGTCTGATGTTAGTATAGCTACGCTTGTTCTTTTTTGGTTACAATGTATGAAATATCTTTTTTTTTAATCCTTTTACTTTCAAACTGTGTCTCTGGCTCTCAAGTGAGTCTCTTATAGACAGCATGTAATTGGATCATGTGTTTTTATCCTTTCTGCCAATATCTGTCGTTTGATTAGCGTTTAATCCATTTACATTTAAAGTAATTACTGATAAGATGAGACTTCTGTAATTTTGCTGTTTTCTGTTTGACATAACTTTTTTGTCCCTCATTTCCTGAATTATTGTCTTCTTTAGTGTTTAGCTTATTTTTTTTTTGTGGTAAAATGTTTAAATTCCTTTTTCGTTTCCTTTTGCATATATTCTATAGCTATTTTCTTTGTGGTTATCATAGAGATTACACTTAACATCCTGAAGTTGTACTACTCTAATTTGAATTTATACCAGCTTAGCTTCAACAACGCACAAACTCTCTTCCTTTACAGCTTCGTCCTCATCCATTTTGGTTGTTGACTCCACCATATTACAACTTTGTACACTGAGTGCATATTATTATTATTATTATTATTATTATCATCATCATCATCATCATCATCACTGATTAATAAAAATATTTATAGCAGCCTTATTTATAATTACACCAGACTGGAAACAACCAGATATTCATCAATAGTCCAATGGATATATATTCATATAATAGAATACTAAGAGATATCCTACTTCAACAATAAAAAAAATCACTAAACTGAACTTTAGTTACACATGTAACAACATAGAGTGCATCTCAACAACATTATGTTGAGTAAAAGCAGCAAGAATGAAAACCTACATACTGTATATTTTCATTTATATGTAATTCTAAAGTGTCCCAAACTAACCATGATGATAAAAATCAGATTAGTGATTGCTTGGGAGGTAGAAGGAGGGTATTAGCTTGGAAAAAACACAAGAGAACTCTCTGAGATGGTGAAAATGTTCTGTGTGGGTGTCAAGAGTGTATATATTTCTCAAACTTGTTGGATGAGTTTCTTATGATCTGAGCAGTTTATTGTATGTAAATGATACCTCAAAAAGAAATACTTTCTTTAAAGCTCACTAAAAATTACTCTTGTAAATTCTACTTGATCTTGTTTCTCAGTCAATTTCGAAAAATGTGTTTGGATGATAACCACCCATGAATCAAAAACATTACAGAAAGTAAGAATCAAAATGTGACTTTATAAGTTTGAATTCGAGTTATTCAGTATCTGTTTGACTCAGGTCACACATGTATAAAGCTGAGATGCTGTTTTAGCCAAATTCATTGGGATGCCTAGAGAATAAATTAATTGAAGATCTCTAAAACACTTAGCAAATTATTCTTTATATGTTATGCAGTTTAACTTGACATGTAAAATGAAAAGTCATAATTACTTTCTACAGTTGTTACCTTAATTTATGCTTCACTTTATTTTTAGAGCATTAAGACTATGTAGGATTATGTAAAAGTGGGGACAGGTCATTGTTATTTTGCATAATTGATTTTTGGTGATCTAAGAACCCTCTTCTAAGTCACTTTAAATCAATACCATAGTGTCTTTTTTATTTTAAATAGGAGACCAACATATTGAGTTAGATAGCTGGGAGAAGGGGGAAAAGGTACTTAATGGGGCAGGTAGCAGATTGGCATCAATTACAAGCTTGTGGAATTGTAAAGACATTTAGCCAAGTACCATTTCATATAGAACTAAAAGACAGTACAAGGCTTATCAGGACACTGAGGATATAGAGAAAATCTAGAAAGTGACAGACTGCAGAATGGTAAAGAGGATTAGGTGTGATGTAAACCATAGAGCACATCAAGATATTGCTCAATTCCTTAAGAATTACATTTGGATAAAGAAATTTCTGAAGCTAACTGCAGAAATTATACAACTAAATATTTAGAAATAAAGATATTTTTATCTACAACAATTCTGAAAATTATTCTGATTTCTAAAATGCCAAATTAGTTGGCAAGTTTATAAAAAATGGGATATTTTGGAGGGAGAACCTGACAGTCTATTTATAGAGGTGACATCAATACATATTATCAAGCCTGTCACTGAATGTGACACCTATGGATTTATTTTTCTTACAAGAATGTAGGTACAGAAGTAACAGTGGTTACTTTATTTTGACAGCCAATATATCTGGGAATCTCTTGCTATTATTCCTCATGATTGTAACGTGACTGCTGCAGCTCCTAACATCATGTCTATGTTTAAGGCAGGACAAAGGTAGAAAAACTCACTGGACCTTCCTCCTTTTATCAGAAAAGTCAAAGCTTATATAAACTTCTCAGCAGACATCAACTCCATTCTCACTGGCTTCTACCAGTGTGTCATTTGGTCACCACTAGTCTACCTAAGGATAGAAAGTCAGTATTTAACTGGTCATCTTATTGCCCCAGACATAACTATGGTTTTATTATCAAAGAAGAATTGGAAAATGAATATTGATTAGGTAAGTGACAATGTCTGTAACTTCAGCTAATAATCTCTTTGTTAGTTATAAAGAATACATTAGCTTCTTTTTCTGATTTATCTTACCAGGAGTTTCTAATATGCAGCTCTCCTGCATGACTCATTAATAAAACATATACTTTAACCTAGTCAAAAACACCTGGAAGCTACATTTATATATTATATTTATGACAGATTTTACTTGCTGTCATGACTCATAGATGATAATAATCATTTATTTGAAGGTTGACATCTTTTTTTGTTTTTTTGATGTAGAGGTAGTTAAAACTGAGACATTCATCAACTAATAAAAATTTTGGTGTACTGTATATGAATCCATAGTATTTATATATTCTATTTTCCTTGCAAATGTTTTCTTCAACATAAAAAAATAATTGCATGTGGATATATTTATTTAATTGATTACACATTAATATATAGTGAATTATAATTATTTAAATGAATTTCCAAATAAACCTATTTGTTATTTAGGAAATTATTTCAGAAGTCTTGCATTTTTTTTTTGTCTGTAAATAAAATTCCAAATAA